>NC_081208.1:17749997-18054997 GCF_902713425.1 Acipenser ruthenus
TTATTTTCATCCTCGTATCATGGATCAGTGAGAGCTGAGAGTCAGGAAATTCTAGCATGAAAACCCTAATATTGTGCTTTGCATTTTCTGTGAGTGGCTTCACACTAACTCTCTGTCTCTGTGTTTCTCTCTCTCTCAGATCATTAGGCAGTTCAACAATGAGACCTGGAAGGCCCGCACTGGTGAATTCATCACAGACAATCTCAGCACGACACTCTGGTCCTTCTCTGTGGCTATCTTCTCAGTCGGCGGCATGATAGGCTCATTCTCTGTCGGCGTGTTCGTGAACCGATTCGGAAGGTAAGAAGAATTATATTAGAATGACATTGTAGCTGCGGTTTATGATCACTAGACTGTATTACAATTACAATATAGCTGCAGTTTAGGATCACTAGACTGTATTACAATTACAATGTAGCTGCAGTTTAGGATTACTAGACTAGACTGTATTACAATTACAATGTAGCTGCAGTTTAGGATCACTAGACTAGATTAGAGTGACATTATAGCTGCAGTTTAAGATCACAAGACTAGACTGTACTGGAATTATATTGTATGTGCAGTTTAATATCAGAAAGAGTAAAAATAATAATGGAGTTATTTGAATGTTAGGAACATTGGAAGATGATGCAAAGTATCCCTTTAACCTATTTTTGGGTTCCCTTCCTCCAGGCGGAACTCTATGCTCATTGTCAATGTGTTGGCTGTCATCGGGGGCAGTCTGATGGGCTTCTCCAAGCTGGCTGCCTCCTTTGAGATGCTGATCGTGGGACGGCTGACCATCGGTCTGTTTTGTGGTCTCAGCACTGGCCTGGTCCCCATGTACATTGGAGAGATCTCCCCCACCTCCCTGCGAGGGGCATTCGGGACTCTTCACCAGCTGGGAGTTGTCATTGGCATCCTCATAGCACAGGTACAACATATATGTAACACCTACTTTGGTGTAATTATTTCCAATCTTACATATATATATATATATATATATATATATATATATATATATATATATATATATATGTATGTATGTATGTATGTATGTATGTAATATATATATATATATATATATATATATGTATGTATGTATGTATGTATGTAATATATATATATATATATATGTATGTATGTATGTATGTATGTAATATATATATATATATATATATATATATATATATATATATATATATATATATATATATACTGTGCAGTGTCTCTGTCCTACTGGAATGTATCCCACATTGATGAGCCACTCTGTCTCTCTCTCTGTCTCTCTCCCATAGGTCTTTGGTCTGGAGTTTATCCTGGGCTCTCAGTCCCTCTGGCCCGTGCTCCTGGGTCTCACAATCATCCCGGCTGTGATCCAAAGTATCGCTCTGCCTTTCTGTCCTGAAAGCCCCAGATTCCTACTGATCAACAAGAACCAAGAGGAGAAGGCCACGGAGAGTGAGTATCTTCATAGCCAGCTTGTTAAAGAGAATCATTTGGGCAGGACATTTATACCCTCACCTAGAACACCTGCTTACTAAAATAGCTTGGTAATAGAAACAAGATGTTAACATACAAGATCCCATAAATGCACCTAAAATGTTACACATTGACGTATGTGTTGTGCCCTTCCATTTGCTACTTGCAGTTTTGAAACAAACACATGCTGAAGCAAAAGCACATTCCCGTTTGAAATGATGATACCTGCTACCACACTGGGTTAAAGAAAACTCTGTTTCCATGCATTCCTCCCAGGAAGCCTGTTAGTGCTTCACTTCCTGAATTGTTTGCCCTCAGGATCAAAAGTATGTTACTATGTTACTGGTAAAAGTATATGAAGCAGCTAGTTGATTAATGACAGGACAGAAGGGATTGAAAGGGAGGGAGATAATTTCACCCTCCAGGTGACCAAGGCAGTTCAACACGACCTGGTTTGCAAACATTTCTTGAACCTAGTGTAGTACCAGATTCATGTTTTAAAATTAACATGCATGTTCACCAACATAGTGAATGGAAATGCACATCAGGTAAGATTCATGAACACATTGTGTTAAATGCAACCACTATTTGCTCTACATACCTAAATTAATTTTCTTCAATTGGTGCAAAACTGGGACAAGGTGCAACGGGGGACCTGTCTTGGGAGTCCCTGTTTTCATCTTGAAATGAGTCCAGAGTTCTTATAGGAATGTTTTTATCTTGTGCAGTTATGAAGAAGTTGCGGGGCACCGCAGACGTCCAGCAAGATCTTCAGGAGATGAAAGATGAGAGTCTGAAGATGATGCAGGAGAAGAAAGTGACCATCCCCGAGCTGTTCCGTTCCCCAAGCTACCGTCAGCCAATCATCATCGCCATTGTCCTGCAGCTCTCCCAGCAGCTCTCCGGCATCAACGCGGTCAGTACTTCCTGTTTACTAGCTAGCACTTCTTTTTACTATCTATGAGTTGAATCATTTGAATATCAAACTTTATTTTACTCATGAATAACATTTTGTAAAATAAATACATGAATAAATAGATAATAAATAAATAATTGTCTACCATGGCCCAATAGTTTGTTGTTGAAAGAAAAGCACCTTTATGTATTCAAAACATTTATTACACATAGACGTGCATTGCCAGTCTATTCAAACAAACATAGGTGGGGCTTGAGTGGCAATCTTCACATTATTAAACAAAATAATTCCGTTCAATTGCCCTGCTTTGATGCGATCCCTAGCTCTGCAGACGTTCACAGGGGTCACATTGTGATTAACATCCTGTACTGATGTTCTAATCTTCCCCATGCAGGTTTTCTACTACTCAACGAACATCTTTGAGGCTGCTGGAGTTAAAGAACCCATCTACGCTACAATCGGTGCTGGAGTTGTTAATACTGTGTTCACTGTTGTATCGGTAAGTACAATTCATTTCTGCATGAAAAGATACTGTGGCTCACTCACTGTGGCTGCTTGTTTTCTAAAAAGGAATGATACTGTTCCACTTTTTACCCTGCCTGACAAAGCAAAACTGTTTACTCAGCTTACAGTATAGTCTCCTTCAGAGTTTCTGATCAAGAGTTGGGATGAACTGTCTATATGCAAATCTGAGAAGCAACAGATACTTCCAATTGAACTTTATTTGGATTTCTTTTCAGCTTTTCCTGGTTGAGAGGGCGGGCCGAAGGACTCTACACCTCATCGGATTGGCTGGGATGGCTTTCTGTGCCGTTCTGATGACCATTGCTCTCACCCTCACGGTAAGTTCCTTCCCTTGTCTCTTTATTGCTTACAGATGGAAGTGTGAAAAAACAACTTTATCCAGGGATCATCAGTGGTAATGCAGATGCACAGACAGATACTGCCACTTCAGTGCCTAAGAAATACTGCCAATTACACTAAAAAGGGGAAATAGTAGCACCACTTTGGACACAATGGACTGTTATTGACAGAGTTGCTCCACAGCATGTTATGCAAAGTCTTCAATGACAGTGGCACACAATGACAATGTATTAAAAGTCAATCGTTTTCACATTTTGACGATGGGATCACAATTGATACCCTGTCGAAGGAGAACTAAAACCCTTCTTCTTACCCCTATTTAAACTCAGTTTCTCTATCATGTTATTTTTACAGAGCCAGATTCCTTCCATGAGCTACCTGAGTATTATAGCCATCTTTGGCTTTGTGGCGTTCTTTGAGGTCGGACCGGGCCCCATCCCCTGGTTTATTGTGGCCGAGCTCTTCAGCCAGGGTCCAAGGCCGGCCGCAATGGCTGTAGCCGGCTGCTCCAACTGGACTTCCAACTTCATTATCGGTCTGGGGTTCCCCTATGTACAGGTGAGTAAGTCAACAACACAAACAGTGGCTCCATCCAGAAATGTGGACCTACATTTCAGTGCAGGGTTGGTAGACATTAATTTGACTTGCGGTGCGTCCGCATATTTTGTGGCTTATCTAGCTGATGTAGAATACTGTATTTCATAAATGGCACAGAACTTACCACAAGCAACATAAGTCATCTATAACTATAAAAAAATAAGTAATATTGGAATGTCTTCAATGATGACATGAGTCTTTCTTAACATTCTTATATCACAGGGTATGGTGTGGGCTCCATCGCAAGTGTTAAAATATGTTGGTTCCATTTAGAGGATACACGTTTTGGGAACACAATAATGCATCTGAGTTTTTAATGAGAGATTTTAAAAGATGTACAAAAAAAAGGACTTGATTGAAGTCTTAACAATCTTACAAAGTTTTGAGATCAACTAGATGGTCCGAATAGCTTCCTCTCGTTCATAAATGTTTTTATAAAAAATAAATCAATTCTAATGGCCTCTTCTCCCTGCTGTTCTCTTTTCAGGTGCTCTGTGGAGACTATGTCTTTATTATCTTCGTTGTCTTCTTGGCATTATTCTTTGTCTTCACTTTCTTCCGGGTGCCTGAGACCAGGGGGCGGACCTTCGATGACATTAGCAAAGGCTTCGCCGGGGGCAACAGCCAAGGGGTGGGCTCTCCTGCACCAGAGGGAGTGGTCACCCTACCTCCTAGTAGCCCTACGGAGAAGGTTCCAATGGTACAGTTGAATACTGAAGAAGCACCAAATGCACCTCTCTCCAACGTGTGAGATTCAATGCCAGAAATGTGTGTTACATTATATACAGTGTCCTGAAAACAGTATTGGACCAGCCATGCTGAGACAGTCATTGCTGCTTAACCCTTAGCGGTCCATTTATTCGGCGTGTGTCAGCTCCAATTTTTTTTCACGCGCGCAGTTTATTTTAGACGCACGGTTTTAAAGTATTTGTTTCACATTAAAACAGGTTTAAAAGGGACTGCATATCAACAGGACACTCAGTACTGCATCTCCAGCCCTATCCCACCCCTTGTTCGCTATATTTTTCATATGCCTCTTAATAATAGTACATACCGATAAATCCTCTCTTGATCACTCGTTTTGTCACCAAACTCCTCAATAATGCGATCCAAGTCATTATTTTATTACTATATCATCTAAAAAAAGCTCTGCAAATGTCTGTTATGATCTTTGAGAGCTGGATGCGGAAGCAGCTATCTTGTTTGTTTATGTCCGTATTATCTATTTGGTGTCGGGTCTATCTGTATTCATGAGATACGCCCTTTATTTCGGCTTCTCTCGGCTCCTATCGATCTCACTCGGCCATTGAATGGTTTTCTCTGCTTTTTCTGGAGAAAAAACAACTCAAGACCTGTTTTTTACGTCTTTTTGATGATGTCGGACAGGGTCCGACATTGGACCGGAAAGGGAAAATTGCGATGTCGGACCAGGTCTGACATAGGACCGCAAAGAATTAATGTGATTCAGACACCTTGTTCAGTATAACTTGGGATAGCCAATCAGCGAACAATAAGCAACAAATGTCCCTTAGCACCAGAAACCAACAGTGTTAGTCCAAAACTTTTTCCAGGATGCTGTATATATATATACTGTAATAGCAAGGTTTGGATTTGATCCAAAAACATAGTCCAGCGTCACTTTGTCCCACTGTATTAATCCAGCAGGTGTTTCCCCCAGATTGGGTAATGTATTAACCCACTTATTAACATTACTACAGACTATTAAAATACAGTGGAAATAAGTCCACCACAGAGCAGGGTTTTGAGGACGGCAGCATTACAATCTGGTGATTTTTATGATTAAAATGGACCCTGTTTTATTTTATGACATATACATTCCCTGAGGTGCAATATCTATACATTTATATAGTCTAAATTATTAATCTGTTTTATAAACCTATTCGTGGTACAGTAGTGTGGCAGGCCATTTACTGTTATAGTCATGGTAGAAATATTTCATTGTATTTGCCAAGTTTGTTAAAAAAAGACCTTGCCACACATTTAACTTGCCCTTTGTACTGTTACATTTTTGGTGCTGGCACAGAATAAGCCATGTGGAAATGCACATATGTGCATGTCTTATGATTCATTTGACTGTGATCAGCTATAAAACTGAGTCTGAGGCCTCAGCACATTAATTCAGCACTATATACAGATATGGATATTGAAACTCAAGGGGAACTGTTTTTGTAAGGTAGAGGTTATATACCAAAATATCCTGTATTAAAATGTAGTATTGTGAAACTATTGTATAACATTTGGGTTTTTATTTTTGAGGGAATTGTGAGCATAGCACAGTGTCACTGTGTGACCAAATTATGTTTTAATAATTTTTAAGTTATGCAGATTTTAGAAAATAAGCCATTGAGGCTAAAACACCCCTTTTAACTGTTTAACTTAATTGCTCATGGGATACTGCTGTTTTAAGCATATGCTATCTGTGGAAGTACAGAGGCTAGAGAGACCATTCTGCACAATGCACAACAGATTGATTGTATTTGCACGAACATCTCATTACTGTGTTGCATTTCTGCTAAGATATTCAGTATATTTAAAAAAGAAAAAGTGTTTACAATGAAATAAAACATTTGGACAAAATGTGAAATGCAGATTAGTTGCGTTTCGGGGGGGGGGGGGGGGGGTGGATATAGAGCTGTAAAGATATGTAATTTCAATTTTATTTGCTCTTATTTTAATGTAATAATTGTAATACTGTTTTACCATTGTTGCACGTGTTGTATTTTTGCTTGTGCTGCTACTGTAAATGTGTACCCATATTTATTTATGTTTTTAACTGTACGCAAAAGTTTAGATCACTGTTTATTCACAATTTTCTAGCGATATTTTCTAGCCTAAAAAACAACCAAGAGCAGGGCTTGAGTCAAGACAAAAAATAAATCATAAATGTTTTTCAGTGTTAACTGTTAATTCCAGTGAGCAAAAAATCTGAGTGAGTTTTTGCTTCTTTGTTGACATTTCAGAGATGAAAGTGGCAATAGGGACCAGTACTGTTTATTTAACAGTTTCACTATTGAAGTGTTTTCATAATTTTTTTCTTATTTATTTTTTTTTAAACATGGATGGTTTATTTTGTATATATTTTATAATAATGTTAAGTTATTCATTAAAATCATGCTTATTTTTACCTAATCATTTTATTGTGTCTTCTGTCAGACAGGGTCAAATAATTATTATAATTATCATTATGTGTCTTAGTGTGCTTTACTGTACACAGGGCAATGCTTGCTTGGAAACACTATATAACACAATAACTCCTGGAAGAACTACAGCAAGTACCTGCCCTGTCTAATCTAGTGCGCTGTCATTGGCTGCTCTGTGCTGGGCAGAGCCTTGCTGTAGTGTGCTGTACACAGGGCAATGCTGGTGTGAGCACACTATATAACACTAAAAGAAAACCCTATAATGAACTACATCAGCTGCCCATGTTTATATAACGTTGTAATCGAGTACGCTGGTGTTGCCTGCTGTGTGTTGGTCACAGCCATGCTGTACTGTCCTGTACACGGGCAATGCTCTCGTGAAAAGACATAAGAAGTATAGTAGAATCAGCCTTACACAAAGTGCCACATACACATTATTAATTTTTTTTGCCCTAGAAAAAACAAACACACTTAGCACATTAAGGATATATATTGTTTAACTTTGGTTAAATATTTTTTTAATAGTAACAATGTATTAATAATATTAGATTTATTAAAAGGATTCTTCAGTGTCATTTCCTTGCTGAAGGCATTAGCCAAATGTTTGTAAATCTTTATTTACTAGTAAATCAGTTTCATTTTCTATTTAGCAACAGTATCGTTTATCCATTTAGCATTGCATCTTGTTTTTATTTATGTATTTATTTTGCACAGAACACATAAGAGATTATTATACATACAATAGTAAGTGCAACAGATCTATGATGTGTTCATCGAATATAGAGAGATGGTTTAGTTATAAACCAGAAGAAAAAAAAATGGAATTAAATATACCGGATTCTGCCGAGTCAACGCCCCGTGATCGTAGAGTTGATGTTAAGCCAAAAGTGGGGGAGGGGCGTTGACTCAAAACAGGTGCAAAATAACAAGCAATATTACTGTACTGTTTTTTTTAAACATTAGCTAGATATATTGCATTTAGAATTAGGCATGTTCAAAATTCAAAGGGCACAGCACGCAGTTACGTTAAAAAAATCAAGAAATGCAGTTAACATTTATTAAATGATGAAATACAAAGCGCGGTTTGCCTGAAAAAGGGTGCTGCGTAAGTCCACTGTAATGTCATTTTAAATGTTCATAAAACACACATTAACCTTAAGATGAAGTCTATTGTAAAAATCAATCGGACTCAGGGTGCATTGTCGGATCCAAAACAAAAAGTGCTTCTCATGTTTTCAATCAATGCTTAGAGCAACTACTGTACTGCACAGCTTGTTCTACTCGCTTGAAGCGTAAGATTTGAAATCTCAGGCATTATTTGCTCATGGTTTATTATTATTATTATTATTATTATTATTATTATTATTATTATTATTATTATTATTATTATTATTATTATTGCGCAGGGTTATTAGAAACGTTGAAAAATTGACATTCAACTAGAAGTGGGGGTGCGGCGATAATTCAAACGTGGGCGTTGACTCGGCAGAATCCGGTACATACATCACATGACACTTTTTTCTTTCACTACACTTTACCCAATGCCAACTCAATATACCGCCACGAATTGGTGGGGAATGTCAGATGTAAGGCGACTTTTAATTGGATCATTTATTGCACACACTATTTTCTTTAAATGCATTGGTTCTCATTTAATTTTCAGAGATCTGATTCGCCAAATTAGTACGCGTTGCATTAGAATTATAGTCAATGGAAGGCCATCTGGGTCAAAAACGTGTGTTGTTAGTATACGTTTCAAATAAATTACTACGTGTAGTACTGCGATACACTAAGCGTTCTGTTTTGTTAACTATACGTACTATTTTTACTACACATACACATTTGAGCCAATCATTCTTTAGAAATGAAATAAGAGCCAATGAATTTAAAGTAAATAGTACATGTCCTAAATGTATTTTGTAACGTCGAGTTATGAATAATGATGCAATGCGCTTTACACTGGATGTTGTCTTTATAGTAGATTTTATTGTTTTTATTATTATTAACAAATGCAATTCCGTTTTTCAATGCAGATTCGTTCTCCTGCTTGTTCATTTTCTAACGTTTTCCATATCCTTGTTTACTTCTGCTTTATACTTTGGGTGTGTACAATACAGCGGCATTGTGGTATATATATATAAAAAAAAAACCTGTTACTTAATACCCACTGACACAACCTTTTTAACGATGTTGCTAGAATGTTGCAATTTAGTTATGTTAATGCTATAAGATTGTATGTTAGTGGCTTCTCCATGATTGCATCTGAAGTACTTGAAGATGTTAGTGATGTTACATAATAAACACTGGGTCTCAATAGTCGGCGGGGTTTGTGGTAAATATTGTAAATAAACGCCCCCGGCGCTATACAAAATATAACTACTACTACTAATAATAATAATAATAATAATAATCTGGACTCTTGACCGGAGGGTCGTGGGTTCAATCCCAGGTGGAGGACATTGCTGCTGTACCCTTGAGCAAGGTACTTTACCCAGATTGCTCCAGTAAAAACCCAACTGTATAAATGGGTAATTGTATGTAAAAATAATGTGATATCTTGTAACAATTGTAAGTCGCCCTGGATAAGGGCGTCTGCTAAGAAATAAATAAATAAATAAATAAATAGGAGACTGTGATGACCCTTACTATTTTTGAGAGTAACTGCTGTACTATGCTTGCAACGCAGAAGAAAATGTCTCGCCGCCATGTTTGCAATATTCCGTATTTTAAATTGATTTCTTCTTGTCTAAACGATACACCGAAGGTTATTGGCTACTCTGCCAATTACGTTGTGCATAAGAAGCGATTACAAGGGAATACGTTGTCATGACAAGCCACTAATGTAAAATGACTATCCACCAATTTAGGAAATTCGTAGCTCGTGTCATTTTTTAAGAACACATACCAATCAAAATTGGTACACGTAGTCATTTCTGTGCTCTGATTGGTCCAAATGAAAACGTGTAGTGAATATTTGAAACGCGTACTAAATAACGCGTTTTTTGACCCGGATGGCCTTCCATACAGCTATTCCGTCTAGCGCTTTTCATTTGTCAATGTACCTGCAAAACTTGGAATTCATCGTCATGATAGGCTACTTCGGCACAAGGGCACAGCCTATCAGAAGACCCGGTGGTTTATATATATCTATATATGTAAATTAGAACACTAAAATGGAGCACATTTACACGTCAGTAGTGACGTGAATTTTTACCCAATCGGAAGACGACACCAAAAAGGTGACCACCTTGTTTCTTTTTTTTTTGTTTATATAGAACTTCTTTGTAATTTGTTCTCTCAATAATAATCATTGGGACTTACCCGAAGTCATGTGTTTGTTTAAACCGTGTTCATTTAATATAGTTAATATGATCATAGTATTTCATCAAAACCTACTAAATAAGTGTGTAAACAAATACATTGTGCAGTATAACTGCATCATGTGCAGTCTAAATATATAGCATAACAGACATGCTAATTTTAGCTATACAGAACAGAGTAGAATTCTTGCATTTTGTACTGGAAAAAGCTCTTTTAAAATGAGATGGTGGGTGGCTCTTAAAAGAGCCTTTGTTTTACAAATCAATCCGAATAAACGCCTTTATTTCTTAACCTCCAAATCCGTACAGAGTGCGACCCTGTCGTTTCAAAGCATACACCACATCCATAGCGGTGACGGTCTTTCTCTTTGCGTGCTCCGTATAGGTGACGGCATCACGGATCACATTCTCCAAAAACACTTTCAACACCCCGCGAGTCTCTTCATAAATCAGTCCGGAGATTCGTTTCACTCCGCCACGACGAGCCAAACGTCGGATAGCAGGTTTAGTGATTCCCTGGATGTTATCACGAAGAACTTTTCTATGCCGCTTAGCGCCTCCTTTACCAAGTCCTTTACCGCCTTTGCCTCTTCCCGACATATTGATCAGTTTTCAGTCAGACCAAACAGAATAACGCAGTATCGCTTACATGTTTTATTTATAAAAAAGAAGAGGACCTGGTTGAAAGCACAGCCACTGTACAGAGTGACAAACATAGAACCCGCCCCAATGACAATGCAGAAATCTGAATTTGCTCCACATTCGTTTTAACCACATGCGTGCTGCTTTAAATACTGAAACAGTGCAACGGTAATTTGCTGTTTATTTGAACGACAAAATATACGGTTGGCGTGCTTTATAACATTAACATTGCATTAGCCCTTAGTGATACACTTTTCCCAGCTGCAGTAGACTGCATTTACACTGTACCACTATATATGTATATAAAATATAATATAAAAAAGATTGAAAGTAAACTAACCCGTAATATTTTCTGTAAATACAACTACTAGTATTACTATTATGTTAGAGCGCGCCAACGCGGAGTCCACTGGCGACATGATGGCCTTTGTCGACCAGTGGGCTCTAAGATAGGGCGTGCTCTGTACCGTTTCAATTTACAGAATTTTCACCAGTCTTTCTTTTATAATTAATTAAATGTTGGCTTTCTTAGCACCCCCTTTTGTTTAGGGGGCGTTAAGTAGAATTTTATCACCAGCTGTCACATGACACAACTATTACTTCTCCTATAATCTATTTAAAATACATTCATGCACAGAAGTGGTCCCTTACTATTTGCATCACCAGTGTTGCAAAAAAGAAAATAACCCCTAAGCATAACCCTAACCACAAAGACTTGCTAAATAATAAAATAAACAAATACAAATTATTAGTAGTAATAGTAACAGTTATTAGGACAAATAGAAAATATTGCAACTATTACGCGAGGCATTGTTTTAATTTGCATAGCAATGGGGTATACTATTGATAGCTATTTTGGTTTCATAACAAATAGACAAACATACATAGTAAACATTTTATGAAGTTTTATAAAGCTGTGTGTCAATGAAATGATCACTCGTATGTCATAATGTAATTGCCATATCGACAATGATAAAAAAGCAGCAAATTAATTAATTTTAGCATCGTATTGAAAAGTGTGTTAACTTCCCCTGACATAAATCTGTTTAAATCCCCAGTTTTAGACATGTCACATGTCATACACACCAAATTCGATCCCAACTAGCCCCTTCATGTGTGTAGATCAGTTTACTCCAACTTCAAATAGTAATTAGATCATTTTATTCAAACTAAATGTAATGAAGTCCGATTGGAGTTGCTCTCTTTCGCTGCGGTGTTTCGAGGTTCTGATGATATAAATCAAAAATAGTACAACGTTGCTGATGAAAAATGCAGTTACCCAGGAAACATGACGCTTTGTATTCGATATCAGGTGCTGTTTGATTGATTTCGTAAATATTTCGCTGTTAAATTTAAAGTTTACTGCGGAGAGAAAACACAACTGGAATCAATTTTACCTTTCAATAAAGGCGCGCTGCTTTTGGTTGAGTCTATAAGGTTCTCATCGAGTGGATAAATCTCGCCCTCTGTTGGTGCCTAACAAATTGAATGAACTTCAGGACTTTCGTTGTTAGAGTATTGCTTTTTTGTTGGCGTTTCCAATTTAGAGATGGCAGAAGTTGCACCCGTAGCACCCACTGAAGCAGCCCCTGCTCCGGTTAAGGCTGTTAAAGCTGGCAAGAAGAAAACCGCTACCAAGCCTAAGAAAGCGGGTCCCAGCGTGTCGGATCTCATTGTCAAGGCAGTGTCTGCTTCCAAGGAGCGCAGCGGGGTGTCTCTGGCCGCGCTCAAGAAAGCTCTGGCGGCCGGCGGCTACGACGTGGAAAAGAACAACTCCCGGGTCAATACGGCAGTCAAGAGTCTGGTGAGCAAGGAGACCCTGCTGCAGACCAAAGGCGTCGGCGCTTCTGGCTCTTTCAGACTCAACAAAAAGGTGGCTGAAGCCAAGGATAAGGTAGCTAAAAAGAAGGCAGTGCCCAAACCCAAGAAGCCAGCGGTGAAGAAAGCTGCTCCTAAGAAGGCTCCAGCAAAGAAACCCGCAACCAAGAAACCAGCTACCAAGAGCCCTAAGAAGGCAAAGAAACCTGCGGCTAAGAAGGCAGCAACAAAGAGCCCCAAAAAGGCAAAGAAACCAGCAGCTAAAAAGCCAACTAAGAGCCCAAAGAAAGTCGCTAAACCCCAGGCGGCGAAGACAAAGCGGGCAGCTCCTAAAAGGCGCTGAGCTGAACAGTCTGATGTAACCGTGTTGAAATGAACCCAAAGGCTCTTCTAAGAGCCACCACAACTTCCTAAAAAGAGCAAATTATCAGTTGATTTATAAATTAGTTTTATATATACCCTTACCAAACATTTTACTAGTCAGAGTTAAATTATAGTTATTGGTATATATACCATCAAATCCCCCTCGCTTACCGTATTGAAATTATTGTATTCATTAACAATACCTCTCAATGTTTGCATTATGGAAAAAGTTTTAACGTTCCTGGTACCGGTAAATCGAACTATAAATCTACTTGACATTATGCACTCCGATTCCTTCAGTTTCTTTATCGTGTTTATACCAGACTCGATTGAGTAGTTCAGGCTGTACTAGTACAAAGTTATGTTTATTAAAAAAAGTTTAATACAGTTAATTGCACACAGGTTTAAACCCGTAATGTTATAAACGCAACCACAAGAGAGCACGCATTGATCAAGAAAATAATAATAGGCGCCCCCCTCCCCGCACTGACTGTATGCAAATTGGGTATCGAGCAGCCGCGCTTTAATTCAGTAATACGAACAGCCAATCATTGTCGACACGCTCTGTGATAGGTCTCTTAAATGCTGTACGGTTTCACCAATCAGAGTGAGTCAGAGGGTATAAATTCAGCTCAATCGAGGTTAAATGTTGTTTACTGTTGTATAATAAATAATAGTACAGAATGTCTGGAAGAGGTAAAACCGGCGGGAAAGCAAGAGCAAAGGCGAAGTCTCGTTCATCCAGAGCAGGACTGCAGTTCCCAGTCGGTCGTGTTCATAGGCTGCTGCGGAAAGGAAATTATGCTCAGCGTGTGGGCGCTGGAGCTCCGGTCTATCTGGCCGCGGTACTCGAGTACCTGACTGCTGAAATCCTAGAGCTGGCCGGGAACGCTGCCCGGGACAACAAGAAAACCAGAATCATCCCGCGTCACCTGCAGCTCGCTGTCCGCAACGACGAGGAGCTCAACAAGCTGATGGGAGGCGTCACTATCGCTCAGGGCGGAGTGTTGCCTAACATTCAAGCCGTTCTGCTGCCCAAGAAGACCGAAAAGCCAGCCAAGACCAAGTAAATTGATGCTAGTGTTTTGCGTCTGAATATTAAAACAAAGGCTCTTTTAAGAGCCGCCCATAATTTCAATAGAAGAGCAATTGTCCAGGGCGACTTACAATTGTTGCAAGATATCAAATTATTATTATTTTTTTTTTACATTCAGTTACATTATTTTTACATACAATTCCCCATTTATACAGCTGGGTTTTTACTGGAGCAATCTGGGTAAAATACCTTGCTCAAGGGTACAGCAGCAGTGTCATCCACGGGGATTGAACCCACACCCTCCGGTCAAGAGTCCAGAGCCCTAACCACTACTCCACACTGCTGCCCCAGGCTCAACCAACACTAGGCTCTTTATTGGTTTGAATATCATGTTTTTTGGACAATTTAATTGAAGGGGACAATGCTAACTTGATATAAGTAAAATGACATTAAACTTTCTAAATGGAACTGTGGGCATCTGAAAAACGCCTTTGTATTCAGTTAAATCGAAAAATAAAATCTGTTTCTTTACATTGTGAAAAATGCTCTGGGGTACTTTACTGTACATTTCTAATTCTTGAGGCAAAGAGTACATAATAGCATTATATATATATATATATATATATATAAAATCTTGCAGTCATTGGTTAAACGTTTGTATTTAAAATAAAGATGTCAAAAAATCAACCTTAACAAAAGTAATTAGCGCTTTTCAGGAAGGTAGTTGGCTCTGAAAAGAGCCTTTGTTGTTTAAAGAAGTTTAAGCGAGTTTAAGCGCGTTCTCCACGGATGCGGCGGGCCAGCTGGATGTCTTTGGGCATGATAGTAACCCTCTTGGCGTGAATAGCACACAGGTTGGTATCTTCGAAGAGACCGACCAAGTAAGCCTCACTCGCCTCCTGCAGCGCCATAACAGCGGAGCTCTGGAAGCGCAGATCAGTTTTGAAATCCTGGGCGATTTCCCTGACAAGACGCTGGAAAGGTAGTTTGCGGATCAGTAGCTCAGTGGATTTCTGATAGCGACGTATCTCTCTCAGAGCCACAGTACCGGGCCTGTAACGATGAGGCTTCTTCACGCCCCCAGTAGCAGGAGCGCTTTTGCGGGCAGCTTTAGTTGCGAGTTGCTTCCTGGGCGCTTTTCCTCCGGTGGATTTACGCGCTGTTTGTTTGGTTCTTGCCATCTTAACACACTTAAAAAACCACACAAATTAGAACTGACTATAAATGAAAAATGTCTGCAGCCTCCAGCGTTTATAAAGAGCAGTTCGCTTTCCCTGATTGGTTAAACCTCTCCACATGACCACTTCCTAATTCCTCGAACATGATTGGGTAGTTTGAATTTGGAGCGCTTTTTTTTTGTTCAAACGGTTTTTGTTTCTGACTACAGTACAGTATTTTTATATCACAGTCTGGCAATCAGAATTATATTTTTGTTTTGTATTTTTACGTCGTTACTAAAAAAAAAAAAAAAAACACCTTAACTAATAGTCAGGTCACTATTCCCTCTTAAGGTTTACCCATTCTAATTTTGTAAAACGCTGTTCACGTTACTCTCAGCAGCTACATGTCTTAAAGCCTGCCTGATTTAGTGTTTAATTCACAGCGGTTTAAATTGTTTCAGCAAAGGCCATACAAAGTGTCCTCAATGTGGACAAAAAAACATTTTCGTGTCACCATGCATTGCGGTTCAGTCATGGAGGTGTTAAGAGCTATATAAGCATAAAAGTCATGTTTTGTTGCTATACACATTACAGTTCTCTCAGAGCATTATAACTTTGCACCTGTTGGTATTTAAGAAAAATGATTGCATTTAGTCATTCAGGATTTGTATTCTTATAAATGTTACCTTGCTGCAAAGCATGCTTCATAATAAAGCTTAACTAAGAAAAAAGATGTTCCCAAGAAGTCTAAAGTGAATTTAGTGTTTGGTAAAGGACCTATGTACACAATTAGGTGATGTTTGTAAACTTCAATCTGGATACACTGTCAATGCTTTTAGTTTTTAAGTTATTTATATAACATTTATGCATGCATGGCATAATTAATTGACATCCATTATAAAGAGTCATTTAATCAATTTATAAAAGAAAGAGTCAACATTGGTACGTCCATTTACAAGACGCCATTATAGGGTGTATATATATATATATATATATATATATATATATATATAGACACACACGCAGAATAATACAGAACCTATTATGTAGTTATATCAAGTGAGAGGCATTTGTGCAACCTGAAACTAAAACAGAGATTAAACAGAGATTATCATTTATATTCATGCGGGGTTTACCCACATCTGTATGGAATTAAATAGGTGTGAACTGTGGTAATGCTTCAAATATATTTAGCCTTAAATTAAATGTTGGTAATTTACCTAAATTACCTATGAAATCGTTGTAGTACACTCGCCTAATTAAAAAAAAAAAAAAAATCTCTTTCACTTGACACTGCTTTGTTTCAAGTACAAGCACTGTATACACCGTCCTATCTTCAACAGAAACCTTTTAAATAATGTTAAGGTAATATTTTGATCATTTCAATTATTTTCAATTATTTTAAATAATAAATAGCAATTTTAAAAAAAAATCTTACTAACGCAGTTCCAGATATAGAAGTACACGCAGCGTGTGTTGAAGTGTGTTAACTACACCTATCAAAAAGTAATTTAAATCATCCGCATTACACATTACAAATGCCCAAAATAACAAATATGTTCCCGGCTGGTTTCTAGTCTGTTAAAAAATGTTTTTCTGTTAAATAAAATATTGTTTGGGTCATTGTATTTAAGTTAAATCAAACGAAGTGCGATTTGAGCAGTTCTGTTTTGCTCCTTTATTTGCAAGTTTGGTTGATCTGACTGAAAAATAATGCCAAGATTTTGGTTGAAAAGGCATTTACCATGCAAACATAACACTTCGGTTGTCAGCTCAAGCGTTGTTTATATATTTCTGTAAGTATTTCACTGTTAAATGTAAAGCTTTGTACAGGAAGAAAACACAAATGAAGGACATTGTCAGCCCTGAGAAGAGAACGATGCAGCTGATTGAGTCTATAAGGTTCTCATCAAATGGATAAGTATCGCCCTCTGCTGTGTTTTGGGATATACAGCAATTGTAGTATTGTTTTTTGAGTATTAGGATATTTTTACATCGAAGGAATGGCAGAAATCGCTCCTGCACCATCCACTGAAGCAGCCCCTGCTCCCGTTAAGGCTGCTAGGACTACCAAGAAAAAGATCGCTACCAAGCCTAAGAAAGCGGGTCCCAGCGTGTCGGATCTCATTGTCAAGGCAGTGTCTGCTTCCAAGGAGCGCAGCGGGGTGTCTCTGGCAGCGCTCAAGAAAGCTCTGGCGGCCGGCGGCTACGACGTGGAAAAGAACAACTCCCGGGTCAATACGGCGGTCAAGAGTCTGGTGAGCAAGGACACCCTGCTGCAGACCAAGGGCGTCGGCGCTTCTGGCTCCTTCAAACTCAACAAAAAGGTGGCTGAAGCCAAGGATAAGGCAGCTAAAAAGAAGGCAGTGCCCAAACCCAAGAAGCCAGCGGTGAAAAAAGCTGCTCCTAAGAAGGCTCCAGCAAAGAAACCCGCAACCAAGAAACCAGCTACCAAGAGCCCTAAGAAGGCAAAGAAACCTGCGGCTAAGAAGGCAGCAACAAAGAGCCCCAAAAAGGCAAAGAAACCAGCAGCTAAAAAGCCAGTTAAGAGCCCAAAGAAAGTCGCTAAACCCCAGCCGGCGAAGACAAAGCGGGCAGCTCCTAAAAGGCGCTGAGCTGAACAGTCTGATGTAACCGTGTTGAAATGAACCCAAAGGCTCTTCTAAGAGCCACCACAACTTCCTAAAAAGAGCAAATTATAAACTAAATTAGATTATATAATGCACGTGAAATTCAAATACATGTTTATTTTCTGTCATAAGAAACGTCTCCAAGCAAGCAATGTTACACCCTCCCGCTTGCACAGAAATAAGAAAACTTTCCTTTACCTTTCTAAACTCAATTTTGGAATTGGTAAATAACGATTTGGTTTTAAGAATGTTTTAAAACCGATTGCTAGTTCCGAGAGCAGGACAACCTGTTAGTGTGACATGCGGGGAAATGAAACTGCTATGGTTAAAATAAGGTTGATACAATTGGAATTGTATGAGTTAAAGATACTAATACAGAGATTTCATACATTGTTAAAAGTAGTTGTTTTACTGTGAAGTAAAGTCACAGTAACGAGCGATTCATGCATTTCTATTTACATGAATTGTATATGTACCTGGAGTTTTCAATGCATTTGAGTACCCTAGTGAGAATAATATCAGCGCATTTAAGATGTGCAATATTGCATGCAAGTTATACATTATGTTGTAAAATAACAAAAAGTTGTAGCAGTACTTTTAATATGGTGCCTGTGTGGTGCACATTGCACTACAGTACTACATTGATATTCAGGAACTAATAATTTACGAGTATTAACGATTCATTGATGGCGATTGTATTGTGACTTTGGTGGGTCATTATTGTTATCAAACATGAGAAAAAGATTGTTATGATCTGTAAACATGTTTAAAATGAAAAATGATAAACTCGCTCTTAGACTGAACCCATCGAAGGGAAGAAAATAAGGAAACCTTTTTGTTCTTAAGAAGCTGTGTCTTCTCTTTGTATTTCTAAACAGTTGCGGAACCCCTAAGACCAATCGCGGGCTACGCGCTCTGTGATAGGTTACTTCAAAACTGCAAGTGTTATCCAATCAGAATGAGTCTCGGTTTATAAAAATAGCGAAAACGGCCATTTTCTTTTATTGTGTGCTTTTACAGAAAGCAAGAATAACAAAATGTCTGGCAGAGGGAAAACTAGCGGGAAAGCAAGAGCCAAGGCGAAATCTCGTTCGTCCAGAGCAGGGCTGCAGTTCCCAGTAGGTCGTGTTCATAGGCTGTTGCGGAAAGGAAACTATGCTCAGCGTGTGGGCGCTGGAGCTCCGGTCTATCTGGCCGCGGTGCTCGAGTACCTGACTGCTGAAATCCTAGAGCTGGCCGGGAACGCTGCCCGGGACAACAAGAAAACCAGAATCATCCCGCGTCACCTGCAGCTCGCTGTCCGCAACGACGAGGAGCTCAACAAGCTGATGGGAGGCGTCACCATCGCTCAGGGCGGAGTGCTGCCTAACATTCAAGCCGTTCTGCTGCCCAAGAAAACCGAGAAACCGACCAAGAGCAAGTAAACCATCACAGAAGGACCCGTGTATTATACCAACAAAGGCTCTTTTAAGAGCCACCCACTGTGTCGATGAAAGAGCAAATTACATTCTAACGGTGTTTGAACAATACGCGTACATGTGTCCATATTTGATTAAGTAATAAACTAAACTGCTTGTATCCATCCTACTTCCTGTTTAATTTTAGCTTCACTCCTGTCCGGTTGTTTGCTCGCTGTCCGCAGCGACGAGGAGATCAACAAGCTGCTGGGAGGCGTCACCATCGCTCAAGGCGGAGTGCTCTGCCTAACATCCAGGCTGTCCTGCTGCCCCCAAAAAACTGAGAAGCCAGCGAAGATCAAGTAAACTACTACAGATCTATTTATTACTACGGAAACAAATGTTATTTTAAGAGTCATCCACAATTTCAACAAAAGAACAGATTGCATTAACCACTAATGTATTTTATGGAACAATCGCTGTGTTTCAGCAAATGTCATACCAGCCTTTATCCAGCCTGAGTCTATATGACATTGCATATATGAAATGAAGCACATTTAAACTGCTCTCAACTGAACGCTAAACCAGCATGTCTTTAAAACATATAGCTGGTGAGAGTAACATGAGCAGCATTTGTACAAAATAATATATTTATTTTGTATAGCGCCTTTCATTACAAGAAATCCCAAAGCGCTTTACGTTTTTTTTGGTTTTGTTTTGTTTTAAAATAAATAAATAAATAATATGAGGGAATAGTGACCTGTCTAGTTAGCGTGATTTTTTGTAACCAGAGTATAAATAGTCAAACAAAAACCGTTTGAACAACAAAAAAGCACTCCAAATTCAAACTATCCAATCATGTCAGACTTCTAAAATAGGCCAATCAGCATTCTAAATGCAAGGGTGACTTTGTTTAATTGGTTAGTGAGGCACGAGAGTGCAGTTGCCAGAAATTTTGAACCGGGCGCCTTTTCTCAAACTTTCATTTGAAGAAACCTTTGTTTGATTTTGGCGGTTTTTTAATTTGAATTAGCTTTACATGATGAAATACTCCAATACAATGGTGCTTATTCATCTGCTGCATCTTAGTGTAGTACAGTAGACTATTTATTTATGGCCAGTTCTACCGCCGATCCCCTTTTCAGGTATTGCAAGAATATGTATAACATTGAATTATAGTTTATCAACTAATTTTCTTCATTAGGTATTTTTACTGATTGATCGGTATCCTGCTGTACCATTTTGTCTCTTAATAAGAGTGAAGCCTTGTGTGTAAATACATGTTTTTTTGACAATTTAATTGAAGCAGACAATGCTAACTTGATACAAGTAAAATTGCATTGAACTTTCTAAATAGAACTGTGGGCGTCTCTGAAAATCGCGTTTGTACTTAGTTTAGTCTAAAAATAAAATATAATTCTTTACACTGTGAAAAATGCTCTGGGGTGCTTTACTGTACATGGCTAATTCTTGAGGCAGAGTACATAATAGCATATATATATAATCTTGCAGTCATTGGCTAAACGTTTGTATTTAAAATAAAGATGTCAACAAATCAACCTTAACAAAAGTAATTAGCGCTTTTCAGGAAGGTAGTTGGCTCTGAAAAGAGCCTTTGTTGTTTAAAGAAGTTTAAGCGAGTTTAAGCGCGTTCTCCACGGATGCGGCGGGCCAGCTGGATGTCTTTGGGCATGATAGTAACCCTCTTGGCGTGAATAGCACACAGGTTGGTATCTTCGAAGAGACCGACCAAGTAAGCCTCGCTCGCCTCCTGCAGCGCCATAACAGCGGAGCTCTGGAAGCGCAGATCAGTTTTGAAATCCTGGGCGATTTCCCTGACAAGACGCTGGAAAGGTAGTTTGCGGATCAGTAGCTCAGTGGATTTCTGATAGCGGCGGATCTCTCTCAGAGCCACAGTACCGGGCCTGTAGCGATGAGGCTTCTTCACGCCCCCAGTAGCAGGAGCGCTCTTTCGGGCAGCTTTAGTTGCTAGCTGCTTCCTGGGCGCTTTCCCACCGGTGGATTTACGAGCAGTTTGCTTGGTTCTTGCCATCTAACACGCTCACAACCTCACACAACTGAGAACTATATGAAAATGAGACGTTTTTCCGCTTCCAAAAATTATAAAGAGCCGTTCGATTTCCCCGATTGGTTAAACCGCTATGTTTCCACATGACAACTTCCTATCTCCTAAAACATGATTGGATAGTTTGAATTTGGAGCGCTTTTTTGTTGTTCAAACGGTTTTTGTTTGACTATTTATACTCTGGTTACAAAAAATCACGCTAACTAGACAGGTCACTATTCCCTCATATTATTTATTTATTTATTTTAAAACAAAACAAAACCAAAAAAAACGTAAAGCGCTTTGGGATTTCTTGTAATGAAAGGCGCTATACAAAATAAATATATTATTTTGTACAAATGCTGCTCATGTTACTCTCACCAGCTATATGTTTTAAAGACATGCTGGTTTAGCGTTCAGTTGAGAGCAGTTTAAATGTGCTTCATTTCATATATGCAATGTCATATAGACTCAGGCTGGATAAAGGCTGGTATGACATTTGCTGAAACACAGCGATTGTTCCATAAAATACATTAGTGGTTAATGCAATCTGTTCTTTTGTTGAAATTGTGGATGACTCTTAAAATAACATTTGTTTCCGTAGTAATAAATAGATCTGTAGTAGTTTACTTGATCTTCGCTGGCTTCTCAGTTTTTTGGGGGCAGCAGGACAGCCTGGATGTTAGGCAGCACTCCGCCTTGAGCGATGGTGACGCCTCCCAGCAGCTTGTTGATCTCCTCGTCGCTGCGGACAGCGAGCAAACAACCGGACAGGAGTGAAGCTAAAATTAAACAGGAAGTAGGATGGATACAAGCAGTTTAGCTTATTACTTAATCAAATATGGACACATGTACGCGTATTGTTCAAACACCGTTAGAATGTAATTTGCTCTTTCATCGACACAGTGGGTGGCTCTTAAAAGAGCCTTTGTTGGTATAATACACGGGTCCTTCTGTGATGGTTTACTTGCTCTTGGTCGGTTTCTCGGTTTTCTTGGGCAGCAGAACGGCTTGAATGTTAGGCAGCACTCCGCCCTGAGCGATGGTGACGCCTCCCATCAGCTTGTTGAGCTCCTCGTCGTTGCGGACAGCGAGCTGCAGGTGACGCGGGATGATTCTGGTTTTCTTGTTGTCCCGGGCAGCGTTCCCGGCCAGCTCTAGGATTTCAGCAGTCAGGTACTCGAGCACCGCGGCCAGATAGACCGGAGCTCCAGCGCCCACACGCTGAGCATAGTTTCCTTTCCGCAGCAGCCTATGAACACGACCTACTGGGAACTGCAGTCCTGCTCTGGATGAACGAGATTTCGCCTTGGCTCTTGCTTTCCCGCTAGTTTTCCCTCTGCCAGACATTTTGTTATTCTTGCTTTCTGTAAAAGCACACAATAAAAGAAAATGGCCGTTTTCGCTATTTTTATAAACCGAGACTCATTCTGATTGGATAACACTTGCAGTTTTGAAGTAACCTATCACAGAGCGCGTAGCCCGCGATTGGTCTTAGGGGTTCCGCAACTGTTTAGAAATACAAAGAGAAGACACAGCTTCTTAAGAACAAAAAGGTTTCCTTATTTTCTTCCCTTCGATGGGTTCAGTCTAAGAGCGAGTTTATCATTTTTCATTTTAAACATGTTTACAGATCATAACAATCTTTTTCTCATGTTTGATAACAATAATGACCCACCAAAGTCACAATACAATCGCCATCAATGAATCGTTAATACTCGTAAATTATTAGTTCCTGAATATCAATGTAGTACTGTAGTGCAATGTGCACCACACAGGCACCATATTAAAAGTACTGCTACAACTTTTTGTTATTTTACAACATAATGTATAACTTGCATGCAATATTGCACATCTTAAATGCGCTGATATTATTCTCACTAGGGTACTCAAATGCATTGAAAACTCCAGGTACATATACAATTCATGTAAATAGAAATGCATGAATCGCTCGTTACTGTGACTTTACTTCACAGTAAAACAACTACTTTTAACAATGTATGAAATCTCTGTATTAGTATCTTTAACTCATACAATTCCAATTGTATCAACCTTATTTTAACCATAGCAGTTTCATTTCCCCGCATGTCACACTAACAGGTTGTCCTGCTCTCGGAACTAGCAATCGGTTTTAAAACATTCTTAAAACCAAATCGTTATTTACCAATTCAAAATTGAGTTTAGAAAGGTAAAGAAAAAGGCAGTTAGTTTTCTTATTTCTGTGCAAGCGGGAGGGTGTAACATTGCTTGCTTGGAGACGTTTCTTATGACAGAAAATAAACATGTATTTGAATTTCACGTGCATTATATAATCTAATTTAGTTTATAATTTGCTCTTTTTAGGAAGTTGTGGTGGCTCTTAGAAGAGCCTTTGGGTTCATTTCAACACGGTTACATCAGACTGTTCAGCTCAGCGCCTTTTAGGAGCTGCCCGCTTTGTCTTCGCCGGCTGGGGTTTAGCGACTTTCTTTGGGCTCTTAACTGGCTTTTTAGCTGCTGGTTTCTTTGCCTTTTTGGGGCTCTTTGTTGCTGCCTTCTTAGCCGCAGGTTTCTTTGCCTTCTTAGGGCTCTTGGTAGCTGGTTTCTTGGTTGCGGGTTTCTTTGCTGGAGCCTTCTTAGGAGCAGCTTTTTTCACCGCTGGCTTCTTGGGTTTGGGCACTGCCTTCTTTTTAGCTGCCTTATCCTTGGCTTCAGCCACCTTTTTGTTGAGTTTGAAGGAGCCAGAAGCGCCGACGCCCTTGGTCTGCAGCAGGGTGTCCTTGCTCACCAGACTCTTGACCGCCGTATTGACCCGGGAGTTGTTCTTTTCCACGTCGTAGCCGCCGGCCGCCAGAGCTTTCTTGAGCGCTGCCAGGGACACCCCGCTGCGCTCCTTGGAAGCAGACACTGCCTTGACGATGAGATCCGACACGCTGGGTCCCGCTTTCTTAGGCTTGGTAGCGGCCTTCTTCTTGGTGGTCCTAGCAGCCTTAACCGGAGCAGGAGCTGCTGTTGGAGCGATTTCTGCCATTTCTTCACTAGTAAGGTCAAAATAAAATTTTAATTACTTTCAAAACAGTAGTTAAATTGCTGTATGTCCCAGTACACAGCAGAGGGCGATACTTATCCACCATATGAGAACCTTATAGACTCAATCAGCTGCATCGTTCTCCTCTCAGGGCTGACAGATGTCCTTCATTTGTGTTTTCTTCCTGTACAAAGCTTTACATTTAACAGTGAAATACTTACAGAAATATATAAACAACGCTTCAGATGAAAACTGAAGTGTTATGTTTGCATGGTAAATGCTTTTTCAACCAAAATCTCGGCATTATTTTTCATTCAGATCACCCAAACTTCAAAAACCCGCACCGGAACAGAGCTGCACAAACCGCACTTCTTGAGAATTACCCTAAATAAAATAATCAAAAAAATATTTTAAGTAACAGTAAACTTAGTAGCACAGACAAGGAGACTAGTCGGGACCCTATTTGTTATTTTTGACGTGTGCAATATGTTATACTGAGGATTAAAACGACTTTTTGTTGGGTGTAGTTAACACACTTCAGCACACGCTGCCCACCTCTCAATCTGATATGGAAACTGTATTGCTTTGATGCATTTTAATAGTTATTATCTGAATAGTTATGACTTATTAACAATCTCCACATTACCGTACAGTTATTTTCTGGTATTTGTATTTACAATATTTTCAGATTTTATGTTTATTTGAAAGTCCAAAGAAAGACGTTGCATAATGTGACGTTAACATATTGAATTACATACCGATTTGTAGTTTTCAATATACTTAACGAAAAACTAATACAAATCTAAGATGAAATGTGCGATGTCGTTTTGTAGTTTCTTTGATTACGTGATGTTAAATAAAATACCTTAATTATGTTGATATCATTTTGAATTTTATTTATTTTTAAAATATAGTCCTATGTATGTCAACCCTGCATGAATAACTACAAAACGTGCCATGCATTGTATAAGCTTGTACTAAATACACTTTTTATTATAACTGGCGTGATGGGCCATCCTCGTTCAGAACCCCTGGTCCAAATGAGGCATGTAAAGGAAAAATTGCAAATGGAAAACAATTGTGCTGCATGAGCGGTCCAAGCAAACATGTAGATTCCAATGCAATTATATTACCTGTGTTATACAAACAAACTGCACCCCAATATCATGTTAAACCCTACTTAGTAAGATGAACACTCTAATCTAAATTGGACAGTGCATTCTATATAATATCATACAGTAAGTTTTTTTTTCGCACTGAATTCATAATTAATGTGACTTATCCTAAGCTTGTTAAGTCATTCTATTGTGTGTGAATACATCTGATATAACTAAATAGTATGGACAATGAAGAACATCCAGGGAATCTCCAAACCCGCTTACCGCCGTCTGATTCGCTGCAGAAGAGTGAGGCGAATCTGAAGCTGGTTGCAGAAGACTTCCTGGCTATCACAGAGCATGCCAAGAGAAATCTATATACGCACTGCTGTATACTGGGTATTAAAGCAACCCAGCTCTAAATCAGCTTGTAATTAAATGTTTGGCTTTAGAGATGAGATTAAGTTTTTTTTGGTTTCCTCTAACAACTCTTATTAATGAAAGGTTATGGTTTAGGCTGGGAATATAGGTTTTAAAAATACTGTACAATTTAGTAATAATTTTTCCCAAGAGATTGATTCAATAAAGGGATCAACACGAACAAAATTAAGTCTAACTACATGAACTGAGGAAGCTTTATTTTCTTCTTCTTTTTTTTTTTTTTTTGAAGAATGTCAGAAGATGAGCAACACATTATTTGGTTTTGGTGTTCTTTGTATATAAATTGTAGTGTCTGACGAGCTACAAAATTAATATACAAAAATACATATTTGATGAAGTTTACACAGTACAAACATACCGTCCTCTCAATCCGGTTAAAAAAACAAACAAAAAAAAACTACACCTCCCAGACCCGCGTGCGGTAGCTTTCTGTTCAAAGAGATTCCTGAACGTCATCAGACCACCGGAAGGGGAACCGTGCTGATTTATTTCAACCAGAGGGGAATAAAGCAAGGTAGGAAAATGCAATACATAGAATGATAGTGACAGACTGGCACACTAAAAAAGAGGAAGGTCTCAATGTAAACGAATCGAACATGTTGTTGCATTCCATGGGTAACCTGAGATGTGTATATTCTGTATGCCGTCCGTGGTCGGCAGCTTCTGTCGTGGGTGCAATTCCACTTTACGGCTTGCGTTAAAATAGAAAATCTATTACATCACTGGCAGCAGCTTTTTCCTGTTTTGTATATTAACAACACAGATCAGAAAAAGTCAAATGCGAAGTTTTTGTTTTTAAGAATATGTACAGTGCGGCTACTGGCAGCAGCGACATCCATCTGCTTTGTCCCCAATCATCCAACATTCGTCATTGTGGTAACATCTGCTTGGCCTGGCCAGTTTGTTGAGGTTCTATACCCCTGCTGTTCATCCATCTTCAGATAATGTTATTTTTGCACGATGTGTGTACAGCAGAGTTTGCTACTATAGAGGTATTATTAGCAGTGGAGTGTGTACCCATTGTTAGCATCAGGTATGGGTATTTTGGTCAATTTATAATACTTTTTTTTTCTTTTTTCTAGGAATCACTACCCATTTATATATATACAGTTCACACTCAGTTGTTTATTCTGTATTAAGGAGGGAGGGTGCAATATCAACCCAACAAAATATGCTGATTGTTCTATACAGCCTTGTATATTTTTGGCTACAAGGAATCAAAACCAAATACAGTCAACCTCGGATAACTCGACACCTTTGCTTAATTCAACAGACAGTCTTGGTACCGGATTTTCTCCATATAAAATATACGCATCCTGCCTCTTAATTTTTTTAATTGACACCACGCGTTTTACTCGTATAGCTTGACACTTATCGGTACAGAAGAGATAAAAACTATTAAAAAGACTAGTGGATAATTCAACACTTTCATTTCATGTGAATGAACTTTACTTGACACTCTTGTTTCACATAACTGACCGCTGAGTGTAAACGGATTGTTCATTCGTTAGTTTATTCATTCATTCGGAACTGCCAAGTGCAGCTGGTTACAGTATCAGTTCACAATGAGTGAGAAGCGAAAACTTAGTTCTTGTTCAATTGGATTTAAAGCTCAGGTTATTCTGGATATTCTAAAAAACAAGATTACAGTTAGTGCTGCTGCTGGCAAATTTGCGGTGCCAAGAACCACAGTGATTTCGTGGCTTAATCAGAAGGAAAAAATTATTGCTGCGGTCTCAGAAGCGAGCTTCAGTGTCAGCCGAAAAAGAATGAGGACTTCGTCACAATGTGAAGTTGAAGACTGTCTTCTGAAGTGGATGCGGAATGCTCGTGCTAAGAATATGCCAATTAGTGGACCAATTTTATTAGCAAGAGCAAATGAGTTTGCTCGGGATCTGGGGATTGAAGATTTCAAGTGCTGCGAAGCCTGGATTGACCGCTTTAAATCACGGCATGGCATCTCAACCAAAGGGATGTCTGGTAAAGCCAATGCGGCTCCATTAGATGCAATAAAGCAGTGGAAAGCAACAACGCTGGTTACTCTTTTGCAGGAATATTCTCCTTGTGACATTTACAATGCTGATGAGACAGGCTTATTTTGGAAACTGCTTCCCAATAAAACGCTGGCTTTCAAAGGAGAAAAATGCAAAAATGGGAAACAAGGCAAGAACCGACTTACTGTACTGCTCACTGCGAACATGGATGGTTCAGACAAGAGGAAACCGCTGGTGATTGGGAAGCCTCTTAATCCACCATGCTTGAAAGGGGTGAAGCACCTACCTGTTAAGTACACTGCAAACAAAAAGGCCTGGATGGTGAGTTCACTCTTTGAAGAATTTGTTCGAGACTTTGATCGTGACATGACTTCTCAAAAACGAAAAGTAGTCCTAGTCCTGGACAGTTGCCCAGCCCACCCTGCAGAAATTGCAGGGTTGCAATCAGTTTGTCTGCAGATGTTACCGCTGAACACAACAGCTCACACACAGCCCATGGATGCTGGCATCATTAAGAATTTCAAGATGCATTATCGTCAGCTGATTGTGAGCCGTTTGCTGAATGCAATTGATAACAACTTTGCATTCAATCCAGATATGCTTATGGCACTTAATCTTATAAAGCAAGCTTGGAGTCTGGTGTCAGCACAAACGATTGCAAACTGTTTTAAGGACTGTGGCTTTGTTGTTGGTGGCATAGGTGGTCCCGAAGCTGATGTCACAATCTGTAACGAAAGTGAAGAAGCTGCATTCAGCGATGCCATTGATCGACTTTGCGAAGCCGGAATCTTGCCTTCGGATTGTACAGTTGATGACTACATTGCAGTTGACGGTTTCCTGGCAATTTCAGAAGAGACGACCAACAAGGACATTGTCACATCTGTAATAAGCAAACGTTCCGGCGAAGAAACACTGAATGATTTGAATACAGATGAAGATGAAGATGAAGCTAACTCTGTTCCTGAACTTCCAAAGCCTCCTATCAAACTGGATAATGCCATTGCCGCCCTGGACACGGTTCAGATGTTTTTGGCTCAAGAGGGCATCGAAGATAATCCAAAGAGTCTCAGCACCTTGTCAGCAGAACTTTCAAAGCGCGTGTTTTTACATGCAAAACAATCGACAATGCTTGATTTCTGTGTGAAACTGTAAGTTTTTTTTCATTAGTTAATTCTGTATAATGTACATTTGTTAACTTTTTATTTCTATCGATTCTTATTTCAATCAAACTATACGAGTTGTACCAAGTTTGTACAGTACTGTATAACTATAATTAATTACTTCTTGCAACTGTTTTCATTAGGGCATTGAACTAAAAATAAACTTATAAATACTGTAATACCGTAAACGTGCAAGTTCTGTTACTTCTATGCATGTTAATGCCATGGCTCATGTGCACTCGTGGTTAACTCGACACCTTGTATATGTCAACACAAAATTGCATCGCCATGGGATGTTGGGTTATCCGAGGTTGACTGTATATGTTAATATATGTAATATCAAGCCTGATCCCATTTGGAACCACCTGGGGGTGCTAGACTCTCAGAATTGTAGTTTTTGTTCTGTAAGACAGGTGTAGTGGACTGCTCTAAAACAGTGGTTCCCAACCTTTTTCAATGTAGGGACCACCTTGCTGTTTTCCCACGCACCACTTGCCACGCATTTTTTCACATCAGCATTTTGAAAATATTTGTATGTGTATATGTGTAAGTACATGTAGAAAGCATTTATATAACATACCTAACTTAATGAGATTCCTGGGCTTGAATCCAGTAAATGAAATACATTCTGGTCCCTGTAACTGTTACCTCGTGTAGCAAATTCATCTATAAGTTTCTAATGCAATTTATTATTCGCCAACTTCACTCGATGTACATATAAAAAACACCAACATATGAAGATGAGGTGGATGAGAAGCAATTTGATCAATTAAAACATGATTGGAGAGTGTACAGGATGTTACTTACCACTTCTGGTGGACTGTGATGTGTAAATGAAATGGGATTGGTGGCACACAGTCGATAGTATTTATAGCACTTTGGTTAAAAATGACAGCGCCAAGAACAGACTGTACACATTATTTCCAGAAGTCGTGTTAATAGAATTTCCTTTTGGCATATAGTCTTGTGAGATATTAAACCTGGCTGAATAAACCTGTATAATAATGTGGAGCTGAAATCGATCATTCACTCTACGGTACAGTTCACAAGTCAAGCTACAAATATAGACTCTTTTTGTTTTACAATAACTTGTTACTATATGCAGCTAACCTCTCCAGAAACGTATTGAAGTAATAGGTATGTTCCTATAACCCTGGCACCACTATAGCACATATTTTATATTGTTGAAAATGAAAAGTACTAAAACTGGTTTTAATGTGTTTTTTTTTATTTTTTTGTTTAGTCATTCATACCGAGTTAGGAATATTCAATGCAGTGCACCACTTTAATGCAGAGCGTAAAGGCTGGGACAGTCAGAATAGGTTTTTTGGGGGGTTTTTTCCACGTGAACAGTGAACACAAGCAGTAGAATGAGCACAGATTAGAAAGGTATGCATTTACGTGAATGCTAGATGTAGATTTATTTATTTATTTATTTTTTAATAATGCTGGCTAAAAAAAAGTGTGTAATTTTGACAAGACATGTGCCTTCATAATGTGTCAGTTATTTAGTATTTGTTTCACATTACAAAGCTGTTTCAGTTAATGGTAGCTTTGAAGGCAATGCTTGGTATTGCATCAAAGGGAGCTGTAATAAACACATGTGTAATAAAAGAAAACATAAAGGGGAAAATGAAGATTACATACATATCTTATAATTATGTATCACATGGTTAAAGCTGTTTGCTGTGTTACTTAGTAATAGTAGTATCACAACGTGTGATTGTGTAGAAATGGGTTTTTGCAAGAAGTGCATAACTGAATTTTGGGAGCTGTTTGCGGACCACCTGGAGTTTACTTACGGGCCACAAGTGGTCCGTGGACCACAGGTTGGGAACCACTGCACTAAAGAATGTAATACATTCTTTGTTCTTGGTATAAGGAAATTTGAACATGTCTCTTCAACAGGCATGTGTTTTTACAGTTCAGAGACACTAGGGCTCTCCAAAAAGATGCTTAACACATTTTTTAATAGCCTGAAGTGTTGGATTGTAGGCATATATTTGTATTTGTTTCTTTTAGTTCTAGTTTATATATATATACATACAATTTCATTGTAGGTGGGAAGATACAGGTGACCCAATGAGATTAATTAACAGGTATATTTATAGATTACATTCTTATTTGAATAGAAGGAATTGTAATTGTCTGTATCTGTTTTTCAGGCAAAGACCAAAAATGGAGTCTGTCCACATTAAAGAGGAAGACCCTGAATTGGAGCCCATCCACATTAAAGAGGAAGACCCTGAACTGGAGCCCGTCCACATTAAAGAGGAGGTACCTGATCCGGAATGTGTCCGTGCTAAAGAGGAGGTCCCAGAACTGGAATTAGATAGCTTTGCAAATGATGTTGGTGAATTAGGGATTGTCCATGTTGTAGAGGCACATCCATGTCCTGATTGTGGGAAGAATTTCAGTAGGTCAGGAACCCTAAAGAAGCACCAGAGAATTCACACAGGGGAGAAAAGATACCAGTGCACCGAATGCGGGAAGCGCTTTACAAACTCCGAAGGCCTTAAAAATCACCAACGAATTCACACAGGTGAAAAGCCGTATGAGTGCAATGACTGCGGAAGAGGTTTCACTCAGGTGGGAAACCTTAGACAGCACCAGCGGATTCACACTGGAGAGACCCCATATGAATGCACTGACTGTGGAAAGAGTTTCAGGCATTCGGATGGACTGAAAAAACACCTGCGGATTCACACAGGCGATAAACCTTATCACTGTACCGAATGTGAAAAGAGCTTCAGGCAGCTAGGAAGCCTGAGGACACATTTGCGGATTCACACAGGAGAGACGCCGTACGAATGCGCTGAATGTGGTCGGAGTTTCCGGCAGTCGGACGGACTGAAGAAACACAAGCGAATCCACACAGGAGAGAAACCCTATACCTGTACTGAATGTGGCAAGGGTTTCAGTCGGTTAGGAAACTTTAGGGAACACCAGCGAAGTCACACTGGAGTGAAACCTCACCTCTGTGCCGAATGTGGGAAGGTGTTCAGTCGCTTGGAAACCTTGAGAACACATCAGCGAATTCATACAGGAGAGAAACCATACCAGTGCATTGAATGTGGCAACAGTTTTACGTACTCGCATCAACTGAAAACTCATACAGTCAACTTTCATTAAAACCAAGCTTGTAAAAGTTTTTGCGTTTTAAAGTGTGAACAGCATTGTATAAAAGTAATTGGACGCAGTGTGTGTAAACCCATGTACAGTTTCACATTTTTTATTGGTTCAAACAGTAAACAGCATATTACACAAAAGGTTTAAACTTCAATCTATTGTAAGCTCTCTAAAAAACCTACATTATTATCATACTTATAATTACTGTTTCCTTTGAGTTTAAAGCCATTTTGAAAACGTATTTTTTTGTAACACAATCTATTTAAAATCTAGCTAGCGTATGGTCTGATTTGCTTTCTAGCTCATACATCCACTGTTATTTTGTGTTTTATGAACAATATATGTATATATGTATAAGAATCAGTTCAGTACATATCTACAGTATAAATGGACAGTGTACAGTAGTCCAAGGCATAGACTCCTTAGCATAATAATTCCTGGTAAAACAAATGCTATATTGTTGACTGTCACTGTTGAAAATCTAAATATTGTGGAGAAAATAGAAATTTAAACCATGTGCTTGCTAGGGCTGTCAGTTAAGCCTCCAAATAGCAATAGATAATTGCACGCACTAAATAAAATCATTTGAAAAAATATTGATGACTGTACCGCCCAGATAAATTTTCGCTTCCTCCGACGTGATTTGCTGAACAGTAAAAGCTTGTGCACAACAATGGAATGTGAGGTGTACTTAACTGTAATATAGCTTTGTGTGTAGTACTGTAGGAGTACCGGCATGAAAATGTTTTATCAGCTAGATGTGGTCATCAATCACGTAACCCAGACGGAGCACACAGCCCAGTGTGAAAAATATATCGCGGGGGGGGGGGGGGGGGGGACTGTATTATTCCCAGGTTAACAGTTCATTTTGAAACTCCAAAGAAGTGCACACAATAAATAGTCAGTTTTCTTCAATGTGCACAATTTATTTACAGGAATACAAGCTTGTCAACCTGCTCTGGATCCAAGGCAGTGTGCTTTTTGTTTACATCAAATAAACAGAGGGCGCGTACTTACAAAGCATTTTCAAAACTGATTCGCTGGTAGGATGGGACCAGCAAATCAGATGCTAGTTAACACTTAAGCAGGAATTTAAGAACAATAACACGCTTGTCTTTGGCAGAAGTACTGTAAGTAGCAACGCAGGGCGGTTGGGTGCAGTTTCGTTAATAAATTTAAATAATGTTATTAACTGCACGTTACAAAAATGTAATTTATTCAGTCAATTATCCAGTATTTGTCTCGATGTATATAATAAGGAATGGAATTGATGGAATCATAGGAGCCCTTGTGCTTGCATATATACAGTCAGCACCCACATATCCCACACTATAAAATGTTGTCTTCAGTGACGGTTACTGTTTCCAGTATCCAAAGTCAGTATTCAAAATTGCAGAATCGGTAAGGCCATAATGTCACAGTTCACTTGCAAATGAAAATAAACAAAAGCAACTCAAGAAAAAAAAGGTTTAATTATGAACTGTTTTACATTACAGTAGCTGGTCTCATCTACATTTTTGTCATGTGAAACTGGAGGAAGCGCTGTGTAACTGCACTAATAAAGACAGACTGATTTACACATGCAAGGAAAAGAAAAACGCAGACTGCGGTGGATATTCAAATAAATTGTAACATAAAGAGATGGGCTTTTATCAGAAAACTGTCGGAAATCATGTGTGATGGGTGAATGCATTCATTTATTGTATGTATTGGGGGTTGGTTTTAATTCTCAAAAATTGTCTTAGAAGAAATAACAATTGAGACTCATACAAAACACACATTATAGGATATTAATCACAGAATATTAAAGGAGTAAATTGCTTCCAATTCCATTTCCATAGTTTTATTTTACTGTCCTTTTACCTTTTTTATGATGTTTCAAGTCAAGCAAGTGGTTTATTGTACACATTTTGTAAGCTTACTCTACAAACTAAAAAAAATTCTGTATGCTTATGTAATAATGCTTTTTTCAAATCATATATTATTATAGTTATCCTGCTGAAGAATCCTTCCTGTAACTTTTTCCTTTTGACTGGAAGAGAAACAAACCCGTATCAGATATACCAGACTTTCCTGTTTTACTCACAGAATGACATCCAGAGAAGCAAGCAGGTTTCAAAGCCAAGATGCTTAGACCTGCCTTTCGTGAAGGGAAACTGGACTTTCAGCAACCAACATTACTGTGTTTGGTGCTCTATTCTCTGCATGTTGTATTTCGTGGTATGTGTGACTGTAGGTTGCAATATGAGATAGGTATTTATAAAATACATATATTGGCTTCAACTTAAATTGTATGGTCGTTTTATTCATTTATAAAATCTGCATGGGCTCCTTCAAGGTAATGCTGCATTTGAATACCAAAAAAAACACACTTTTTTACTATATATATATATATATATATATATATATATATATATATATATATAATGTGTGTATGTGTTTTTTTGTCAAGGGAAAGTGTGTTTGAAAACAAACAGTGGAGGCACTTGTAGGCTTTTGATGCCATTGCAACTGAACTCATTTATTTCTATTTAAATCTATTAATATGCTTGTGATGTAGTTTACTACATATTTAATGATGTAAAAATCTACTATTCCTTTTTATTTAAACCTTCAGGCATCACAGTATGAGTCTATCCATTTATTTTCCTTTATTCTTCTATATTGTACATTATCAAATTTAATTTGTTTTAAACTCATGTTTAATTAACATAAACATATGACTCCTATTGCATAGCAGTTTCACCCATTCCAAGTGTTAGTACAAGCTTGATTAGCCACAGTGCATAGGTAACAAGCTTAATGTGTGTCTTATTAAACTCCTAGTAAAATCAGGAATGGATCAAACTGCTATGCTGCAGCTTTAAATAAAACAGATCAGTATCATTTTAAAGTAGACAATCATGACTGACATACTGCTTATATAAATGTAAGGGGATCACAGACAGGTTTCTGCATATACTGTACTGTACAAGATACAGTACGTGCAAATAATCTATTTATCAGACCACCAATGTTAAAACTTGACCTAAGACTGAAAATAAAGATAGACAAAGCTGTGTTAAATCTACAGGCCTTACAAAAACAACGGCACTGAACGGGGGCGTTTGGTTAAAGACTGCAGTTCCCAGAGACACTTGCGTCATTCGACTACAAGGCGTGGTTTGTTGGCAGGGTGAAGTAGAACGGGGAGAGAGAGTCAAGAAGCGGATGTAGTCTGATGACACCGATCTGGAAAGAAAGAAGGTAAAAACAAGTACCGTTATAAGAATAATCATATATGTGAAAAAACGGAATTCCTTAATTACAAACAGAAGCATTGTGTTGTAGAGATTCAGCTGCACTGTCTCGCTGTCCCATTTTGCGGAAACTGAAACTCAATGTTAACATTTTTGAAAACAGGACAGAGTCGAGTAAAAAGCATGTAAGATAAATAAATAGATAGCATTTCCAAAAAAAAAAAAACATTGCGCCAACAATGCGTCTAGGAAAGCTGCTGACACGAGCATGTGTCGATGTATTATTATTATTATTATTATTATTATTATTATTATTATTATTATTATTTTATATAAACCGTACATAGAAATGCCCAGGCCGCGAAAAACGACACTTAGTTCACACAGCACCGTTTTCACCTTAATTTAGCCTACTGCTTGCGAATGATTTAATTAAACATAAAATGTAAAAAGGTTAACTGACTGTTTGTTTAAAATATACTTCTATTGTTTATTACGACAGCTCCGGTACTTCGTTTTGCCAGTAAACTTCGTCTTAAACTTTAATGCTGATCTAAAATATTAAAGGTTTATTAAAAAAAAAAAAAAAAAAAAAACTTAAATATGAAGCCCATATTTCATACATGTGTTTAGTAATTTATTCCAGATAATTTAGGCCCTGTCCACACTACATAACCGATCTCGAGAACTGTGGTCGAAACCGTTCTAATTAATGCAGCTCAAAATGTGTCCACACTGAAAGCCCTTTCATTTAGTGCTGCTATATGTCTACTACACACGCTATTCAGTTCGATTACAGTTCCTAGCAGCGCAATGAACAGTGGGCATTAATACGACAGTATCCCACCATGCATTGTATTTTATTTTAAAATAATGTGTTATGCCCCATATTAATAGAGGTCCATATTGCTAAAAAGAAATAAAACAAGTATTTTGGAAAAGTAAATGTGAAACACACAAGTTGGTCTTGAAGTTTTCGGGTTAAACTCTGAAAAGGCTGTTAATTACAAAACAATCTTTGTTTTTACCTTATACCATATATTGCCTGATCTTAAAAACCCTTACCAGACGCGGCGCAAAGATCGACAAGACAAAGCTACAAGAGAAAATCAACAAAACCTATACTTTTCAATAGCGCCCCTAAAGACCTGGCTTCACACACCAGACGCGACTGATTTTTACTGGGGCGGCACGACAAATTCGCTGCGAAAACACCATGCACACCAGAAGCGATCACAGACACCACACGACCCCTGGAAATTTGTGGTGTGTGTAGTGGAAATGAAACAATAACAATGGTTGTAGGGGCAAAACGGCGCTGCTGCGCTCGTATTTAATAATTTACAAAATAAACAGTTTAAACAAAAGAACACACAAAACAAAGCAAAGGGCACTCTGGGCAAAGTAAAACAAACACTAACAATTCTAAACAAGTATATGTTAGATATAGCAATTGTTTCTTTATTAATTTAGCCTCACGTCTTACCTCTGACACACTCCTGGAGTGCAGAAAGGTGCAGGTTTTTATACAGGTAACCATCTTCCAATTTAGCAACAATTAATCAGTTAATTAATTTGGGAGATGGTCACCTTCTGCAAAAGGTTTTTTTTTAAAATAAATAAACAAAACACAAACGCACGGCTTTTCGCCGTCAAATAATAAATAATCATGTCTAATGGCTTTCGTCCGTCTGCACATAAACACAATATATTTATATAATAGTAGTAGTAATAATAATAAATTAATACCTACATAAATAATAAAATACACACATGGGGTGGGCACCCATCACAAAGTGAAACAGGGCTTGACTTTAAACCACATGACATGAAGCTATTCTCTGCTTGCTCAGTTGTCGCACGATGAATTCGCAAAAATAGGGCCAGGTTCTGTTTTTTTTTTTTTTTTTCATCGCTCGGGTTGCAATTTGTGTCGCGGCGACGTCGCTTGTCATGTCACCTTTGGTGTGAAGGGTGCTATTGAAAAGCATAGGTTTTCTTGATTTTCTCGCGTCGCTTTGTCGTGTCGCTCTTCGCGTCGCTTCTGGTGTGTAAGGGCCTTAACACCAAAGGCGACACAAGAAGCAACGTCGCCGCCACACAAATTGCAACGGGAGCGATGAAAAAAAAAAATTAGAACCTGGTCCTATTTTTGCGAATTTGTCGAGATGTGAGTTTAAATTAATAGAAACAATTGCTATATCTAAATATACTTGTTTAAAATTGTTAGTGTTTGTTTTACTATTTTAGGGAATCCTGAATCATTATACGTAGGGACTTACCTAAATCACGATTTCGTGGATTTCGCCGAAATCGTGAAATTGAGGGGTCACCGCGAAATTCACCTCTTGGGGGCCAATGCATACAAACAAGTACGGAGAGGGAAAAAAAGAAAACTTGTTTAAATGAACTACTGCACAATGCAAGCGACGCAGACTACGTATCTTCCTTCTTCAGATAGCCCTTTTTTATTCCTTCGCCGTCCTGTGTGCATTGCACTTAAGCAAAAAACAAACAAAAAAAAATGTCCACAAGTAACATTTACAAAATAAATTCTCCAAAGCAGTTAACGTTCTTGTTTACTATTCAAATGACTAAGTTTTCAGCCTATCAGTGCGTCTTTACTGCTTTTATGTGACTTGTACTGTGCAGGAGGGGGCGGGACAAAGTTGGTGCTGCATTGTTTTGATTTAGGTTGTTAAAAATCTAGTTTTCAGCATTGGAGGGAAAATAGTACAAATGGACGACAGAAAAAGCAAAGTATATTTCGGCTGATGATCGTTTTAAGATATTTCCCAACTACATGCAGACTGAGGTAATTGTTTTCCATATCTTAATGTGTTTTTGGAGAAAATACGATCGATCGCTATTTAGCTTTAGAATCACACATTAAACAAAAGGCTACTTCAGAGGCTGCTGAACAGAATGTAAAATAAATAGCTTTCAGAAACTAAACTGGAAAGTCAGCGCAGACAAGAAGTATTCCTGTCTGCAAGTTAAATCAGTACTAAAACGATCCAGCACAGCCACCTCGCTTCAACCTGCTGCTTACAATTGGAATTTTAGACCCAAATAGCCATGTCTTCTTTGCTTTGACTCGGTACTAATAAAATAAATTATTGGATGGGACAAATAACATGACAACGAACGTCCTGCATACATTGCCTTTATTAAAGTATGACAGATGCCCTTGTGTAACCGAGTTTTGGGACTGTTTCTAATCGATTTCCACGTCCGTATAACTTGGCGAAGCTTTGCCTTAACTTCCAACCAATTCAGTGGATGCAGACGTGCAGTTTCAATGTATGGGCAAGTCAACTGCTGGGGGATGCTGCATACTCGCCTTTAACAAATGCCAGCACTCTGTTTTAGTAAGGAAGAAAGTACCACTATTTTTAGGCTTTATAATGTTCTGAAATACTGTCTACTTAGGTTTATTTAATGTTTAAACAGGTCCGCGAAATCCTCATTTTATTCCGCAACATACCCATGAAAAATACGTAAATTTACCGCGATTTAAGTAGACCCCTAATTATACGTTAATTCAAATCATGTGAAGAATACTATCCATGTATGGACTGTCGGGGGCTTAACCAAATATCAGAAGTAATAGTATTTTTTTATTTTTTTATTTTATCGTGTCACTGCCAAAAATGCACTGCAAATATTATTGAATGCGTCACCTTTTGCAGGTAACATAATAATGTAAAATAAATTACTCAGTAACCCAACCCCCCCGCCCCCCGACTGCAATTTGTAAATGAGAGAACTCTCAGCATTATTTGGTATAATTTCAGATGTACGCAATAATAACACAAACTGAGAAGTAATGTCGGAATTTGTTAATCTTTTATTCTTTGTTCAGTAATTGTTTTCTCCCATTTTAAAAGTAGGCTTTTGATTGGCTGATTTGGTGCCTCAAGTCTCCACTGAATGTTTAATTGTCTTTTTTTCTTAAGAGTGTCTATTTTATAATTATACAGTACTGTGCAAAAGTTTTAGGCAGGTGTGAAAAAATGCTGTAAAGTAAGAATGCTTTCAAAAATAGACATGTTAATAGATTATATTTATCAATTAACTAAATGCAAAGTGAGTGAACAGAAGAAAAATCTAAATCAAATCCATATTTGGTGTGACCACCCTTTGCCTTCAAAACAGCATCAATTCTTCTAGGTACACTTGCACAAAGTCATGGATTTTGTAGGCATATAGTCAGGTGTATGATTAAACAATTATACCAAACAGGTGCTAATGATCATCAATTCAATATGTAGGTTGAAACACAATCATTAACTGAAACAGAAACAGCTGTGTAGGAGGAATAAAACTGGGTGAGGAACAGCCAAACTCAGCTAACAAGGTGAGGTTGCTGAAGACAGTTTACTGTCAAAAGTCATACACCATGGCAAGACTGAGCACAGCAACAAGACACAAGGTAGTTATACTGCATCAGCAAGGTCTCTCCCAGGCAGAAATTTCAAGGCAGACAGGGGTTTCCAGATGTGCTGTCCAAGCTCTTTTGAAGAAGCACAAAGAAACAGGCAACGTTGAGGACCGTAGACGCAGTGGACGGCCAAGGAAACTTACTGCAGCAGATGAAAGACACATCATGCTTAGTTCCCTTCGCAATTGGAAGATGTCCAGCAGTGCCATCAGCTCAGAATTGGCAGAAAACAGTGGGATCCTGGTACACCCATCTACTGTCCGGAGAAGTCTGGTCAGAAGTGGCCTTCATGGAAGACTTGCGGCCAAAAAGCCATACCTCCGCACGAAAACACAGGAACTGGGGTGCAGAAAAATGGCAGCAGGTGCTCTGGACTGATGAGTCAAAATTTGAAATATTTGGCTGTAGCAGAAGGCAGTTTGTTTGCCGAAGGGCTGGAGAGCGGTACACGAATGAGTGTCTGCAGGCAACAGTGAAGCATGGTGGAGGTTCCTTGCAAGTTTGGGGCTGCATTTCTGCAAATGGAGTTGGGGATTTGGTCAGAATTAATGGTCTCCTCAATGCTGAGAAGTACAGGCAGATACTTATCCATCATGCAATACCATCAGGGAGGCATCTGATTGGCCCAAAATTTATTCTGCAGCATGACAACGACCCCAAACATACAGCGAAAGTCATTAAGAACTATCTTCAGCGTAAAGAAGAACAAGGAGTCCTGGAAGTGATGGTATGGCCCCCACAGAGCCCTGATCTCAACATCATCGAGTCTGTCTGGGATTACATGAAGAGAGAGAAGCAACTGAGGCTGCCTAAATCCACAGAAGAACTGCGGTTAGTTCTCCAAGATGTTTGGGCCAACCTACCTGCCGAGTTCCTTCAAAAACTGTGTGCAAGTGTACCTAGAAGAATTGATGCTGTTTTGAAGGCAAAGGGTGGTCACACCAAATATTGATTTGATGTAGATTTTTCTTTTGTTCACTCACTTTGCATTTTGTTAATTGATAAATATAAACTATTAACATGTCTCTTTTTGAAAGCATTCTTACTTTACAGCATTTTTTCACACCTGCCTAAAACTTTTGCACAGTACTGTATGTATGTGTATATATATATATATATATATATATATATATATATATATATATATATATATATATATATATATATTATATATATATATACATATATATATATATACATATATATATATATAAGTACACACACATACTTTTTAAATGGCTTTATAATGCAACTGTTTTTTTTTCTCTGCTTATGGAAAATCATCTAGCGAGTATATTTCTAGCAAATAACCTGAAAACGTAGCGACACATGCAAATTAGGCTATGACATCACGAACGTCACAGGGAATTACCTTTGAATTGCTGGAATTTGCAGTGGATGGAAAACCATTTTTTCGCCCTTATGTCGCTACTATTTTTGTAGCAATTTTACCAAGTAACTTATAAACTTGCTCAATAAATGGATGGAAAGTGCACTTGTGACACACTGCCCGTCGCGTCTCTCTGTCGGAGGTCGCAGTGAACTCATTGGTTGTTGAGTTCCTACGAGCAGAATCGTATCGCAAAATATTGAACTTGTTTATACTTTGCGAGACGATTGAAATAGATTGCCCAATCCTGTAAAATCATCTGGCAAAGTAGAACACACTGCCTGATGCGACTGATAAATTTCGTTGCTATTGATCGCATCGGGCAGTGTGTCCAGGGCTTAACCGTATTTAGCACTTTTAAGCCAGTTTAAAGGCATAGTGAGGACAGGGCCTTAATATGTTCAAGTGCACCTTTTCTGTGTGTCGGGTTTAAAACATATACAGGGATATTAGGAAGACCAAAAGTGTATATTCACATTTTAAACAGGCTGGACTAAATCACTTCCAGAAATGAAAGTATGAGGTGTAGCACTATGTATTTAAAAAAAAAAATAGTAATAATAAAATACCAATCTTTATTTTTCACAGCAGCTCTAAAGTTAAGAAGCTTAGTACCAAATTACAATTCCATATACATCTTAAGCAAGCTCTATATTGCAAAGGCTGTAAGTATACAAAATAATGTATATTAATTTAATACTGCAACACCGTGATGCAAGACAGACTGAATCATTTAGCCATTCTCCATGTTCACCAAGAAAGCAGCAGAATTCACATACACAAGTATTCTGAGTTTCTTGACATTTTTTAAATGTGTTTTTTTTTTTTTTCCCAACGATATAATAATATAACTTATAATGTTAGTGTTGTATTGGGGACATTAATTTACATAATGTTAAATCAATATTTTTACTCCCAGATTGACCCCATAGTCCTATGACAAATGGCCATATGTATTTTCAACACACAAGACTTTGTAGAAATCTGTATATCCTTTTTACACATTGATGTCAATTAATAACATTTTAGATCACAATATTACTGAAGGTAATTGAAATACACAATATTTTCAGGATAACACTTCAGTTTAGGTATCCGTTATACATGATTTATAAACATGTAATTAATTTTGCTATTAATTATAGAATATGCTTAGAAATAATAAGACTGTTACACTTTTGCGATTGTTTTTGTTGCTATTGTTCATAATCACTTATAATGGATAGCTAAACTAGTGTTACCATTTTCTGTACCTGACCAAATAAATAAATTTATTTTGAATAACTAAAGGAATGATTTATATTGTATTCACAGATTTAAAAGCTGCAGGCTGTGTGAAATACATTTTAACTGCTTGCACTCTTTTTTTCTGGACAGAAACTGGAAATATTAACGCAAGAAAAGGACTGAAGATGGAGACTGTACGCATCAAAGAGGAAATCCCTAATCTGGAACCAGACCAAATAAAGGAGGAAGGCTTTGAACTGGAGTTAGACAACTTTGCTAGTGATGTTGGTGAACTAGGATGTGTCCATGTTGTAGAGGAGGCCAGTGACCTGGAACCTGTCCACATTAAAGAGGAGGTCCCTGAACTGGAATTTGTTCAAATTAAGCCAGACGCACCCGAGCCTGAAACTGTACTCAGTAATGGGGAGGAATCTAAAGACATGAATTCTAATGTTGAAGAGACAGGGACTGAACTGGAACCCATCCAATGGAAAAACAACATCCCTCAGCAGGAGGTTCTGCAAGTCAGTCCTCTGTTACAGCGTAGAGAGTCTCAGGTGTCTGTTAGCCAATTTAAAACCAGAAACAACTTGCAAAGTTCACATCAGTGCAGCGAATGTGGGAAGTGTTTCACGCTTTTGGCAACCCTTAAGCAACACCATCGAATTCACACAGGAGAGAAACCGTATGAATGCACTGAATGTGGGAAAAGTTTCAGGCATTTAAATTGCTTGACAAAACACCAGCGAATTCACACAGGGGAGAAACCATATCGCTGCACTGAATGTGGGAAGAGTTTTGGCAGGTTAGAAGCCCTGAAAAATCACCAGCAAATTCACACAGGCGAGAAACTGTGTCACTGTGCAGTGTGTGGAAAGAATTTCAGGCTTTTAGACACCCTTAAAAGACACCAACGGATTCACACTAGAGAGAAGCCGTATCCCTGCAATGAATGTGGGAAGAGTTTTAATGACTTGGGGATCCTGAAAAACCACCAGCGAATTCACACAGGAGAGAAACCGTATCGGTGTAGTGAATGTGGCAAGAGTTTCAGGCAGTTAGGAACCCTGAAACAACACCAGCGAACACACAGCGGACAGAAATCCCAAATCCTATCTGTATAGTTAATGTGGGAATAGATTATGTTTAATACTCTAAAACACTGTCATACACTTGCATAAATGTATTACATTAATAAAGCTGTGTTGTAAATATAACTCATTATTGGCTGCTGTATTTGTTTTATGTTTTTTTTTTTTAATGTTTTTTATGCACTAAAGCATTCAATTAAATGATTTCACAAATTAGAGTAAGTGTTGAAAAATATTTGCAAAATTTAAAAGGAGTTTGGACTGGTGGCTTTGTACGTCCGCATGTGCTTTAACGAGCCTGACATGGTTTCAGTCTCTATTTTTTTTTCTTCCCTTATCCTGATTGCATTAACACAGAAACAAAACAGGTTTTTGGGAACTAAACAGTGAATTTCTACAGTTGTGTTGGACAAATAGAAACAGGGTTCTGTTCTTGCCGCAAAAACACAGTTTCCCTTTTTGTGAATAAATAGGAACATAATGATTTCCTTGATGAGACATAATAGAATAGAACGTGCTTTAGTTGTTGTGAGTGAGAAACTGAGTGAGCATCATTTTGGTCTAGATATCTTGGGTTAGGGTATCGCCATGGTTTTGTTTTACAACATTTCTGTACAGTGCATTCCTGTGGTTTTAGTGAAATTGGAGGAACAAAGTTATTTCTTTGCTGTAAACCTGTGTTCTTGGTTTTGTTAGATAATCATGCTGTTGGGTACAAAATAATGCCTTGTTTTGCTGAATACATTTGGAACAAAGTCTGAAAACAGGGTTTTGTTGGCTAATAAACATGTATTTTTCCAAATATATAGATATAGATAAAGATTCATATGTAATATTTAATGTGGTTGTAAATACTTGTAGTTAATGTAAATACATTTAAATTGACCTGGCTTTGTATTTGCAGGTTGCTACAACATGATTGATTGATTAGGTCTTTGTGATTTTCTCTTTGTTGACAGGTACACAGTTACCTGTCTGAACCTTCCTCAAGAGCACGTGAGGAAAGAGGATGGCAGTGACAGGCATGTTGCAAGGCAAGTGTTGCAAAGGCTTTTGTGGAAGTGTAAAAATACAGTACTTCATTAACACCTTGTAGCCACAAGATATTGATTTCAACTTTATAAACTTTGTTTCCATACCTTCATTCTTCCTGCTCTTCTTGAATTGCATCACATTATATCCTTGTGTGCTGCAAAGCAAATAGGAAATGAATGGTTAGAGAACCCAAGCAATAGAGAATGATTGTTTTAACAGATTTCTATACACACATTTTATAACAGAGGGGCTAACCACAGCTTACAAATATAAGCTGTATCTATTGAATACATCAACATCTTACAAGCATTAGCAACATTGTCTATGCTTAATGTGCAGATTTTTTTTTTTTAATACAATATAATATAGTTAGAAGGAAGCAGCAGAGTGCAATTTGTATACGGTTATAGCAAAAAAAAAAAAAAAACGAAAGAAATGTTACTTAGCAGAATGATGTCTTAATAGTGCCGAGACAAATATCAGAATATGTGCTTGACGTGTATTCAGAAAAATTAATATGTACATATTTGTTCTTATAACAACATTTCAGAAATATTGATGGACTGGAATTAGTTGTCTTTGAGCTCCTCTCTTTAGTTTTGCAGTGTTGAAGCGCTGACAGTCACTATCTTACCGGTAACACTAAGGAGCTGACGTCAGTATATTTGTGGGAGTTCGGACTGAAGGACCTCCTTGCCATGCTGAATATACCAGTTTTCCACAGCTGAGAAATATAAAAGGGAAGGAATTGAATATCATAAAAAAGCTCTATTCATTGAACTTGTTTGTTACTTTGTAAAAGATGAACAGCAAGGATGATGAAAGGAGAGACCGTAGCACTGGCTACAGTCAGGCATCATGCTGGTAGGCAATATGAGAGCCTCCCCCATATACCTCTGCAGACACAATTCAATCCTCACCCACATGTTTTTTTTTTTTTTGTTTGTTTGTTTTTTCCAGGTAAAGCAATGGAAAACGTAAACATTTTCAATTAAAAATATATTTAGTATGTGTCCAAAACTACTTTTTTGGAGGTCTCTTTTTAATATTTCATGCATGAAAGGGTTAACTTTACATTTGCTACATGGCATAAGGTATATGTTTAGGCATCTCTAATCTCCAAAAAACAAAAATCATCAGTACAATTATAATACATTGTGATGCTGTTAATGGGGTATTAATGCTATTGTATTACTGGCATTCACAATTCTGCATTAGGTTGTGTTTTTTTCTGCTTACCAATGCAATGATTACTGGGAGAACCAAAAGTGCGACACTGCAGAACACAATGATGATGATGGCGAATGGAGGGAAGGAGTCCTGAGAGGCAGCTGAAAGAGCAGTAAAAACATGCAGACTTCAGATCTTACTCCACTCCAGAAAGCTTATGTCTATGGCCTGCCATTATAATGCCCTGAGGAAACCTATGACAAGCCACTGAAAGACAACAACAGTACCAGCAATGTCTGGAATTGGAACATCTCCAGGATTGGGAACACAAAAAAATGAATCGTCAAAAAGACATGTATGTGCGATCTTATCAGATCGCGGTTAGCCATGTTTATTGTACGGCAGTGGGTTACCCCAATGAATCAGTTCACACCATACCGATAACCTGAACTAGCATACCGCTTTGTGAGACTGTAATGAGCTGCAGGCCGGTTGCCTCAATAGCAGAGTACCCGTTGCGCATCTCTTCCGCCACACTGCTGTTGGTATTCGCACCCGGTACGAAGGTCACCTCCGTTTCGCAAATGATCGACCCTTTCCTGTTGGGGGAGGGGGGGGGGGGGGGTGAGACCACCCATAACTTTAATCTTCAGTGATGTTACAAATGTTTCAACACTACTCTCTTTTATAGCGTTCCAATGGTTCTTTGGAAGATCTGTTCAGATGGTCTACCTTCTTATTTAAATGGGTAAGCTTCAAATGACGTTTTATTTATTTCTGTCTTTATTTGTTTCCTCAACCGTTGTGTGAGGTTTACAATCATCCAGAGACATTTCCTGCTTCAGTATATCATTTTAATTGTTGTTCTGGGTATCAGAATCCACCTGGTGTACCTGAAAGCTCTCCAAAGGAGCCGGCGCCACGTGGTAGATCTTCCCTCATGTCACTGCTTCTCCCCTGGATAAAGTACCATATGGTAGGTATTCCCCAGCTGACGAGCTGAACATCGGTGTGTGTGTCCCTTTACACACAACAGCAAAGTACTGTACATGCGATTATGTATAGAAACATCTTGATTCATTTTAAGAACCTGGATTTTCAAAATTCAAAAATGTTCCACCCCTAATTTAAATGCGGTGGCAGATTTGCCATGCTAATTATGGTAGTTAATCCAGGGTAAGTGACATGGGGGAAGATCTACTATGTGACACTTGCAAATACAGATGGACTCTTCAGGCTCAGATAATTCCAAATTGATTTTGATACATCTGGGCAATATAACTCATCAAACATCATTCATAAATTGTGTAGATAATAGGTAAGAAAAATAAATTACATTTGATGCTACTTCTCCTTTAAGCAGAATCACAGAGACATATAGGCACTGAAATAAATATAGAATAAGGCGAGTAGCCCCTTTCTACTTTTCCCAACCCTATATAACAATATTCTTACCTCAGTTTTGGTACATAAACTTCTGTGAAGCCGTTCTTGTTTGTAAAGAGCATTTGTGTCTGTGAATTTGATTAACAGGTTTTTGGTCATAAACGTGTTCACTACAGTTTTTTTCCTGATTTAAGAATTAACAACTGGAAATGGATCACAAACGTGTATAATATATATATATATATATATATATATATATATATATATATATATATATATATATATATATACAGCTCTGGAAAAAATTAAGAGACCACTGCAAAATTATCAGTTTCTCTGGTTTTACTATTTATAGGTATGTTGGGGAACATTGTCAGAGCAGAAGGAAGCAAGTTTTCTTCCAGGACAACCTTGTACTTGGCTTGATTCATGCGTCCTTCACAAAGACAAATCTGCCCGATTCCAGCTTTGCTGAAGCACCCCCAGATGAGTCCAATTTTCAGCTTTGCCCAACACCTGGTCGTTTAATGGTTAGACGGAGACCTGGAGAGGCCTACAAGCCACAGTGTCTCGCACCCACTGTGAAATGTGGTGGAGGATCGGTGATGATCTGGGGGTGCTTCAGCAAGGCTGGAATCTGGCAGCTTTGGCATGAATCAAGCCAAGTACAAGGATGTCCTGGAAGAAAACTTGCTTTCTTCTGCTCTGACAATGTTCCCCAACTCTGAGGATTGTTTTTTCCAGCAGGACAATGCTCCATGCCACACAGCCAGGTCAATCAAGGTGTGGATGGAGGACCACCAGATCAAGACCCTGTCATGGCCAGCCCAATCTCCAGACCTGAACCCCATTGAAAACCTCTGGAATGTGATCAAGAGGAGGATGGATGGTCACAAGCCATCAAACAAAGCCGAGCTGCTTGAATTTTTGTGCCAAGAGTGGCATAAAGTCACCCAACATCAATGTGAAAGACTGGTGGAGAGCATGCCAAGACGCATGAAAGCTGTGCTTGAAAATCAGGGTTATTCCACCAAATATTGATTTCTGAACTCTTCCTAAGTTAAAACATTAGTATTGTGTTGTTTAAAAATGAATATGAACTTATTTTCTTCGCATTATTCGAGGTCTGACAACACTGCATCTTTTTTGTTATTTTGACCAGTTGTCATTTTCTGCAAATAAATGCTCTAAATGACAATATTTTTATTTGGAATTTGGGAGAAATGTTGTCAGTAGTTTATAGAATAAAACAAAAATGTACATTTTACCCAAACACATACCTATAAATAGTAAAACCAGAGAAACATAATTTTGCAGTGGTCTCTTAATTTTTTCCAGAGCTGTGTATATATATATATATATATATATATATATATATATATATATATATATATATATATATATATATATATATATATATATATATATATAAATTTGGTTTATAATATAGTAACAATATTTCAGTCATGGGAAAGGCCTAATATAAACAATAATATGAATTTTGATGGATTATACTTTAGCAGCACCCACACTGTAACTTCCAGAGAGCTCATTGTTAATGAAGTGCACCTTTTTAATTGTTTTAATTTATTTTAGTTGAAGTGTGGCATATACACGCTATGAGTTCTGTTCAGGTTTTCCTATTCTGCAAAGGAGTCCAGATACTCACTGCGTTTGCAACTCGTTCACTGAAGTCTTTAAACTGTGCTGAAGATCTGTTAGAGAGTTGTGGTGTGAACTCATAGTTGATTATTCTTAAGCTATATGGGAACACGTCAAATTTAGCTGGCTTATCTGTTGGAAGTAGAAAAAAAACATTTAAATTATACAAATTCTTGCAACACACAATGTGTTTACAATTTGAAACAACACGTTTCAAATAGGCAGCAAACCTACCATTGACTTCAAGTGTGTATTTCACGTAGATAAAAGGCCTTGTGCTTGCAAGGATGGCGTTCGTTATATTTTCTGTGGGCACAATATTGGTTGTGTCAAATTCATATTCAAGTTTGGCCTGAATCCATCCGTCAGAGTTGCTGTGAAAAAACAGGACAAATATTGATAAATACTGCCTGTGAATTCATTATTGTAGAAATAAGTCAATAAGGTTTAATTTTCTTTCATCTACTATGCCCCTGAACAAACATATATATCATATGGCTGTTCCTTTGTACATCATCTAAAGTGTCAATACAACACTACGTTATCCCAAAGGGTTAGACCCCTCTTTGTTGACAGCCCAACTTTTTTGTCCCCTCTCAATCCTTTTTGTCACTATGAACAAAGACAAGCATGCGCTTGCAACTTCTTGCGAAAGGTGAGTGTGATGGATGACTTGTTCAAGCTCTTTTGTTGCTCAGAAAGCCAAAGGGTTGTATTAATTCTTGTATGTATGTAAGTAAAAAAAAAATAAATAAAATAAATAAATAAATAACACCACAAAGGCTACACCTTTAAACCAGTTGGCCAAGTTTAGCACCAGGTAGGGGTGAATCACAAAATAGTTACTTTGGGGCTATAGAAAGAATGTTGATAAACAAGAGTAATGATCATGTTCTCAGTGTTATGGGATCTTACCCAAAGGGCTTGCTATTCAGCCCTTTGTTAAAACGTCAAAACCTGTGCAGAATACAAGCATTGACATTAAAGCATGTGAGAAATGTTTAAATGGCCAATTGTGGAGGATAACATTAGCATAACAGTGGGGTAGACAGTAAGTAAAATCAATATGAGAGGTGGCTTCCCTGCCTGCTGTTTTGTTTGCTTGTTTGTGTGATGTATCTCCATAGCTACATGGGTTTGTAATAATGCCCTGCTGAGCTGTAAAATGATATGGTATGCTGTCTAATGTCAATTTCAGTTCAAGTAAAACATTATCACTGGAGACTGTTGCTTCGCTTTTACAACTGAATACCCCTGTAAGCTTTTAACAGATTTTATGTGAGAAAATGAACCATAAACCATACTTGAACCATATTTGATTTTTCACTTACCTAAAGCTGATAGACGGATCTTTTGAAGTTTTAGTGTAATGTTTCTTTAAGACCGGTTCAATCTGAAGTAAAAGGAAATGAGCAATTAGGATTACAATCACAAAGCTTTAGTTTTTGTACAAGAAACAACACTTTGAATTGCTAATGGGGTCTAGATGAGTTCAAATGTATAGGGACCACTGATACCAGTGCAAGAACACCATCTGACGTTTCTTGGTATTCTGTCACATGCCTGTAGCTATCCACAAAGAAAGAGTATACTTTGTAATTTAGATAGGAGTTTTCTCTTCTCTCTACAACGCATTGGGTGTTTACAGGGTTCAGAGTTGGTAATGGGCTGGGTCAAATCAGAAGTGAACTGGGCCAACTTGAAGAGGCCATAGTAGACCAGACAAATGAACAGAAGTTGTCTAAAAATATTTCTGACCAATAGCATGCTTTTTTTTTTTTTTTCTTTGTCCCTGCCCACTTCTGAATGGGCCATCTTATAAACTTTTTTTTTTTTTTTTTGCATCACAACAGAACAGGAAATGAAGGTCTTACCCAACCATTTATCTGATCATATCGTTTTTTGTATGCTGAGGATGTGGTCTCTGTCAGTCCATATTCAAAACCATCGGTGATGAGGAATTGTACAACCACTTTGAGTGGTGCCAGTAAGTCCACTGTTGCATCTGTAAGATGAGAAATAAACATATTTAGATGAAAAATACAAACAGAATAGTTCCTGCCACTGATTTGTGGCTGTGTTGTGTGTATACTGATGCTGGAGACCAGTTAATCAATCTTGTTTCAAAGACAATAGCACCAATATAGCAACAAAGAGTGGTGGTCTTCTGAAAACACTAATGAAGTTTCTGAAGTGTGAAAAATGATCACTAGGTGATGTGAAGCTCTAATTGCAGTTGCAGTGTTTAGAGCTCTGGTGGAAGAGGCAGTGAGATAAATATTTTACTGCTTTAATATGACAAACAGCAAATCATTTTAAGTAAAGTCATTTTTACTCAGTTAAAAGAAAACCTGGGGGTTTGATTGAATTGCACTATAAGATGTATGTATAAAGTGGCACTATATTGTTTATTAATTGAATCCAGAGATGCTGTCTACTTTGAATGGAGTGGTAAAATGTATGTATTTACTTACAATCAGATTTAATGCTTCCCAAGTCCACGGTTAGGTAACCAAAGCCATTCTCCTTCACATCCGTAAAGAAGGTTCGCACAATATCAGAATTGGATGGACTAGACTGATTCTTAAAAATAATTTCTGTATCTACAATGATGCTTGAGTCTTGCCTTGAAGGGGAGGAAGGCCTTTAAGGAAAAAAAAACACACAAATGAAAACAATTGATACAAATGGATTTATAACACACTGTACACAACCACACAATTATGTGTACAAGTACAGTAGTAATTGCACTTCAACTTGAGTGTAACTTTTAAAATTGAACAGTATATTTAAAATGTTATGGAAAGGTAGGAAACAATACCCTTGGAGATTTATTTGGGTATCACAGCCATATTTTCAAAATGTTTACTGTACTTAAAAAAATACAAGAATAGCATAAGAATTCCTCTGTAATTGCAGAATTTGCAAACAGTAAAATGTACCTGAAGGAACCTGCACTGGTGAACCTGAAGCTATATAGATGTTGTGTATCCAGTGAAACTCACACATTCTCTTCTGTGCAATGGTACTTTATTGCAACAACTGGTAATGCTAACTTAACATATACATTCTCTGCTATGAAACCAGCTTTGTTCATCTAGTCAGCTCACTTCGTGGGCTCACACCGGATTCTTAACATTTCTGTGTCTAAAACGATGTTTGAGTCTTGCCTTGAAGTGGAAGACCTTTAAGGAAAAAACACACTCTACCGTTCCTACAATTCACTGGACTTGCCAGACCTATGAACCACGTTACTGGATCCTCAGCTAATGCACTATCCTTGCACTATCACATTCCTATGTCATTGTAGATATAACTTGTTGTAATCCTAACTTGTTTCATCCTATTTCATATTGTATTTTAGTAATATTAGTTGCACTTACTGTAAACTACACTGTATTTAAATATGAAGCTTGCACTGTAACCCTTTACTGCCAAATAAATAAATAATAATACAAATAATAATAATATAACCTTTGTTAAGTACACTGGGCACGTGCACACCAGTCACTCAATAACTAACAAAACAAGCAATTAGCAGAACGTGCTACTCACACTGTACAGGTACAGGGGCAGAGTGAACCCAGCTGTTTGGTTTTTGTGCCTAGCTAGGCTGCAATACAACAATAGTCATGCAGGAAATGATGACAATATTTCTTACCAGAACCCATTGATCTTGACTTTGTCAGTAGTGTCAGGGTACATTTTTTTAAAAATGCCGGTAAGCTGAGAAAGGGGAGATAATTGCAGTTGTTATTTTCATTAATAATATTAATATACACAAAAAATTCAATAATTCTAAATGTATAAATAGTATTTTTTTTCAGTATCCACATTAATGCTGCCTACTGCAACAATGCTAAATATCTGAGTGAATGGTTGTGTGTAGAGCTAGGAGTTTTAGTTTTAAGTTAAAACGTGTCTCAAGCTAAAAGTTCCATACAGAAAAAATGTGGGAATCTTTTATTATATCAATACCCTGATGTCCATTGACTCCTAAGAGGATGGTGGGCCTAAAATAAATCTGCGCAGGAGGGAGGCATGTAACATTCAAGACATTGTTAAAACAATTGAAGTAAAATGGAAAGGAAAAATAGATACCTGTATGATAATGTAATTTGCAAACTGAATATATTCCGTTGAGTTTTTATTGGCCAATGCAGACACAAAAACACAATTTGTTAACCTGAAGACAAGTTGTGGCTTAGTTGTGGCTTTAGTTGGAGAAGCACTTGCTTCTGTTGTAGGGTTTGTAGTGGGGGCTGCTGTTGTGGTGGTTGTAGTTGGGACTGCTGTTGTGGTGGTTGAAGTTGGGACAGTTGTAAGTGCTCCAGATGTTGTGGCTGTTGCAGGCACTGCATTTGTTGTGGTGGTTGGACGTATAGTGCTGGGTACATTTATTGTGGTTGGAGTAGTGGTGGTTGTTGTTGTTGTGGTGGTGGTGGTGGTGGTTGTAGTAGGGGCTGCTATTGTGGTCGTTGTAATAAAGGCAACCATTGTGGTTGTAGTGGGGTATGCTGCTTTACTCATTGTAGTAGGGGTAGTTATTGTAGTTGTTGTAGTAGGCTCTACTGTTGTGGTTGTAGTGGGAGCTGCTGTTGAAGGGGCTGCTGCTATTGTGGTGGCTGTAGTTTGGGGTGCTGTTATGGGGGCTACTGTTGTAGTGGGGTTTGCTGTAGTTGGGGCTGCTGTAGTGGCCGTTGTAGTAGAGGCAACCATTGTGGTTGTTGTAGTATGCTCTGCTGTTGTAGTTTTATTGGGCGGTGCTGTTGTGGTGGCTGTAGTGTGTGCTGCTGTTGTGGGTGCTGCTGTTGTGCTGGTTGTAGTGGGGGGTACTGTTGTGGGGGCTGCGGTTGTGGTTAAAGTGGGCGTTGCTGTTGTGGTGGATGTAGTTGGGGGTGCTGTTGTGGTGGTTACTGTTGTGATTGCAGTGGGGGCTGCTGTTGTTGTGGCTGCTGTTGTGTTAGTTGTAGTTGGGGGTGCTGTTGTAGTGGCTGCTATTGTGGTGGTTGTAGTGGGGGCTGCTGTTGTGGGGCCTGCTGTTGTGGTTAAAGTGGGCGGTGCTGTTGTGGGGGCTGTTGTTGTGGTGGATGTAGTTGGGGGTGCTGTTGTGGTGGTTACTGTTGTGTTTGCAGTGGGGGCTGCTGTTGTCGTGGCTGCTGTTGTGGGGACTTCTGTTGTGGTGGTTGTGGTTGGGTCTGCTGTTGTAGTGGTTGTAGTGAGGGCTGCTGTTGTTCTGGCTGTTGTTGTGGTAGCTGTAGTGGGGGGTGCTGTTGTGTGGGCTTCCGTTGTGGTGCCTGCTGCTGTGGTGGTTGTAGTGGGTGCTGCTGTTGTGGTGGTTATAGTGATGGCTGCTGTTTTGTTGGCTTCCTTTGTTGTGGTTGTAGTGGGCGTTGCTGTTGTGGATGCTGCTGTTGTCGTGGTTATAGTGGGGGGTGCTGCTGTTGTAGTGGGGTTTGCTGTTGTGGGGGCTGCTGCTGTGGTGGTTGTATTGGGGTCTTCTGTTGTGGTGGTTGTAGTTGGGTGTGCTGTTGTATTGGCTACTGTTGTGATGGATGTAATTGGGGGTGCTGTTGTGGGGGCTGCTTTTGTGGTTAAACTGGGCGGTGCTGTTGTTGGGGCTGCTGTTGTGGTGGATGTAGTTGGGGGTGCTGTTGTGGTGGTTACTGTTGTGATTGCAGTGGTGGCTGCTGTTGTCGTGGCTGCTGTTGTGGGGACTTCCGTTGTGGTGGTTGTAGTTGGGTCTGCTGTTGTGGTGGTTGTAGTGAGGGCTGCTGTTGTTCTGGCTGCTGTTGTGGTATCTGTAGTGGGGGTTGCTGTTGTGTGGGCTTCCGTTGTGGTGGCTGCTGCTGTGGTGGTTGTAGGGAGTGCTGCTGTTGTAGTGCTTGTAGTTGTTGGTATTATCGTCGCGGCTGCTGTTGTTGTATTTGCAGTGGGTGGTACTGTTGTGGGGGCTGCTTTTGTGGTGGTTGTTGTGGGGTGTGCTGTTGTAGTGGCTGCTGTTGTTGTGTTTGTAGTGGGGCCTGCTGTTGAGGAGGATGTAAAGTTGGCTGCTGTTGTGGTGGTTGTATTAGGCGCTACTGTTGTAGGGGCTGCTGTTGTGTTTGCAGTGGGGAGTGCTGTGGTGGGGGCTGCTGTTGTGGTGGTTGTAGTGGGGGCTGCTGTTGTGGGGCCTGCTGTTGTGGTTAAAGTGGGCGGTGCTGTTGTGGGGGCTGCTGTTGTGGTGGATGTAGTTGGGGGTGCTATTGTGGTGGTTACTGTTGTGTTTGCAGTGGGGGCTGCTGTTGTCGTGGCTGCTGTTGTGGGGACTTCCGTTGTGGTGGTTGTAGTTGGGTCTGCTGTTGTGGTGGTTGTAGTGAGGGCTGTTGTTGTGGTAGCTGTAGTGGGGGGTGCTGTTTTGTTGGCTTCCGTTGTTGTGGTTGTAGTGGGCGTTGCTGTTGTGGATGCTGCTGTTGTCGTGGTTGTAGTGGGGGGTGCTGCTGTTGTAGTGGGGTTTGCTGGTGTGGGGGCTGCTGCTGTGGTGGTTGTATTGGGGTCTTCTGTTGTGGTGGTTGTAGTTGGGTGTGCTGTTGTATTGGCTACTGTTGTGATGGATGTAATTGGGGGTGCTGTTGTGGGGGCTGCTGTTGTGGTTAAAGTGGGCGGTGCTGTTGTTGGGGCTGCTGTTGTGGTGGATGTAATTGGGGGTGCTGTTGTGGGGGCTGCGGTTGTGGTTAAAGTGGGCGGTGCTGTTGTGGGGGCTGTTGTTGTGGTGGATGTAGTTGGGGGTGCTGTTGTGGTGGTTACTGTTGTGTTTGCAGTGGGGGCTGCTGTTGTCGTGGCTGCTGTTGTGGGGACTTCCGTTGTGGTGGTTGTAGTTTGGTCTGCTGTTGTGGTGGTTGTAGTGAGGGCTGCTGTTGTTCTGGCTGCTGTTGTGGTATCTGTAGTGGGGGTTGCTGTTGTGTGGGCTTCCGTTGTGGTGGCTGCTGCTGTGGTGGTTGTAGGGAGTGCTGCTGTTGTAGTGCTTGTACTTGTTGGTATTATCGTCGCGGCTGCTGTTGTTGTATTTGCAGTGGGTGGTACTGTTGTGGGGGCTGCATTTGTGGTGGTTGTTGTGGGGTGTGCTGTTGTAGTGGCTGCTGTTGTTGTGTTTGTAGTGGGGCCTGCTGTTGTGGAGGATGTAAAGTGGGCTGCTGTTGTGGTGGTTGTATTAGGCGCTAATGTTGTAGGGGCTGCTGTTGTGTTTGCAGTGGGGGGTGCTGTGGTGGGGGCTGCTTTTGTGGTGGTTGTTGTGGGGTGTGCTGTTGTAGTGGCTGCTGTTGTGGTGGTTGTAGTGGGGCCTGCTGTTGTTGAGGATGTAATGTGGGCTGCTGTTGTGGTGGTTGTATTAGGCGCTACTGTTGTAGGGGCTGCTGTTGTAGGGGCTGCTGTTGTGTTTGCAGTGGGGGGTGCTGTGGTGGGGGCTGCTTTTGTTGTGGTTGTTGTGGGGTGTGCTGTTGTAGTGGCTGCTGTTGTGGTGGTTGTAGTGGGGGCTGTTGTTGTGGGGCCTGCTGTTGTGGTTAAAGTGGGCAGTGCTGTTGTGGGGGCTGCTGTTGTGGTGGATGTAGTTGGGGGTGCTGTTGTGGTAGTTACTGTTGTGTTTGCAGTGGGGGCTGCTGTTGTCGTGGCTGCTGTTGTGGGGACTTCCGTTGTGGTGGTTGTAGTTGGGTCTGCTGTTGTAGTGGTTGTAGTGAGGGCTGCTGTTGTTCTAGCTGCTGTTGTGGTAGCTGTAGTGGGGGGTGCTGTTGTGTGGGCTTCCGTTGTGGTGCCTTCTTCTGTGGTGGTTGTAGTGGGCGCTGCTGTTGTTGTGATTATAGTGAGGGCTGCTGTTGTGTTGGCTTCCGTTGTGGTGGTTGTAGTGGGGGTTGCTGTTGTGGATGCTGCTGTTGTCGTGGTTGTAGTGGGGTGTGCTGCTGTTGTAGTGGGGATTGCTGTTGTGAGGACTGCTGCTGTGGTGATTGTAGTGGGGACTGCTGTTGTTGTTAAAGCGGGCGGTGCTGTTGTGGGGGCTGCTGTTGTGGTGGATGTGGTGGGGGGTGCTCTTGTATTGGCTGCTGTTGTGGTGGATATAATTGGGGGTGCTGTTTTGGGGGCTGCTGTTGTGGTGGTTGTATTTGGGGGTGCTGTTGTAGTGGCTGCTGTTGTGGTGGTTGTGGTAGGGGCTGCTGTTGTGGTTAAAGTGGGCGGTGCTGTTGTGGGGGCTGCTGTTGTGGATTTAGTTGGGGGTGCTGTTTTGGTGGTTACTGTTCTGTTTGCAGTGGGAGCTGCTGTTGTCGTGGCTGCTGTTGTGGGGACTTCCGTTGTGGTGGTTGTAGTTGGGTCTGCTGTTGTAGTGGTTATAGTGAGGGCTGCTGTTTTGTTGGCTTCCGTTGTTGTGGTTGTAGTGGGGGTTGCTGTTGTGGATGCTGGTCTTGTCGTGGTTGTAGTGGGGGGTGCTGCTGTTGTAGTGGGGTTTGCTGTCGTGGGGGCTGCTGCTGTAGTGGTTGTATTGGGGGCTACTGTTGTGATGGTTGTAGTTGGGTGTGCTGCTGTATTGGCTACTGTTGTGATGGATGTAATTGGGGGTGCTGTTGTGGGGGCTGAGGTTGTGGTTAAATTGGGCGGTGCTGTTGTGGTGGATGTAGTTGGGGGTGCTGTTGTGGTGGTTACTGTTGTGTTTGCAGTGGGGGCTGCTGTTGTCGTGTCTGCTGTTGTGGAGACTTCCGTTGTGGTGGTTGTAGTTGGATCTGCTATTGTAGTGGTTATAGTGAGGGCTGCTGCAGTTGTGGTAGCTGTAGTGGGGGTTGCTGTTGTGTGGGCTTCCGTTGTGGTGGCTGCTGCTGTGGTGATTGTAGTGGGGGCTGCTGTTGTGGTGGTTGTAGTTGGGGGTGCTGTTGTAGTGGCTGCTATTGTGGCGGTTGTAGTAGGGGCTGCTGTTGTGTTAGTTGTAGTTGGGGGTGCTGTTGTAGTGGCTGCTATTGTGGTGGTTGTAGTGGGGGCTGCTGTTGTGGGGCCTGCTGTTGTGGTTAAAGTGGGCGGTGCTGTTGTGGGGCCTGTTGTTGTGGTGGATGTAGTTGGGGGTGCTGTTGTGGTGGTTACTGTTGTGTTTGCAGTGGGGACTGCTGTTGTCGTGGCTGCTGTTGTGGGGACTTCCGTTGTGGTGGTTGTAGTTGGGTCTGCTGTTGTAGTGGTTGTAGTGAGGGCTGCTGTTGTTCTGGCTGTTGTTGTGGTAGCTGTAGTGGGGGGTGCTGTTGTGTGGGCTTCCGTTGTGGTGCCTGCTGCTGTGGTGGTTGTAGTGGGTGCTGCTGTTGTGGTGGTTATAGTGAGGGCTGCTGTTTTGTTGGCTTCCGTTGTTGTGGTTGTAGTGGGCGTTGCTGTTGTGGATGCTGCTGTTGTCGTGGTTGTTGTGGGGTGTGCTGCTGTTGTAGTGGGGTTTTCTGTTGTGGGGGCTGCTGCTGTGGTGGTTGTATTGGGGTCTTCTGTTGTGGTGGTTGTAGTTGGGTGTGCTGTTGTATTGGCTACTGTTGTGATGGATGTAATTGGGGGTGCTGTTGTGGGGGCTGCTGTTGTGGTTAAAGTGGGCGGTGCTGTTGTGGGGGCTGCTGTTGTGGTGGATGTAGTTGGGGGTGCTGTTGTGGTGGTTACTGTTGTGTTTGCAGTGGGGGCTGCTGTTGTCGTGGCTGCTGTTGTGGGGACTTCTGTTGTGGTGGTTGTAGTTGCGTCTGCTGTTGTAGTGGTTATAGTGAGGGCTGCTGTTATTCTGTCTGCTGTTGTGGTATCTGTAGTGGGGGTTGCTGTTGTGTGGGCTTCCGTTGTGGTGGCTGCTGCTGTGGTGGTTGTAGGGAGTGCTGCTGTTGTAGTGCTTGTAGTTGTTGGTATTATCATCGCGGCTGCTGTTGTTGTATTTGCAGTAGGTGGTACTGTTGTGGGGGCTGCTTTTGTTGTGGTTGTTGTGGGGTGTGCTGTTGTAATGGCTGCTGTTGTTGTGTTTGTAGTGGGGCCTGCTGTTGTGGAGGATGTAAAGTCGGCTGCTGTTGTGGTGGTTGTATTAGGCGCTACTGTTGTAGGGGCTGCTGTTGTGTTTGCAGTGGGGGGTGCTGTGGTGGGGGCTGCTTTTGTGGTGGTTGTTGTGGGGTGTGCTGTTGTGGTGGCTGCTGTTGTGGTGGTTGTAGTGGGGCCTGCTGTTGAGGATGTAAAGTGGGCTGCTGTTGTGGTGGTTGTATTAGGCGCTACTGTTGTAGGGGCTGCTGTTGTGTTTGAAGTGGGGGGTGCTGTGGTGGGGGCTGCTTTTGTGGTGTTTGTTGTGGGGTGTGCTGTTGTAGTGGCTGCTGTTGTGGTAGTTGTAGTGGGGGCTGCTGTTGTGGTTAAAGTGGGCGGTGCTGTTGTGGGGGCTGCTGTTGTGGTGGATGTAGTTGGGGGTGCTGTTGTGGTGGTTACTGTTGTGTTTGCAGTGGGGGCTGCTGTTGTCGTGGCTGCTGTTGTGGGGACTTCCGTTGTGGTGGTTGTAGTTGCGTCTGCTGTTGTAGTGGTTATAGTGAGGGCTGCTGTTGTTCTGGCTGCTGTTGTGGTATCTGTAGTGGGGGTTGCTGTTGTGTGGGCTTCCGTTGTGGTGGCTGCTGCTGTGGTGGTTGTAGGGAGTGCTGCTGTTGTAGTGCTTGTAGTTGTTGGTATTATCATCGCGGCTGCTGTTGTTGTATTTGCAGTAGGTGGTACTGTTGTGGGGGCTGCTTTTGTGGTGGTTGTTGTGGGGTGTGCTGTTGTAGTGGCTGCTGTTGTTGTGTTTGTAGTGGGGCCTGCTGTTGTGGAGGATGTAAAGTGGGCTGCTGTTGTGGTGGTTGTATTAGGCGCTACTGTTGTAGGGGCTGCTGTTGTGTTTGCAGTGGGGGGTGCTGTGGTGGGGGCTGCTTTTGTGGTGGTTGTTGTGGGGTGTGCTGTTGTAGTGGCTGCTGTTGTGGTGGTTGTAGTGGGGCCTGCTGTTGAGGATGTAAAGTGGGCTGCTGTTGTGGTGGTTGTATTAGGCGCAACTGTTGTAGGGGCTGCTGTTGTGTTTGCAGTGGGGGGTGCTGTGGTGGGGGCTGCTTTTGTGGTGTTTGTTGTGGGGTGTGCTGTTGTAGTGGCTGCTGTTGTGGTAGTTGTAGTGGGGGCTGCTGTTGTGGTTAAAGTGGGCGGTGCTGTTGTGGGGGCTGCTGTTGTGGTGGATGTAGTTTGGGGAGCTGTTGTGGTGGTTACTGTTGTGTTTGCAGTGGGGGCTGCTGTTGTCGTGGCTGCTGTTGTGGGGACTTCCGTTGTGGTGGTTGTAGTTGGGTCTGCTGTTGTAGTGGTTGTAGTGAGGGCTGCTGTTGTTCTGGCTGCTGTTGTGGTAGCTGTAGTGGGGGGTGCTGTTGTGTGGGCTTCCGTTGTGGTGCCTTCTTCTGTGGTGGTTGTAGTGGGCGCTGCTGTTGTTGTGATTATAGTGAGGGCTGCTGTTGTGTTGGCTTCCGTTGTGGTGGTTGTAGTGGGGGTTGCTGTTGTGGATGCTGCTGTTGTCGTGGTTGTAGTGGGGTGTGCTGCTGTTGTAGTGGGGATTGCTGTTGTGAGGTCTGCTGCTGTGGTGATTGTAGTGGGGGCTGCTGTTGTTGTTAAAGCGGGCGGTGCTGTTGTGGGGGCTGCTGTTGTGGATTTAGTTGGGGGTGCTGTTGTGGTGGTTACTTTTGTGTTTGCAGTGGGGGCTGCTGTTGTCGTGGCTGCTGTTTTGGGGACTTCCGTTGTGGTGGTTGTAGTTGGGTCTGCTGTTGTGGTGGTTATAGTGAGGGCTGCTGTTTTGTTGGCTTCCGTTGTTGTGGTTGTAGTGGGCGTTGCTGTTGTGGATGCTGCTGTTGTCGTGGTTGTAGTGGGGGGTGCTGCTGTTGTAGTGGGGTTTGCTGTTGTGGGGGCTGCTGCTGTGGTGTTTGCATTGGGGTCTTCTGTTGTGGTGGTTGTAGTTGTGTGTGCTGTTGTATTGGCTACTGTTGTGATAGATGTAATTGGGGGTGCTGTTGTGGGGGCTGCTGTTGTGGTTAAAGTGGGCGGTGCTATTGTGGGGGCTGCTGTTGTGGTGGATGTAGTTGGGGGTGCTGTTGTGGTGGTTACTGTTGTGTTTGCAGTGGGGGCTGCTGTTGTCGTGGCTGCTGTTGTGGGGACTTCCGTTGTGGTGGTTGTACTTGGGTCTGCTGTTGTGGTGGTTGTAGTGAGAGCTGCTGTTGTTCTGGCTGCTGTTGTGATATCTGTAGTGGGGGTTGCTGTTGTGTGGGCTTCCGCTGTGGTGGCTGCTGCTGTGGTGGTTGTAGGGAGTGCTGCTGTTGTAATGCTTGTAGTTGTTGGTATTATCGTCGCTGCTGCTGTTGTTGTATTTGCAGTGGGTGGTACTGTTGTGGGGGCTGCATTTGTGGTGGTTGTTGTGGGGTGTGCTGTTGTAGTGGCTGCTGTTGTTGTGTTTGTAGTGGGGCCTGCTGTTGTGGAGGATGTAAAGTGGGCTGTTGCTGTGATGGTGGTATTAGGCGCTACTGTTGTAGGGGCTGCTGTTGTGTTTGCAGTGGGGGGTGCTGTGGTGGGGGCTGCTTTTGTGGTGGTTGTTGTGGGGTGTGCTGTTGTAGTGGCTGCTGTTGTGGTGGTTGTAGTGGGGGCTGCTGTTGTGGGGCCTGCTGTTGTGGTTAAAGTGGGCGGTGCTGTTGTGGGGGCTGCTGTTGTGGTAGTTGTAGTGGGGGCTGCTGTTGTGGTTAAAGTGGGCGGTGCTGTTGTGGGGGCTGCTGTTGTGGTGGATGTAGTTCGGGGTGCTGTTGTGGTGGTTACTGTTGTGTTTGCAGTGGGGGCTGCTGTTGTCGTGGCTGCTGTTGTGGGGACTTCCGTTGTGGTGGTTGTACTTGGGTCTGCTGTTGTGGTGGTTGTAGTGAGAGCTGCTGTTGTTCTGGCTGCTGTTGTGGTATCTGTAGTGGGGGTTGCTGTTGTGTGGGCTTCCGCTGTGGTGGCTGCTGCTGTGGTGGTTGTAGGGAGTGCTGCTGTTGTAATGCTTGTAGTTGTTGGTATTATCGTCGCTGCTGCTGTTGTTGTATTTGCAGTGGGTGGTACTGTTGTGGGGGCTGCATTTGTGGTGGTTGTTGTGGGGTGTGCTGTTGTAGTGGCTGCTGTTGTTGTGTTTGTAGTGGGGCCTGCTGTTGTGGAGGATGTAAAGTGGGCTGCTGCTGTGATGGTGGTATTAGGCGCTACTGTTGTAGGGGCTGCTGTTGTGTTTGCAGTGGGGGGTGCTGTGGTGGGGGCTGCTTTTGTGGTGGTTGTTGTTGGGTGTGCTGTTGTAGTGGCTGCTGTTGTGGTGGTTGTAGTGGGGGCTGCTGTTGTGGGGCCTGCTGTTGTGGTTAAAGTGGGCGGTGCTGTTGTGGGGGCTGCTGTTGTGGTAGTTGTAGTGGGGGCTGCTGTTGTGGTTAAAGTGGGCGGTGCTGTTGTGGGGGCTGCTGTTGTGGTGGATGTAGTTCGGGGTGCTGTTGTGGTGGTTACTGTTGTGTTTGCAGTGGGGGCTGCTGTTGTCGTGGCTGCTGTTGTGGGGACTTCCGTTGTGGTGGTTGTAGTGGGGGATGCTGTTGTATTGGTTGTAGTGAGGGCTGCTGTTGTTCTGGCTGTTGTTGTGGTAGCTGTAGTGGGGGGTGCTGTTGTGAGGGCTTCCGTTGTGGTGCCTGCTGCTGTGGTGGTTGTAGTGGGTGCTGCTGTTGTGGATGCTGCTGTTGTCGTGGTTGTAGTGGGGGGTGCTGCTGTTGTAGTGGGGTTTGCTGTTGTGGGGGCTGCTGCTGTGGTGGTTGTATTGGGGTCTTCTGTTGTGGTGGTTGTAGTTGGGTGTGCTGTTGTATTGGCTACTGTTGTGATGGATGTAATTGGGGGTGCTGTTGTGGGGGCTGCTGTTGTGGTTAAAGTGGGCGGTGCTGTTGTGGGGGCTGCTGTTGTGGTTAAAGTGGGCGGTGCTATTGTGGGGGCTGCTGTTGTGGTGGATGTAGTTGGGGGTGCTGTTGTGGTGGTTACTGTTGTGTTTGCAGTGGGGGCTGCTGTTGTCGTGGCTGCTGTTGTGGGGACTTCCGTTGTGGTGGTTGTACTTGGGTCTGCTGTTGTGGTGGTTGTAGTGAGAGCTGCTGTTGTTCTGGCTGCTGTTGTGGTATCTGTAGTGGGGGTTGCTGTTGTGTGGGCTTCCGATGTGGTGGCTGCTGCTGTGGTGGTTGTAGGGAGTGCTGCTGTTGTAATGCTTGTAGTTGTTGGTATTATCGTCGCTGCTGCTGTTGTTGTATTTGCAGTGGGTGGTACTGTTGTGGGGGCTGCATTTGTGGTGGTTGTTGTGGGGTGTGCTGTTGTAGTGGCTGCTGTTGTTGTGTTTGTAGTGGGGCCTGCTGTTGTGGAGGATGTAAAGTGGGCTGCTGCTGTGATGGTTGTATTAGGCGCTACTGTTGTAGGGGCTGCTGTTGTGTTTGCAGTGGGGGGTGCTGTGGTGGGGGCTGCTTTTGTGGTGGTTGTTGTGGGGTTTGCTGTTGTAGTGGCTGCTGTTGTGGTGGTTGTAGTGGGGGCTTCTGTTGTGGGGCCTGCTGTTGTGGTTAAAGTGGGCGGTGCTGTTGTGGGGGCTGCTGTTGTGGTAGTTGTAGTGGGGGCTGCTGTTGTGGTTAAAGTGGGCGGTGCTGTTGTGGGGGCTGCTGTTGTGGTGGATGTAGTTGGGGGTGCTGTTGTGTTGGTTACTGTTGTGTTTGCAGTGGGGGCTGCTGTTGTCGTGGCTGCTGTTGTGGGGACTTCCGTTGTGGTGGTTGTAGTTGGGACTGCTGTTGTATTGGTTGTAGTGAGGGCTGCTGTTGTTCTGGCTGTTGTTGTGGTAGCTGTAGTGGGGGGTGCTGTTGTGAGGGCTTCCGTTGTGGTGCCTGCTGCTGTGGTGGTTGTAGTGGGTGCTGCTGTTGTGGATGCTGCTGTTGTTGTGGTTGTAGTGGGGGGTGCTGCTGTTGTAGTGGGGATTGCTGTTGTGGGGGCTGCTGCTGTGGTGGTTGTATTGGGGTCTTCTGTTGTGGTGGTTGTAGTTGGGTGTGCTGTTGTATTAGCTACTGTTGTGATGGATGTAATTGGGGGTGCTGTTGTGGGGGCTGCTGTTGTGGTTAAAGTGGGCGGTGCTGTTGTGGGGGCTGCTGTTGTGGTGGATGTAGTTGGGGGTGCTGTTGTCTTGGTTACTGTTGTGTTTGCAGTGGGGGCTGCTGTTGTCGTGGCTGCTGTTGTGGGGACTTCCGTTGTGGTGGTTGTAGCTGGGTCTGGTGTTGTGGTGGTTGTAGTGAGGGCTGCTGTTGTTCTGGCTGCTGTTGTGGTATCTGTAGTGGGGGTTGCTGTTGTTTTGGCTTCCGTTGTGGTGGCTGCTGCTGTGGTGGTTGTAGGGAGTGCTGCTGTTGTAGTGCTTGTACTTGTTGGTATTATCGTCGCGGCTGCTGTTGTTGTATTTGCAGTGGGTGGTACTGTTGTGGGGGCTGCTTTTGTGGTGGTTGTTGTGGGGTGTGCTGTTGTAGTGGCTGCTGTTGTTGTGTTTGTAGTGGGGCCTGCTGTTGTGGAGGATGTAAAGTGGGCTGCTGTTGTGGTGGTTGTATTAGGCGCTACTGTTGTAGGGGCTGCTGTTGTGTTTGCAGTGGGGGGTGCTGTGGTGGGGGCTGCTTTTGTGGTGTTTGTTGTGGGGTGTGCTGTTGTAGTGGCTGCTGTTGTTGTGTTTGTAGTGGGGCCTGCTGTTGTGGAGGATGTAAAGTCGGCTGCTGTTGTGGTGGTTGTATTAGGCGCTACTGTTGTAGGGGCTGCTGTTGTGTTTGCAGTGGGGGGTGCTGTGGTGGGGGCTGCTTTTGTGGTGTTTGTTGTGGGGTGTGCTGTTGTGGGGACTTCCGTTGTGGTGGTTGTAGTTGGGTCTGCTGTTGTAGTGGTTGTAGTGACGGCTGCTGCTGTTCTAGCTGCTGTTGTGGTAGCTGTAGTGGGGGGTACTGTTGTGTGGGCTTCCATTGTGGTGCCTTCTTCTGTGGTGGTTGTAGTGGGCGCTGCTGTTGTTGTGATTATAGTGAGGGCTGCTGTTGTGTTGGCTTCCGTTGTGGTGGTTGTAGTGGGGGTTGCTGTTGTGGATGCTGCTGTTGTCGTGGTTGTAGTGGGGTGTGCTGCTGTTGTAGTGGGGATTGCTGTTGTGAGGTCTGCTGCTGTGGTGATTGTAGTGGGGGCTGCTGTTGTTGTTAAAGCGGGCGGTGCTGTTGTGGGGGCTGCTGTTGTGGTGGTTGTAGTTGGGGGTGCTGTTGTAGTGGCTGCTGTTGTGGTGGTTGTGGTAAGGGCTGCTGTTGTGGTTAAAGTGTGCGGTGCTGTTGTGGGGGCTGCTGTTGTGGATTTAGCTGGGGGTGCTGTTGTGGTGGTTACTTTTGTGTTTGCAGTGGGGGCTGCTGTTGTCGTGGCTGCTGTTGTGGGGACTTCCGTTGTGGTGGTTGTAGTTGGGTCTGCTGTTGTGGTGGTTATAGTGAGGGCTGCTGTTTTGTTGGCTTCCGTTGTTGTGGTTGTAGTGGGGGTTGCTTTTGTGGATGCTGGTCTTGTCGTGGTTGTAGTGGGGGGTGCTGCTGTTGTAGTGGGGTTTGCTGTCGTGGGGGCTGCTGCTGTAGTGGTTGTATTGGGGTCTGCTGTTGTGATGGTTGTAGTTGGGTGTGCTGCTGGATTGGCTACTGTTGTGATGGATGTAATTGGGGGTGCTGTTGTGGGGGCTGCGGTTGTGTTTAAAGTGGGCGGTGCTGTTGTGATGGATGTAGTTGGGGGTGCTCTTCTGGTGGTTACTGTTGTGATTGCAGTGGGGGCTGATGTTGTCGTGGCTGCTGTTGTGGGGACTTCCGTTGTGGTGGTTGTAGTTGGATCTGCTATTGTAGTGGTTATAGTGAGGGCCGCTGCTGTTGTGGTATCTGTAGTAGGGGTTGCTGTTGTGTGGGCTTCCGTTGTGGTGGCTGCTGTTGTGGTGGTTGTAGTGGGGGCTGCTGTTGTGGTGGTTGTAGTTGGGGGTGCTGCTGTAGTGACTGCTATTGTGGCGGTTGTAGTGGGGGCTGCTGTTGTGTTAGTTGTAGTTGGGGGTGCTGTTGTAGTGGCTGCAATTGTGTTGGTTGTAGTGGGGGCTGCTGTTGTGTGGCCTGCTGTTGTGGTTAAAGTGGGTGGTGCTGTTGTGGGGGCTGTTGTTGTGGTGGATGTAGTTGGGGGTGCTGTTGTGGTGGTTACTGTTGTGTTTGCAGTGGGGGCTGCTGTTGTCGTGGCTGCAGTTGTGGGGACTTCCGTTGTGGTGGTGGTAGTTGGGTCTGCTGTTGTAGTGGTTGTAGTGAGGGCTGCAGTTGTGGTGGTTGTAGTGAGGGCTGCTGTTGTTCTGGCTGTTGTTGTGGTAGCTGTAGTGGGGGGTGCTGTTGTTTGGGCTTCCGTTGTGGTGCCTGCTGCTGTGGTGGTTGTAGTGGGTGCTGCTGTTGTGGTGGTTATAGTGAGGGTTGCTGTTTTGTTGGCTTCCGTTGTTGTGGTTGTAGTGGGCGTTGCTGTTGTGGATGCTGCTGTTGTCGTGGTTGTATTGGGGGGTGCTGCTGTTGTAGTGGGGTTTGCTGTTGTGGGGGCTGCTGCTGTGGTGGTTGTATTGGGGTCTTCTGTTGTGGTGGTTGTAGTTGGGTGTGCTGTTGTATTGGCTACTGTTGTGATGGATGTAATTGGGGATGCTGTTGTGGGGGCTGCTGTTGTGGTTAAAGTGGGCGGTGCTGTTGTTGGGGCTGCTGTTGTGGTGGATGTAGTTTGGGGTGCTGTTGTGGTGGTTACTGTTGTGATCGCAGTGGGGACTGCTGTTGTCGTGGCTGCTGTTGTGGGGACTTCCGTTGTGGTGGTTGTAGTAGGGTCTGCTGATGTGGTGGTTGTAGTGAGGGCTGCTGTTGTTCTGGCTGCTGTTGTGGTATCTGTAGTGGGGGTTGCTGTTGTGTTGGCTTCCGTTGTGGTGGCTGCTGCTGTGGTGGTTGTAGGGAGTGCTGCTGTTGTAGTGCTTGTAGTTGTTGGTATTATCGTCGCGGCTGCTGCTGTTGTATTTGCAGTGGGTGGTACTGTTGTGGGGGCTGCTTTTGTGGTGGTTGTTGTGGGGTGTGCTGTTGTAGTGGCTGCTGTTGTTGTGTTTGTAGTGGGGCCTGCTGTTGTGGAGGATGTAAAGTGGGCTGCTGTTGTGGTGGTTGTATTAGGCGCTACTGTTGTAGGGGCTGCTGTTGTGTTTGCAGTGGGGGGTGCTGTGGTGGGGGCTGCTTTTGTGGTGGTTGTTGTGGGGTGTGCTGTTGTAGTGGCTGCTGTTGTGGTGGTTGTAGTGGGTGCTGCTGTTGTGGTGGTTATAGTGAGGGCTGCTGTTTTGTTGGCTTCCGTTGTTGTGGTTGTAGTGGGCGTTGCTGTTGTGGATGCTGCTGTTGTGGTGGTTGTGGTGGGGGGTGCTGCTGTTGTAGTGGGGTTTGCTGTTGAGGGGGCTGCTGCTGTGGTGGTTGTATTGGGGTCTTCTGTTGTGGTGGTTGTAGTTGGGTGTGCTGTTGTATTGGCTACTGTTGTGATGGATGTAATTGGGGGTGCTGTTGTGGGGGCTGCTGTTGTGGTTAAAGTGGGCGGTGCTATTGTGGGGGCTGCTGTTGTGGTGGGTGTAGTTGGGGATGCTGTTGTGGTGGTTACTGTTGTGTTTGCAGTGGGGGCTGCTGTTGTCGTGGCTGCTGTTGTGGGGACTTCCGTTGTGGTGGATGTAGCGGGGTCTGGTGTTGTGGTGGTTGTAGTGAGGGCTGCTGTTATTCTGGCTGCTGTTGTGGTTTCTGTAGTGGGGGTTGCTGTTGTGTGGGCTTCCGTTGTGGTGGCTGCTGTTGTGGTGGTTGTAGGGAGTGCTGCTGTTGTAGTGCTTGTAGTTGTTGGTATTATCATCGCGGCTGCTGTTGTTGTATTTGCAGTAGGTGGTACTGTTGTGGGGGCTGCTTTTGTGGTGGTTGTTGTGGGGTGTGCTTTTGTAGTGGCTGCTGTTGTTGTGTTTATAGTGGGGCCTACTGTTGTGGAGGATGTAAAGTGGGCTGCTGTTGTGGTGGTTGTATTAGGCGCTAATGTTGTAGGGGCTGCTGTTGTGTTTGCAGTGGGGGGTGCTGTGGTGGGGGCTGCTTTTGTGGTGGTTGTTGTGGGGTGTGCTGTTGTAGTGGCTGCTGTTGTGGTGGTTGTAGTGGGGCCTGCTGTTGAGGATGTAAAGTGGGCTGCTGTTGTGGTGGTTGTATTAGGCGCTACTGTTGTAGGGGCTGCTGTTGTGTTTGCAGTGGGGGGTGCTGTGGTGGGGGCTGCTTTTGTGGTGGTTGTTGTGGGGTGTGCTGTTGTAGTGGCTGCTGTTGTGGTGGTTGTAGTGGGGGCTGCTGTTGTGGGGCCTGCTGTTGTGGTTAAAGTGGGCGGTGCTGTTGTGGGCGCTGTTGTTGTGGTGGATGTAGTTGGGGGTGCTGTTGTGGTGGTTACTGTTGTGTTTGCAGTGGGGGCTGCTGTTGTCGTGGCTGCTGTTGTGGGGACTTCCGTTGTGGTGGTTGTAGTTGGGTCTGCTGTTGTGGTGGTTATAGTGAGGGCTGCTGTTTTGTTGGCTTCCGTTGTTGTGGTTGTAGTGGGGGTTGCTGTTGTGGATGCTGCTGTTGTCGTGGTTGTAGTGGGCGGTGCTGCTGTAATGGGGTTTGCTGTCATGGGGGCTGCTGCTGTAGTGGTTGTATTGGGAGCTACTGTTGTGATGGTTGTAGTTGGGTTTGCTGCTGTATTGGCTACTGTTGTGATGGATGTAATTGGGGGTGCTGTTGTGGGGGCTGCGGTTGTGGTTAAAGTGGGCGGTGCTGTTGTTGGGGCTGCTGTTGTGGTGGATGTAGTTGGGGGTGCTGTTGTGGTGGTTACTGTTGTGTTTGCAGTGGGGGCTGCTGTTGTCGTGGCTGCTGTTGTGGGGACTTCCGTTGTGGTGGTTGTAGTTGGGTCTGCTGTTGTGGTGGTTGTAGTGAGGGCTGCTGTTGTTCTGGCTGCTGTTGTGGTATCTGTAGTGGGGGTTGCTGTTGTGTGGGCTTCCGTTGTGGTGGCTGCTGCTGTGGTGGTTGTAGGGAGTGCTGCTGTTGTAGTGCTTGTAGTTGTTGGTATTATCGTCGCGGCTGCTGTTGTATTTGCAGTGGGTGGTACTGTTGTGGGGGCTGCTTTTGTGGTGGATGTTGTGGGGTGTGCTGTTGTAGTGGCTGCTGTTGTTGTGTTTGTAGTGGGGCCTGCTGTTGTGGAGGATGTAAAGTGGGCTGCTGTTGTGGTGGTTGTATTAGGCGCTACTGTTGTAGGGGCTGCTGTTGTGTTTGTAGTGGGGGGTGCTGTGGTGGGGGCTGCTTTTGTGGTGGTTGTTGTGGGGTGCGCTGTTGTAGTGGCTGCTGTTGTGGTAGTTGTAGTGGGGGCTGCTGTTGTGGTTAAAGTGGGTGGTGCTGTTGTGGGGGCTGCTGTTGTGGTGGATGTAGTTGGGGGTGCTGTTGTGGTGGTTACTGTTGTGTTTGCAGTGGGGGCTGCTGTTGTCGTGGCTGCTGTTGTGGGGACTTCCGTTGTGGTGGTTGTAGTTGGGTCTGCTGTTGTAGTGGTTGTAGTGAGGGTTGCTGTTGTTCTAGCTGCTGTTGTGGTAGCTGTAGTGGGGGGTGCTGTTGTGTGGGCTTCTGTTGTGGTGCCTTCTTCTGTGGTGGTTGTAGTGGGCGCTGCTGTTGTTGTGATTATAGTGAGGGCTGCTGTTGTGTTGGCTTCCGTTGTGGTTGTTGTAGTGGGGGTTGCTGTTGTGGATGCTGCTGTTGTCGTGGTTGTAGTGGGGTGTGCTGCTGTTGTAGTGGGGATTGCTGTTGTGAGGTCTGCTGCTGTGGTGATTGTAGTGGGGGCTGCTATTGTTGTTAAAGCGGGCGGTGCTGTTGTGGGGGCTGCTGTTGTGGTGGTTGTAGTTGGGGGTGCTGTTGTAGTGGCTGCTGTTGTGGTGGTTGTGGTAGGGGCTGCTGTTGTGGTTAAAGTGGGCGGTGCTGTTGTGGGGGCTGCTGTTGTGGATGTAGTTGGGGGTGCTGTTGTTTTGGTTACTGTTGTGTTTGCAGTGGGGGCTGCTGTTGTCGTGGCTGCTGTTGTGGGGACTTCCGTTGTGGTGGTTGTAGTTGGGTCTGCTGTTGTGGTGGTTATAGTGAGGGCTGCTGTTTTGTTGGCTTCCGTTGTTGTGGTTGTAGTGGGGGTTGCTGTTGTGGATGCTGGTCTTGTCGTGGTTGTAGTGGAGGGTGCTGCTGTTGTAGTGGGGTGTGCTGTTGAGGGGGCTGCTGCTGTAGTGGTTGTATTGGGGGCTACTGTTGTGATGGTTGTAGTTGGGTTTGCTGCTGTATTGGCTACTGTTGTGATGGATGTAATAGGGGGTGCTGTTGTGGGGGCTGCGGTTGTGTTTAAAGTGGGCGGTGCTGTTGTGGTGGATGTAGTTGGGGGTGCTGTTGTGGTGGTTACTGTTGTGATTGCAGTGGGGGCTGCTGTTGTCGTGGCTGCTGTTGTGGGGACTTCCGTTGTGGTGGTTGTACTTGGGTCTGCTGTTGTGGTGGTTGTAGTGAGGGCTGCTGTTGTTCTGGCTGCTGTTGTGGTATCTGTAGTGGGGGTTGCTGTTGTGTGGGCTTCCGTTGTGGTGGCTGCTGCTGTGGTGGTTGTAGGGAGTGCTGCTGTTGTAGTGCTTGTAGTTGTTGGTATTATCGTCGCGGCTGCTGTTGTTGTATTTGCAGTGGGTGGTACTGTTGTGGGGGCTGCTTTTGTGGTGGTTGTTGTGGGTTGTGCTGTTGTAGTGGCTGCTGTTGTTGTGTTTGTAGTGGGGCCTGCTGTTGAGGAGGATGTAAAGTTGGCTGCTGTTGTGGTGGTTGTATTAGGCGCTACTGTTGTAGGGGCTGCTGTTGTGTTTGCAGTGGGGAGTGCTGTGGTGGGGGCTGCTTTTGTGGTGGTTGTTGTGGGGTGTGCTGTTGTAGTGGCTGCTGTTGTGGTGGTTGTAGTGGGGGCTGCTGTTGTGGGGCCTGCTGTTGTGGTTAAAGTGGGCGGTGCTGTTGTGGGGGCTGCTGTTGTGGTGGATGTAGTTGGGGGTGCTATTGTGGTGGTTACTGTTGTGTCTGCAGTGGGGGCTGCTGTTGTCGTGGCTGCTGTTGTGGGGACTTCCGTTGTGGTGGTTGTAGTTGGGTCTGCTGTTGTGGTGGTTGTAGTGAGGGCTGTTGTTGTGGTAGCTGTAGTGGGGGGTGCTGTTTTGTTGGCTTCCGTTGTTGTTGTTGTAGTGGGCGTTGCTGTTGTGGATGCTGCTGTTGTCGTGGTTGTAGTGGGGGGTGCTGCTGTTGTAGTGGGGTTTGCTGGTGTGGGGGCTGCTGCTGTGGTGGTTGTATTGGGGTCTTCTGTTGTGGTGGTTGTAGTTGGGTGTGCTGTTGTATTGGCTACTGTTGTGATGGATGTAATTGGGGGTGCTGTTGTGGGGGCTGCTGTTGTGGTTAAAGTGGGCGGTGCTGTTGTTGGGGCTGCTGTTGTGGTGGATGTAATTGGGGGTGCTGTTGTGGGGGCTGCGGTTGTGGTTAAAGTGGGCGGTGCTGTTGTGGGGGCTGTTGTTGTGGTGGATGTAGTTGGGGGTGCTGTTGTGGTGGTTACTGTTGTGTTTGCAGTGGGGGCTGCTGTTGTCGTGGCTGCTGTTGTGGGGACTTCCGTTGTGGTGGTTGTAGTTTGGTCTGCTGTTGTGGTGGTTGTAGTGAGGGCTGCTGTTGTTCTGGCTGCTGTTGTGGTATCTGTAGTGGGGGTTGCTGTTGTGTGGGCTTCCGTTGTGGTGGCTGCTGCTGTGGTGGTTGTAGGGAGTGCTGCTGTTGTAGTGCTTGTACTTGTTGGTATTATCGTCGCGGCTGCTGTTGTTGTATTTGCAGTGGGTGGTACTGTTGTGGGGGCTGCTTTTGTGGTGGTTGTTGTGGGGTGTGCTGTTGTAGTGGCTGCTGTTGTTGTGTTTGTAGTGGGGCCTGCTGTTGTGGAGGATGTAAAGTGGGCTGCTGTTGTGGTGGTTGTATTAGGCGCTAATGTTGTAGGGGCTGCTGTTGTGTTTGCAGTGGGGGGTGCTGTGGTGGGGGCTGCTTTTGTGGTGGTTGTTGTGGGGTGTGCTGTTGTAGTGGCTGCTGTTGTGGTGGTTGTAGTGGGGTCTGCTGTTGTTGAGGATGTAATGTGGGCTGCTGTTGTGGTGGTTGTATTAGGCGCTACTGTTGTAGGGGCTGCTGTTGTAGGGGCTGCTGTTGTGTTTGCAGTGGGGGGTGCTGTGGTGGGGGCTGCTTTTGTTGTGGTTGTTGTGGGGTGTGCTGTTGTAGTGGCTGCTGTTGTGGTGGTTGTAGTGGGGGCTGTTGTTGTGGGGCCTGCTGTTGTGGTTAAAGTGGGCAGTGCTGTTGTGGGGGCTGCTGTTATGGTGGATGTAGTTGGGGGTGCTGTTGTGGTAGTTACTGTTGTGTTTGCAGTGGGGGCTGCTGTTGTCGTGGCTGCTGTTGTGGGGACTTCCGTTGTGGTGGTTGTAGTTGGGTCTGCTGTTGTAGTGGTTGTAGTGAGGGCTGCTGTTGTTCTAGCTGCTGTTGTGGTAGCTGTAGTGGGGGGTGCTGTTGTGTGGGCTTCCGTTGTGGTGCCTTCTTCTGTGGTGGTTGTAGTGGGCGCTGCTGTTGTTGTGATTATAGTGAGGGCTGCTGTTGTGTTGGCTTCCGTTGTGGTGGTTGTAGTGGGGGTTGCTGTTGTGGATGCTGCTGTTGTCGTGGTTGTAGTGGGGTGTGCTGCTGTTGTAGTGGGGATTGCTGTTGTGAGGACTGCTGCTGTGGTGATTGTAGTGGGGACTGCTGTTGTTGTTAAAGCGGGCGGTGCTGTTGTGGGGGCTGCTGTTGTGGTGGATGTGGTGGGGGGTGCTCTTGTATTGGCTGCTGTTGTGGTGGATATAATTGGGGGTGCTGTTTTGGGGGCTGCTGTTGTGGTGGTTGTATTTGGGGGTGCTGTTGTAGTGGCTGCTGTTGTGGTGGTTGTGGTAGGGGCTGCTGTTGTGGTTAAAGTGGGCGGTGCTGTTGTGGGGGCTGCTGTTGTGGTGGTTGTATTAGGCGCTACTGTTGTAGGGGCTGCTGTTGTGTTTGCAGTGGGGGGTGCTGTGGTGGGGGCTGCTTTTGTGGTGGTTGTTGTGGGGTGTGCTGTTGTAGTGGCTGCTGTTGTGGTGGTTGTAGTGGGGCCTGCTGTTGAGGATGTAAAGTGGGCTGCTGTTGTGGTGGTTGTATTAGGCGCAACTGTTGTAGGGGCTGCTGTTGTGTTTGCAGTGGGGGGTGCTGTGGTGGGGGCTGCTTTTGTGGTGTTTGTTGTGGGGTGTGCTGTTGTAGTGGCTGCTGTTGTGGTAGTTGTAGTGGGGGCTGCTGTTGTGGTTAAAGTGGGCGGTGCTGTTGTGGGGGCTGCTGTTGTGGTGGATGTAGTTTGGGGAGCTGTTGTGGTGGTTACTGTTGTGTTTGCAGTGGGGGCTGCTGTTGTCGTGGCTGCTGTTGTGGGGACTTCCGTTGTGGTGGTTGTAGTTGGGTCTGCTGTTGTAGTGGTTGTAGTGAGGGCTGCTGTTGTTCTGGCTGCTGTTGTGGTAGCTGTAGTGGGGGGTGCTGTTGTGTGGGCTTCCGTTGTGGTGCCTTCTTCTGTGGTGGTTGTAGTGGGCGCTGCTGTTGTTGTGATTATAGTGAGGGCTGCTGTTGTGTTGGCTTCCGTTGTGGTGGTTGTAGTGGGGGTTGCTGTTGTGGATGCTGCTGTTGTCGTGGTTGTAGTGGGGTGTGCTGCTGTTGTAGTGGGGATTGCTGTTGTGAGGTCTGCTGCTGTGGTGATTGTAGTGGGGGCTGCTGTTGTTGTTAAAGCGGGCGGTGCTGTTGTGGGGGCTGCTGTTGTGGATTTAGTTGGGGGTGCTGTTGTGGTGGTTACTTTTGTGTTTGCAGTGGGGGCTGCTGTTGTCGTGGCTGCTGTTTTGGGGACTTCCGTTGTGGTGGTTGTAGTTGGGTCTGCTCTTGTGGTGGTTATAGTGAGGGCTGCTGTTTTGTTGGCTTCCGTTGTTGTGGTTGTAGTGGGCGTTGCTGTTGTGGATGCTGCTGTTGTCGTGGTTGTAGTGGGGGGTGCTGCTGTTGTAGTGGGGTTTGCTGTTGTGGGGGCTGCTGCTGTGGTGTTTGTATTGGGGTCTTCTGTTGTGGTGGTTGTAGTTGTGTGTGCTGTTGTATTGGCTACTGTTGTGATAGATGTAATTGGGGGTGCTGTTGTGGGGGCTGCTGTTGTGGTTAAAGTGGGCGGTGCTATTGTGGGGGCTGCTGTTGTGGTGGATGTAGTTGGGGCTGCTGTTGTGGTGGTTACTGTTGTGTTTGCAGTGGGGGCTGCTGTTGTCGTGGCTGCTGTTGTGGGGACTTCCGTTGTGGTGGTTGTACTTGGGTCTGCTGTTGTGGTGGTTGTAGTGAGAGCTGCTGTTGTTCTGGCTGCTGTTGTGGTATCTGTAGTGGGGGTTGCTGTTGTGTGGGCTTCCGCTGTGGTGGCTGCTGCTGTGGTGGTTGTAGGGAGTGCTGCTGTTGTAATGCTTGTAGTTGTTGGTATTATCGTCGCTGCTGCTGTTGTTGTATTTGCAGTGGGTGGTACTGTTGTGGGGGCTGCATTTGTGGTGGTTGTTGTGGGGTGTGCTGTTGTAGTGGCTGCTGTTGTTGTGTTTGTAGTGGGGCCTGCTGTTGTGGAGGATGTAAAGTGGGCTGCTGCTGTGATGGTGGTATTAGGCGCTACTGTTGTAGGGGCTGCTGTTGTGTTTGCAGTGGGGGGTGCTGTGGTGGGGGCTGCTTTTGTGGTGGTTGTTGTGGGGTGTGCTGTTGTAGTGGCTGCTGTTGTGGTGGTTGTAGTGGGGGCTGCTGTTGTGGGGCCTGCTGTTGTGGTTAAAGTGGGCGGTGCTGTTGTGGGGGCTGCTGTTGTGGTAGTTGTAGTGGGGGCTGCTGTTGTGGTTAAAGTGGGCGGTGCTGTTGTGGGGGCTGCTGTTGTGGTGGATGTAGTTCGGGGTGCTGTTGTGGTGGTTACTGTTGTGTTTGCAGTGGGGGCTGCTGTTGTCGTGGCTGCTGTTGTGGGGACTTCCGTTGTGGTGGTTGTACTTGGGTCTGCTGTTGTGGTGGTTGTAGTGAGAGCTGCTGTTGTTCTGGCTGCTGTTGTGGTATCTGTAGTGGGGGTTGCTGTTGTGTGGGCTTCCGCTGTGGTGGCTGCTGCTGTGGTGGTTGTAGGGAGTGCTGCTGTTGTAATGCTTGTAGTTGTTGGTATTATCGTCGCTGCTGCTGTTGTTGTATTTGCAGTGGGTGGTACTGTTGTGGGGGCTGCATTTGTGGTGGTTGTTGTGGGGTGTGCTGTTGTAGTGGCTGCTGTTGTTGTGTTTGTAGTGGGGCCTGCTGTTGTGGAGGATGTAAAGTGGGCTGCTGCTGTGATGGTGGTATTAGGCGCTACTGTTGTAGGGGCTGCTGTTGTGTTTGCAGTGGGGGGTGCTGTGGTGGGGGCTGCTTTTGTGGTGGTTGTTGTGGGGTGTGCTGTTGTAGTGGCTGCTGTTGTGGTGGTTGTAGTGGGGGCTGCTGTTGTGGGGCCTGCTGTTGTGGTTAAAGTGGGCGGTGCTGTTGTGGGGGCTGCTGTTGTGGTAGTTGTAGTGGGGGCTGCTGTTGTGGTTAAAGTGGGCGGTGCTGTTGTGGGGGCTGCTGTTGTGGTGGATGTAGTTCGGGGTGCTGTTGTGGTGGTTACTGTTGTGTTTGCAGTGGGGGCTGCTGTTGTCGTGGCTGCTGTTGTGGGGACTTCCGTTGTGGTGGTTGTAGTGGGGGATGCTGTTGTATTGGTTGTAGTGAGGGCTGCTGTTGTTCTGGCTGTTGTTGTGGTAGCTGTAGTGGGGGGTGCTGTTGTGAGGGCTTCCGTTGTGGTGCCTGCTGCTGTGGTGGTTGTAGTGGGTGCTGCTGTTGTGGATGCTGCTGTTGTCGTGGTTGTAGTGGGGGGTGCTGCTGTTGTAGTGGGGTTTTCTGTTGTGGGGGCTGCTGCTGTGGTGGTTGTATTGGGGTCTTCTGTTGTGGTGGTTGTAGTTGGGTGTGCTGTTGTATTGGCTACTGTTGTGATGGATGTAATTGGGGGTGCTGTTGTGGGGGCTGCTGTTGTGGTTAAAGTGGGCGGTGCTGTTGTGGGGGCTGCTGTTGTGGTTAAAGTGGGCGGTGCTATTGTGGGGGCTGCTGTTGTGGTGGATGTAGTTGGGGGTGCTGTTGTGGTGGTTACTGTTGTGTTTGCAGTGGGGGCTGCTGTTGTCGTGGCTGCTGTTGTGGGGACTTCCGTTGTGGTGGTTGTACTTGGGTCTGCTGTTGTGGTGGTTGTAGTGAGAGCTGCTGTTGTTCTGGCTGCTGTTGTGGTATCTGTAGTGGGGGTTGCTGTTGTGTGGGCTTCCGATGTGGTGGCTGCTGCTGTGGTGGTTGTAGGGAGTGCTGCTGTTGTAATGCTTGTAGTTGTTGGTATTATCGTCGCTGCTGCTGTTGTTGTATTTGCAGTGGGTGGTACTGTTGTGGGGGCTGCATTTGTGGTGGTTGTTGTGGGGTGTGCTGTTGTAGTGGCTGCTGTTGTTGTGTTTGTAGTGGGGCCTGCTGTTGTGGAGGATGTAAAGTGGGCTGCTGCTGTGATGGTTGTATTAGGCGCTACTGTTGTAGGGGCTGCTGTTGTGTTTGCAGTGGGGGGTGCTGTGGTGGGGGCTGCTTTTGTGGTGGTTGTTGTGGGGTGTGCTGTTGTAGTGGCTGCTGTTGTGGTGGTTGTAGTGGGGGCTGCTGTTGTGTGGCCTGCTGTTGTGGTTAAAGTGGGCGGTGCTGTTGTGGGGGCTGCTGTTGTGGTAGTTGTAGTGGGGGCTGCTGTTGTGGTTAAAGTGGGCGGTGCTGTTGTGGGGGCTGCTGTTGTGGTGGATGTAGTTGGGGGTGCTGTTGTGTTGGTTACTGTTGTGTTTGCAGTGGGGGCTGCTGTTGTCGTGGCTGCTGTTGTGGGGACTTCCGTTGTGGTGGTTGTAGTTGGGTCTGCTGTTGTATTGGTTGTAGTGAGGGCTGCTGTTGTTCTGGCTGTTGTTGTGGTAGCTGTAGTGGGGGGTGCTGTTGTGAGGGCTTCCGTTGTGGTGCCTGCTGCTGTGGTGGTTGTAGTGGGTGCTGCTGTTGTGGATGCTGCTGTTGTCGTGGTTGTAGTGGGGGGTGCTGCTGTTGTAGTGGGGATTGCTGTTGTGGGGGCTGCTGCTGTGGTGGTTGTATTGGGGTCTTCTGTTGTGGTGGTTGTAGTTGGGTGTGCTGTTGTATTAGCTACTGTTGTGATGGATGTAATTGGGGGTGCTGTTGTGGGGGCTGCTGTTGTGGTTAAAGTGGGCGGTGCTGTTGTGGGGGCTGCTGTTGTGGTGGATGTAGTTGGGGGTGCTGTTGTCTTGGTTACTGTTGTGTTTGCAGTGGGGGCTGCTGTTGTCGTGGCTGCTGTTGTGGGGACTTCCGTTGTGGTGGTTGTAGCTGGGTCTGGTGTTGTGGTGGTTGTAGTGAGGGCTGCTGTTGTTCTGGCTGCTGTTGTGGTATCTTTAGTGGGGGTTGCTGTTGTTTTGGCTTCCGTTGTGGTGGCTGCTGCTGTGGTGGTTGTAGGGAGTGCTGCTGTTGTAGTGCTTGTACTTGTTGGTATTATCGTCGCGGCTGCTGTTGTTGTATTTGCAGTGGGTGGTACTGTTGTGGGGGCTGCTTTTGTGGTGGTTGTTGTGGGGTGTGCTGTTGTAGTGGCTGCTGTTGTTGTGTTTGTAGTGGGGCCTGCTGATGTGGAGGATGTAAAGTGGGCTGCTGTTGTGGTGGTTGTATTAGGCGCTACTGTTGTAGGGGCTGCTGTTGTGTTTGCAGTGGGGGGTGCTGTGGTGGGGGCTGCTTTTGTGGTGGTTGTTGTGGGGTGTGCTGTTGTAGTGGCTGCTGTTGTGGTGGTTGTAGTGGGGCCTGCTGTTGAGGATGTAAAGTGGGCTGCTGTTGTGTTGGTTGTATTAGGCGCTACTGTTGTAGGGGCTGCTGTTGTGTTTGCAGTGGGTGGTGCTGTGGTGGGGGCTGCTTTTGTGGTGTTTGTTGTGGGGTGTGCTGTTGTAGTGGCTGCTGTTGTGGTGGTTGTAGTGGGGGCTGCTGTTGTGGGGCCTGCTGTTGTGGTGGTTATAGTGAGGGCTGCTGTTTTGTTGGCTTCCGTTGTTGTGGTTGTAGTGGGGGTTGCTGTTGTGGATGCTGGTCTTGTCGTGGTTGTAGTGGGGGGTGCTGCTGTTGTAGTGGGGTTTGCAGTCATGGGGGCTGCTGCTGTAGTGGTTGTATTGGGGGCTACTGTTGTGATGGTTGTAGTTGGGTTTGCTGCTGTATTGGCTACTGTTGTGATGGATGTAATTGGGGGTGCTGTTGTGGGGGCTGCGGTTGTGGATAAAGTGGGCAGTGCTGTTGTGTTGGATGTAGTTGGGGGTGCTGTTGTGGTGGTTACTGTTGTGATTGCAGTGGGGGCTGCTGTTGTCGTGGCTGCTGTTGTGGGGACTTCCGTTGTGGTGGTTGTAGTTGGATCTGCTGTTGTAGTGGTTATAGTGAGGGCCGCTGCTGTTGTGGTAGCTGTAGTGGGGGTTGCTGTTGTGTGGGCTTCCGTTGCGGTGGCTGCTGCTGTGGTGGTTGTAGTGGGGGCTGCTGTTGTGTGGGCTTCCGTTGTGGTGGCTGCTGCTGTGGTGGTTGTAGTTGGGGGTGCTGTTGTAGTGGCAGCTATTATGGCGGTTGTAGTGGGGGCTGCTGTTGTGTTAGTTGTAGTTGGGGGTGCTGTTGTAGTGGCTGCTATTGTGGTGGTTGTCGTGGGGGCTGCTGTTGTGGGGCCTGCTGCTGTGGTTAAAGTGGGCGGTGCTGTTGTTGGGGCTGTTGTTGTTGTGGATGTAGTTAGGGGTGCTGTTGTGGTGGTTACTGTTGTGTTTGCAGTGGGGGCTGCTGTTGTCGTGGCTGCTGTTGTGGGGACTTCCGTTGTGGTGGTTGTAGTTGGATCTGCTGTTGTAGTGGTTGTAGTGAGGGCTGCTGTTGTTCTGGCTGTTGTTGTGGTATCTGTAGTGGGGGTTGCTGTTGTGTGGGCTTCCGTTGTGGTGGCTGCTGCTGTGGTGGTTGTAGGGAGTGCTGCTGTTGTAGTGCTTGTAGTTGTTGGTATTATCGTCGCGGCTGCTGTTGTATTTGCAGTGGGTGGTACTGTTGTGGTGGCTGCTTTTCTGGTGGTTCTTGTGGGGTGTGCTGTTGTAGTGGCTGTTGTTGTTGTGTTTGTAGTGGGGCCTGCTGTTGTGGAGGATGTAAAGTGGGCTGCTGTTGTGGTGGTTGTATTAGGCGCTACTGTTGTAGGGGCTGCTGTTGTGTTTGCAGTGGGGGGTGCTGTGGTGGGGGCTGCTTTTGTGGTGTTTGTTGTGGGGTGTGCTGTTGTAGTGGCTGCTGTTGTTGTGTTTGTAGTGGGGCCTGCTGTTGTGGAGGATGTAAAGTCGGCTGCTGTTGTGGTGGTTGTATTAGGCGCTACTGTTGTAGGGGCTGCTGTTGTGTTTGCAGTGGGGGGTGCTGTGGTGGGGGCTGCTTTTGTGGTGTTTGTTGTGGGGTGTGCTGTTGTGGGGACTTCCGTTGTGGTGGTTGTAGTTGGGTCTGCTGTTGTAGTGGTTGTAGTGACGGCTGCTGCTGTTCTAGCTGCTGTTGTGGTAGCTGTAGTGGGGGGTGCTGTTGTGTGGGCTTCCATTGTGGTGCCTTCTTCTGTGGTGGTTGTAGTGGGCGCTGCTGTTGTTGTGATTATAGTGAGGGCTGCTGTTGTGTTGGCTTCCGTTGTGGTGGTTGTAGTGGGGGTTGCTGTTGTGGATGCTGCTGTTGTCGTGGTTGTAGTGGGGTGTGCTGCTGTTGTAGTGGGGATTGCTGTTGTGAGGTCTGCTGCTGTGGTGATTGTAGTGGGGGCTGCTGTTGTTGTTAAAGCGGGCGGTGCTGTTGTGGGGGCTGCTGTTGTGGTGGTTGTAGTTGGGGGTGCTGTTGTAGTGGCTGCTGTTGTGGTGGTTGTGGTAAGGGCTGCTGTTGTGGTTAAAGTGTGCGGTGCTGTTGTGGGGGCTGCTGTTGTGGATTTAGCTGGGGGTGCTGTTGTGGTGGTTACTTTTGTGTTTGCAGTGGGGGCTGCTGTTGTCGTGGCTGCTGTTGTGGGGACTTCCGTTGTGGTGGTTGTAGTTGGGTCTGCTGTTGTGGTGGTTATAGTGAGGGCTGCTGTTTTGTTGGCTTCCGTTGTTGTGGTTGTAGTGGGGGTTGCTTTTGTGGATGCTGGTCTTGTCGTGGTTGTAGTGGGGGGTGCTGCTGTTGTAGTGGGGTTTGCTGTCGTGGGGGCTGCTGCTGTAGTGGTTGTATTGGGGTCTGCTGTTGTGATGGTTGTAGTTGGGTGTGCTGCTGGATTGGCTACTGTTGTGATGGATGTAATTGGGGGTGCTGTTGTGGGGGCTGCGGTTGTGTTTAAAGTGGGCGGTGCTGTTGTGATGGATGTAGTTGGGGGTGCTCTTCTGGTGGTTACTGTTGTGATTGCAGTGGGGGCTGATGTTGTCGTGGCTGCTGTTGTGGGGACTTCCGTTGTGGTGGTTGTAGTTGGATCTGCTATTGTAGTGGTTATAGTGAGGGCCGCTGCTGTTGTGGTATCTGTAGTAGGGGTTGCTGTTGTGTGGGCTTCCGTTGTGGTGGCTGCTGTTGTGGTGGTTGTAGTGGGGGCTGCTGTTGTGGTGGTTGTAGTTGGGGGTGCTGCTGTAGTGACTGCTATTGTGGCGGTTGTAGTGGGGGCTGCTGTTGTGTTAGTTGTAGTTGGGGGTGCTGTTGTAGTGGCTGCAATTGTGTTGGTTGTAGTGGGGGCTGCTGTTGTGTGGCCTGCTGTTGTGGTTAAAGTGGGTGGTGCTGTTGTGGGGGCTGTTGTTGTGGTGGATGTAGTTGGGGGTGCTGTTGTGGTGGTTACTGTTGTGTTTGCAGTGGGGGCTGCTGTTGTCGTGGCTGCAGTTGTGGTGACTTCCGTTGTGGTGGTGGTAGTTGGGTCTGCTGTTGTAGTGGTTGTAGTGAGGGCTGCAGTTGTGGTGGTTGTAGTGAGGGCTGCTGTTGTTCTGGCTGTTGTTGTGGTAGCTGTAGTGGGGGGTGCTGTTGTTTGGGCTTCCGTTGTGGTGCCTGCTGCTGTGGTGGTTGTAGTGGGTGCTGCTGTTGTGGTGGTTATAGTGAGGGTTGCTGTTTTGTTGGCTTCCGTTGTTGTGGTTGTAGTGGGCGTTGCTGTTGTGGATGCTGCTGTTGTCGTGGTTGTAGTGGGGGGTGCTGCTGTTGTAGTGGGGTTTGCTGTTGTGGGGGCTGCTGCTGTGGTGGTTGTATTGGGGTCTTCTGTTGTGGTGGTTGTAGTTGGGTGTGCTGTTGTATTGGCTACTGTTGTGATGGATGTAATTGGGGATGCTGTTGTGGGGGCTGCTGTTGTGGTTAAAGTGGGCGGTGCTGTTGTTGGGGCTGCTGTTGTGGTGGATGTAGTTTGGGGTGCTGTTGTGGTGGTTACTGTTGTGATCGCAGTGGGGACTGCTGTTGTCGTGGCTGCTGTTGTGGGGACTTCCGTTGTGGTGGTTGTAGTAGGGTCTGCTGTTGTGGTGGTTGTAGTGAGGGCTGCTGTTGTGGTATCTGTAGTGGGGGTTGCTGTTGTGTTGGCTTCCGTTGTGGTGGCTGCTGCTGTGGTGGTTGTAGGGAGTGCTGCTGATGTAGTGCTTGTAGTTGTTGGTATTATCGTCGCGGCTGCTGCTGTTGTATTTGCAGTGGGTGGTACTGTTGTGGGGGCTGCTTTTGTGGTGGTTGTTGTGGGGTGTGCTGTTGTAGTGGCTGCTGTTGTTGTGTTTGTAGTGGGGCCTGCTGTTGTGGAGGATGTAAAGTGGGCTGCTGTTGTGGTGGTTGTATTAGGCGCTACTGTTGTAGGGGCTGCTGTTGTGTTTGCAGTGGGGGGTGCTGTGGTGGGGGCTGCTTTTGTGGTGGTTGTTGTGGGGTGTGCTGTTGTAGTGGCTGCTGTTGTGGTGGTTGTAGTGGGTGCTGCTGTTGTGGTGGTTATAGTGAGGGCTGCTGTTTTGTTGGCTTCCGTTGTTGTGGTTGTAGTGGGCGTTGCTGTTGTGGATGCTGCTGTTGTGGTGGTTGTGGTGGGGGGTGCTGCTGTTGTAGTGGGGTTTGCTGTTGAGGGGGCTGCTGCTGTGGTGGTTGTATTGGGGTCTTCTGTTGTGGTGGTTGTAGTTGGGTGTGCTGTTGTATTGGCTACTGTTGTGATGGATGTAATTGGGGGTGCTGTTGTGGGGGCTGCTGTTGTGGTTAAAGTGGGCGGTGCTATTGTGGGGGCTGCTGTTGTGGTGGGTGTAGTTGGGGATGCTGTTGTGGTGGTTACTGTTGTGTTTGCAGTGGGGGCTGCTGTTGTCATGGCTGCTGTTGTGGGGACTTCCGTTGTGGTGGATGTAGCGGGGTCTGGTGTTGTGGTGGTTGTAGTGAGGGCTGCTGTTATTCTGGCTGCTGTTGTGGTATCTGTAGTGGGGGTTGCTGTTGTGTGGGCTTCCGTTGTGGTGGCTGCTGTTGTGGTGGTTGTAGGGAGTGCTGCTGTTGTAGTGCTTGTAGTTGTTGGTATTATCATCGCGGCTGCTGTTGTTGTATTTGCAGTAGGTGGTACTGTTGTGGGGGCTGCTTTTGTGGTGGTTGTTGTGGGGTGTGCTTTTGTAGTGGCTGCTGTTGTTGTGTTTGTAGTGGGGCCTGCTGTTGTGGAGGATGTAAAGTGGGCTGCTGTTGTGGTGGTTGTATTAGGCGCTAATGTTGTAGGGGCTGCTGTTGTGTTTGCAGTGGGGGGTGCTGTGGTGGGGGCTGCTTTTGTGGTGGTTGTTGTGGGGTGTGCTGTTGTAGTGGCTGCTGTTGTGGTGGTTGTAGTGGGGCCTGCTGTTGAGGATGTAAAGTGGGCTGCTGTTGTGGTGGTTGTATTAGGCGCTACTGTTGTAGGGGCTGCTGTTGTGTTTGCAGTGGGGGGTGCTGTGGTGGGGGCTGCTTTTGTGGTGGTTGTTGTGGGGTGTGCTGTTGTAGTGGCTGCTGTTGTGGTGGTTGTAGTGGGGGCTGCTGTTGTGGGGCCTGCTGTTGTGGTTAAAGTGGGCGGTGCTGTTGTGGGCGCTGTTGTTGTGGTGGATGTAGTTGGGGGTGCTGTTGTGGTGGTTACTGTTGTGTTTGCAGTGGGGGCTGCTGTTGTCGTGGCTGCTGTTGTGGGGACTTCCGTTGTGGTGGTTGTAGTTGGGTCTGCTGTTGTGGTGGTTATAGTGAGGGCTGCTGTTTTGTTGGCTTCCGTTGTTGTGGTTGTAGTGGGGGTTGCTGTTGTGGATGCTGCTGTTGTCGTGGTTGTAGTGGGCGGTGCTGCTGTAATGGGGTTTGCTGTCATGGGGGCTGCTGCTGTAGTGGTTGTATTGGGAGCTACTGTTGTGATGGTTGTAGTTGGGTTTGCTGCTGTATTGGCTACTGTTGTGATGGATGTAATTGGGGGTGCTGTTGTGGGGGCTGCGGTTGTGGTTAAAGTGGGCGGTGCTGTTGTTGGGGCTGCTGTTGTGGTGGATGTAGTTGGGGGTGCTGTTGTGGTGGTTACTGTTGTGTTTGCAGTGGGGGCTGCTGTTGTCGTGGCTGCTGTTGTGGGGACTTCCGTTGTGGTGGTTGTAGTTGGGTCTGCTGTTGTGGTGGTTGTAGTGAGGGCTGCTGTTGTTCTGGCTGCTGTTGTGGTATCTGTAGTGGGGGTTGCTGTTGTGTGGGCTTCCGTTGTGGTGGCTGCTGCTGTGGTGGTTGTAGGGAGTGCTGCTGTTGTAGTGCTTGTAGTTGTTGGTATTATCGTCGCGGCTGCTGTTGTATTTGCAGTGGGTGGTACTGTTGTGGGGGCTGCTTTTGTAGTGGATGTTGTGGGGTGTGCTGTTGTAGTGGCTGCTGTTGTTGTGTTTGTAGTGGGGCCTGCTGTTGTGGAGGATGTAAAGTGGGCTGCTGTTGTGGTGGTTGTATTAGGCGCTACTGTTGTAGGGGCTGCTGTTGTGTTTGTAGTGGGGGGTGCTGTGGTGGGGGCTGCTTTTGTGGTGGTTGTTGTGGGGTGCGCTGTTGTAGTGGCTGCTGTTGTGGTAGTTGTAGTGGGGGCTGCTGTTGTGGTTAAAGTGGGTGGTGCTGTTGTGGGGGCTGCTGTTGTGGTGGATGTAGTTGGGGGTGCTGTTGTGGTGGTTACTGTTGTGTTTGCAGTGGGGGCTGCTGTTGTCGTGGCTGCTGTTGTGGGGACTTCCGTTGTGGTGGTTGTAGTTGGGTCTGCTGTTGTAGTGGTTGTAGTGAGGGCTGCTGTTGTTCTAGCTGCTGTTGTGGTAGCTGTAGTGGGGGGTGCTGTTGTGTGGGCTTCTGTTGTGGTGCCTTCTTCTGTGGTGGTTGTAGTGGGCGCTGCTGTTGTTGTGATTATAGTGACTGCTGCTGTTGTGTTGGCTTCCGTTGTTGTTGTTGTAGTGGGGGTTGCTGTTGTGGATGCTGCTGTTGTCGTGGTTGTAGTGGGGTGTGCTGCTGTTGTAGTGGGGATTGCTGTTGTGAGGTCTGCTGCTGTGGTGATTGTAGTGGGGGCTGCTATTGTTGTTAAAGCGGGCGGTGCTGTTGTGGGGGCTGCTGTTGTGGTGGTTGTAGTTGGGGGTGCTGTTGTAGTGGCTGCTGTTGTGGTGGTTGTGGTAGGGGCTGCTGTTGTGGTTAAAGTGGGCGGTGCTGTTGTGGGGGCTGCTGTTGTGGATGTAGTTGGGGGTGCTGTTGTTTTGGTTACTGTTGTGTTTGCAGTGGGGGCTGCTGTTGTCGTGGCTGCTGTTGTGGGGACTTCCGTTGTGGTGGTTGTAGTTGGGTCTGCTGTTGTGGTGGTTATAGTGAGGGCTGCTGTTTTGTTGGCTTCCGTTGTTGTGGTTGTAGTGGGGGTTGCTGTTGTGGATGCTGGTCTTGTCGTGGTTGTAGTGGAGGGTGCTGCTGTTGTAGTGGGGTGTGCTGTTGAGGGGGCTGCTGCTGTAGTGGTTGTATTGGGGGCTACTGTTGTGATGGTTGTAGTTGGGTTTGCTGCTGTATTGGCTACTGTTGTGATGGATGTAATTGGGGGTGCTGTTGTGGGGGCTGCGGTTGTGTTTAAAGTGGGCGGTGCTGTTGTGGTGGATGTAGTTGGGGGTGCTGTTGTGGTGGTTACTGTTGTGATTGCAGTGGGGGCTGCTGTTGTCGTGGCTGCTGTTGTGGGGACTTCCGTTGTGGTGGTTGTAGTTGGATCTGCTATTGTAGTGGTTATAGTGAGGGCCGCTGCTGTTGTGGTAGCTGTAGTTGGGGTTGCTGTTGTGTGGGCTTCCGTTGTGGTGGCTGCTGCTGTGGTGGTTGTAGTGGGGGCTGCTGTTGTGGTGGTTGTAGTTGGGGGTGCTGTTGTAGTGACTGCTATTGTGGCGGTTGTAGTGGGGGCTGCTGTTGTGTTTGTTGTAGTTGGGGGTGCTGTTGTAGTGGCTGCAATTGTGTTGGTTGTAGTGGGGGCTGCTGTTGTGTGGCCTGCTGTTGTGGTTAAAGTGGGCGGTGCTGTTGTGGGGGCTGTTGTTGTAGTGGATGTAGTTGGGGCTGCTGTTGTGGTGGTTACTGTTGTGTTTGCAGTGGGGGCTGCTGTTGTCGTGGCTGCTGTTGTGGGGACTTCCGTTGTGGTGGTGGTAGTTGGGTCTGCTGTTGTAGATGTTGTAGTGAGGGCTGCTGTTGTGGTGGTTGTAGTGAGGGCTGCTGTTATTCTGGCTGTTGTTGTGGTAGCTGTAGTGGGGGGTGCTGTTGTGTTGGCTTCCTTTGTGGTGCCTGCTGCTGTGGTGGTTGTATTAGGCGCTACTGTTGTAGGGGCTGCTGTTGTGTTTGTAATGGGGGGTGCTGTGGTGGGGGCTGCTTTTGTGGTGGTTGTTGTGGGGTGTGCTGTTGTAGTGGCTGCTGTTGTTGTGTTTGTAGTGGGGCCTGCAGTTGTGGAGGATGTAAAGTGGGCTGCTGTTGTGGTGGTTGTATTAGGCGCTACTGTTGTAGGGGCTGCTGTTGTGTTTGCAGTGGGGGTTGCTGTGGTGGGGGCTGCTTTTGTTGTGGTTGTAGTGGGGGCTGCTGTTGTGGGGCCTGCTGTTGTGGTTAAAGTGGGTGGTGCTGTTGTGGGGGCTGCTGTTGTGGTTAAAGTGGGCGGTGCTGTTGTTGGGGCTGCTGTTGTGGTGGATGTAGTTGGGGGTGCTGTTGTGGTGGTAACTGTTGTGTTTGCAGTGGGGGCTGCTGTTGTCGTGGCTGCTGTTGTGTTGGCTTCCGTTGTGGTGGTTGTAGTTGGGTCTGCTGTTGTGGTGGTTATAGTGAGGGCTGCTGTTGTTCTGGCTGTTGTTATGGTAGCTGTAGTGGGGGGTGCTGTTGTGTGGTCTTCCGTTGTGGTGCCTGCTGCTGTGGTGGTTGTAGTGGGTGCTGCTGTTGTGGTGGTTATAGTGAGGGCTGCTGTTTTGTTGGCTTCCGTTGTTGTGGTTGTAGTGGGCGTTGCTTTTGTGGATGCTGCTGTTGTCGTGGTTGTAGTGGGGGGTGCTGCTGTTGTAGTGGGGTTTGCTGTTGTGAGGGCTGCTGCTGTGGTGGTTGTATTGGGGTCTTCTGTTGTGGTGGTTGTAGTTGGGTGTGCTGTTGTATTGGCTACTGTTGTGATGGATGTAATTGGGGGTGCTGTTGTAGGGGCTGCTGTTGTGTTTGCAGTGGGGGCTGCTGTTGTGGGGACTTCCGTTGTGGTGGTTGTAGTTGGGTTTGCAGTGGGGGGTGCTGTGGTGGGGGCTGCTTTTGTGGTGGTTGTTGTGGGGTGTGCTGTTGTGGTGGTTGTAGTGGGGGCTGCTGTTGTGGGGCCTGCTGTTGTGGTTAAAGTGGGCGGTGCTGTTGTGGGGGCTGCTGTTATGGTGGATGTAGTTGGGGGTGCTGTTGTGGTGGTTACTGTTGTGTTTGCAGTGGGGGCTGCTGTTGTGATGGTTGTAGTTGGGTTTGCTGCTGTATTGGCTACTGTTGTGATGGATGTAATTGGGGGGGCTGTTGTGGGGGCTGCGGTTGTGTTTAAAGTGGGCGGTGCTGTTGTGGTGGATGTAGTTGGGGGTGCTGTTGTGGTGGTTACTGTTGTGATTGCAGTGGGGGCTGCTGTTGTCGTGGCTGCTGTTGTGGGGACTTCCGTTGTGGTGGTTGTAGTTGGATCTGCTATTGTAGTGGTTATAGTGAGGGCCGCTGCTGTTGTGGTAGCTGTAGTGGGGGTTGCTGTTGTGTGGGCTTCCGTTGTGGTGGCTGCTGCTGTGGTGGTTGTAGTTGGGGGTGCTGTTGTAGTGACTGCTATTGTGGCGGTTGTAGTGGGGGCTGCTGTTGTGTTTGTTGTAGTTGGGGGTGCTGTTGTAGTGGCTGCAATTGTGTTGGTTGTAGTGGGGGCTGCTGTTGTGTGGCCTGCTGTTGTGATTGCAATGGGGGCTGCTGTTGTGGGGACTTCCGTTGTGGTGGTGGTAGTTGGGTCTGCTGTTGTAGATGTTGCAGTCGGGGTTGCTGTGGTGGGGGCTGCTTTTGTTGTGGTTGTAGTGGGGGCTGCTGTTGTGGGGCCTGCTGTTGTGGTTAAAGTGGGTGGTGCTGTTGTGGGGGCTGCTGTTGTGGTTAAAGTGGGCGGTGCTGTTGTTGGGGCTGCTGTTGTGGTGGATGTAGTTGGGGGTGCTGTTGTGGTGGTAACTGTTGTGTTTGCAGTGGGGGCTGCTGTTGTCGTGGCTGCTGTTGTGTTGGCTTCCGTTGTGGTGGTTGTAGTTGGGTCTGCTGTTGTGGTGGTTATAGTGAGGGCTGCTGTTGTTCTGGCTGTTGTTATGGTAGCTGTAGTGGGGGGTGCTGTTGTGTGGTCTTCCGTTGTGGTGCCTGCTGCTGTGGTGGTTGTAGTGGGTGCTGCTGTTGTGGTGGTTATAGTGAGGGCTGCTGTTTTGTTGGCTTCCGTTGTTGTGGTTGTAGTGGGCGTTGCTTTTGTGGATGCTGCTGTTGTCGTGGTTGTAGTGGGGGGTGCTGCTGTTGTAGTGGGGTTTGCTGTTGTGAGGGCTGCTGCTGTGGTGGTTGTATTGGGGTCTTCTGTTGTGGTGGTTGTAGTTGGGTGTGCTGTTGTATTGGCTACTGTTGTGATGGATGTAATTGGGGGTGCTGTTGTAGGGGCTGCTGTTGTGGTTAAAGTGGGCGGTGCTGTTGTTGGGGCTGCTGTTGTGTTTGCAGTGGGGGCTGCTGTTGTGGGGACTTCCGTTGTGGTGGTTGTAGTTGGGTTTGCAGTGGGGGGTGCTGTGGTGGGGGCTGCTTTTGTGGTGGTTGTTGTGGGGTGTGCTGTTGTGGTGGTTGTAGTGGGGGCTGCTGTTGTGGGGCCTGCTGTTGTGGTTAAAGTGGGCGGTGCTGTTGTGGGGGCTGCTGTTATGGTGGATGTAGTTGGGGGTGCAGTTGTGGTGGTTACTGTTGTGTTTGCAGTGGGGGCTGCTGTTGTCGTGGCTGCTGTTGTGGGGACTTCCGTTGTGGTGGTTGTAGTTGGGTCTGCTGTTGTAGTGGTTGTAGTGAGGGCTGCTGTTGTTCTAGCTGCTGTTGTGGTAGCTGTAGTGGGGGGTGCTGTTGTGTGGGCTTCCGTTGTGGTGCCTTCTTCTGTGGTGGTTGTAGTGGGCCCTGCTGTTGTTGTGATTATAGTGAGGGCTGCTGTTGTGTTGGCTTCCGTTGTGGTTGTTGTAGTGGGGGTTGCTGTTGTGGATGCTGCTGTTGTCGTGTTTGTAGTGGGGTGTGCTGCTGTTGTAGTGGGGATTGCTTTTGTGAGGTCTGATGCTGTGGTGATTGTAGTGGGGGCTGCTGTTGTTGTTAAAGCGGGCGGTGCTGATGTGGGGGCTGCTGTTGTGGTGGTTGTAGTTGGGGGTGCTGTTGTAGTGGCTGCTGTTGTGGTGGTTGTGGTAGGGGCTGCTGTTGTGGTTAAAGTGGGCGGTGCTGTTGTGGGGGCTGCTATTGTGGATGTAGTTGGGGGTGCTGTTGTGGTGGTTTCTGTTGTGTTTGCAGTGGGGGCTGCTGTTGTCGTGGCTGCTGTTGTGGGGACTTCCGTTGTGGTGGTTGTAGTTGGGTCTGCTGTTGTGGTGGTTATAGTGAGGGCTGCTGTTTTGTTGGCTTCCGTTGTTGTGGTTGTAGTGGGGGTTGCTGTTGTGGATGCTGGTCTTGTCGTGGTTGTAGTGGACGGTGCTGCTGTTGTAGTGGGGTTTGCTGTCGTGGGGGCTGCTGCTGTAGTGGTTGTATTGGGGGCTACTGTTGTGATGGTTGTAGTTGGGTTTGCTGCTGTATTGGCTACTGTTGTGATGGATGTAATTGGGGGTGCTGTTGTGGGGGCTGCGGTTGTGTTTAAAGTGGGCGGTGCTGTTGTGGTGGATGTAGTTGGGGGTGCTGTTGTGGTGGTTACTGTTGTGATTGCAGTGGGGGCTGCTGTTGTCGTGGCTGCTGTTGTGGGGACTTCCGTTGTGGTGGATTTAGTTGGATCTGTTATTGTAGTGGTTATAGTGAGGGCCGCTGCTGTTGTGGTAGCTGTAGTGGGGGTTGCTGTTGTGTGGGCTTCCGTTGTGGTGGCTGCTGCTGTGGTGGTTGTAGTGGGGGCTGCTGTTGTGGTAGTTGTAGTTGGGGGTGCTGTTGTAGTGGCTGCAATTGTGTTGGTTGTAGTGGGGGCTGCTGTTGTGTGGCCTGATGATGTGGTTGTAGTGGGCGGTGCTATTGTGGGGGCTGTTGTTGTAGTGGATGTAGTTGGGGGTGCTGTTGTGGTGGTTACTGTTGTGTTTGCAGTGGGGGCTGCTGTTGACTTGGCTGCTGTTGTGGGGACTTCCGTTGTGGTGGTGGTAGTTGGGTCTGCTGTTGTAGTGGTTGTAGTGAGGGCTGCTGTTGTGGTGGTTGTTGTGAGGGCTGCTGTTATTCTGGCTGTTGTTGTGGTAGCTGTAGTGGGGGGTGCTGTTGTGTGGGCTTCCTTTGTGGTGCCTGCTGCTGTGGTGGTTGTATTAGGCGCTACTATTGTGGGGGCTGCTGTTGTGTTTGTAATGGGGGGTGCTGTGGTGGGGGCTGCTTTTGTGGTGGTTGTTGTGGGGTGTGCTGTTGTAGTGGCTGCTGTTGTTGTGTTTGTAGTGGGGCCTGCAGTTTTGGAGGATGTAAAGTGGGCTGCTGTTGTGGTGGTTGTATTAGGCGCTACTGTTGTAGGGGCTGCTGTTGTGTTTGCAGTGGGGGGTGCTGTGGTGGGGGCTGCTTTTGTGGTGGTTGTTGTGGGGTGTGCTGTTGTAGTTGCTGCTGTTGTTGTGTTTGTAGTGGGGCCTGCTGTTGTGGAGGATGTAAAGTGGGCTGCTGTTGTGGTGGTTGTATTAGGTGCTACTGTTGTAGGGGCTGCTGTTGTGTTTGCAGTAGGGGTTGCTGTGGTGGGGGCTGCTTTTGTTGTGGTTGTAGTGGGGGCTGCTGTTGTGGGGGCTGCTGTTGTGGTTAAAGTGGGCGGTGCTGTTGTTGGGGCTGCTGTTGTGGTGGATGTAGTTGGGGGTGCTGTTGTGGTGGTTACTGTTGTGTTTGCAGTGGGGGCTGCTGTTGTCGTGGCTGCTGTTGTGTTGGCTTCCATTGTGGTGGTTGTAGTTGGGTCTGCTGTTGTGGTGGTTATAGTGAGGGCTGCAGTTGTTCTGGCTGTTGTTGTGGTAGCTGTAGTGGGGGGTGCTGTTGTGTGGTCTTCCGTTGTGGTGCCTGCTGCTGTGGTGGTTGTAGTGGGTGCTGCTGTTGTGGTGGTTATAGTGAGGGCTGCTGTTTTGTTGGATTCCGTTGTTGTGGTTGTTGTGGGCGTTGCTGTTGTGGATGCTGCTGTTGTCGTGGTTGTAGTGGGGGGTGCTGCTGTTGTAGTGGGGTTTGCTGTTGTGGGGGCTGCTGCTGTGGTGGTTGTATTGGGGTCTTCTGTTGTGGTGGTTGTAGTTGGGTCTGCTGTTGTATTGGCTACTGTTGTGATGGATGTAATTGGGGGTGCTGTTGTAGGGGCTGCTGTTGTGGTTAAAGTGGGCAGTGCTGTTGTTGGGGCTGCTGTTGTGTTTGCAGTGGGGGCTGCTGTTGTCGTGGCTGCTGTTGTGGGGACTTCCGTTGTGGTGGTTGTAGTTGGGTTTGCAGTGGGGGGTGCTGTGGTGGGGGCTGCTTTTGTGGTGGTTGTTGTGGGGTGTGCTGTTGTGGTGGTTGTAGTGGGGGCTGCTGTTGTGGGGCCTGCTGTTGTGGTTAAAGTGGGCGGTGCTGTTGTGGGGGCTGCTGTTGTGGTGGATGTAGTTGGGTCTGCTGTTGTATTGGCTGCTGTTGTATGGGCTGCTGTTGTGTTTGCAGTGGGGGGTGCTGTGGTGGGGGCTGCTTTTGTGGTGGTTGTTGTGGAGTGTGCTGTTGTAGTGGCTGCTGTTGTTGTGTTTGTATTGGGGCCTGCTGTTGTGGAGGATGTAAAGTGGGCTGCTGTTGTGGTGGTTGTATTAGGCGCTACTGTTGTATGGGCTGCTGTTGTATGGGCTGCTGTTGTGTTTGCAGTGGGGGGTGCTGTGGTGGGGGCTGCTTTTGTGGTGGTTGTTGTGGAGTGTGCTGTTGTAGTGGCTGCTGTTGTTGTGTTTGTATTGGGGCCTGCTGTTGTGGAGGATGTAAAGTGGGCTGCTGTTGTGGTGGTTGTATTAGGTGCTACAGTTGTAGGGGCTGCTGTTGTGTTTGCAGTGGGGGGTGCTGTGGTGGGGGCTGCTTTTGTTGTGGTTGTTGTGGGGTGTGCTGTTGTAGTGGCTGCTGTTGTGGTGGTTGTAGTGGGGGCTGCTGTTGTGGGGCCTGCTGTTGTGGTTAAAGTGGGTGGTGCTGTTGTTGGGGCTGCTGTTGTGTTTGCAGTGGGGGCTGCTGTTATCGTGGCTGCTGTTGTTGTCGTGGCTGCTGTTGTGGGGACTTCCGTTGTGGTGGTTGTAGTTGGGTCTGCTGTTGTGGTGGTTGTAGTGAGGGCTGCTGTTGTTCTGGCTGTTGTTGTGGTAGCTGTAGTGGGGGGTGCTGTTGTGTGGGCTTCCGTTGTGGTGCCTGCTGCTGTGGTGGTTGTAGTGGGTGCTGCTGTTGTGGTGGTTATAGTGAGGGCTGCTGTTTTGTTGGCTTCCGTTGTTGTGGTTGTAGTGGGCGTTGCTGTTGTGGATGCTGTTGTGTTGGCTTCCGTTGTGGTGGTTGTAGTTGGGTCTGCTGTTGTGGTGGTTGTAGTGAGGGCTGCTGTTGTTCTGGCTGTTGTTGTGGTAGCTGTAGTGGGGGGTGCTGTTGTGTGGTCTTCAGTTGTGGTGCCTGCTGCTGTGGTGGTTGTAGTGGGTGCTGCTGTTGTGGTGGTTATAGTGAGGGCTGCTGTTTTGTTGGATTCCGTTGTTGTGGTTGTAGTGGGCGTTGCTGTTGTGGATGCTGCTGTTGTCGTGGTTGTAGTGGGAGGTGCTGCTGTTGTAGTGGGGTTTGCTGTTGTGGGGGCTGCTGCTGTGGTGGTTGTATTGGGGTCTTCTGTTGTGGTGGTTGTAGTTGGGTGTGCTGTTGTATTGGCTACTGTTGTGATGGATGTAATTGGGGGTGCTGTTGTAGGGGCTGCTGTTGTGGTTAAGGTGGGCGGTGCTGTTGTTGGGGCTGCTGTTGTGGTGGATGTAGTTGGGGGTGCTGTTGTGGTGGTTACTGTTGTGTTTGCAGTGGGGGCTGCTGTTGTCGTGGCTGCTGTTGTGGGGACTTCCGTTGTGGTGGTTGTAGTTGGGTTTGCAGTGGGGGGTGCTGTGGTGGGGGCTGCTTTTGTGGTGGTTGTTGTGGGGTGTGCTGTTGTGGTGGTTGTAGTGGGGGCTGCTGTTGTGGGGCCTGCTGTTGTGGTTAAAGTGGGCGGTGCTGTTGTGGGGGCTGCTGTTGTGGTGGATGTAGTTGGGGGTGCTGTTGTGGTGGTTACTGTTGTGTTTGCAGTGGGGGCTGCTGTTGTCGTGGCTGCTGTTGTGGGGACTTCCGTTGTGGTGGTTGAAGTTGGGTCTGCTGTTGTAGAGGTTGTAGTGAGGGCTGCTGTTGTTCTGGCTGTTGTTGTGGTAGCTGTAGTGGAGGGTGCTGTTGTGTGGGCTTCCATTGTGGTGCCTGCTACTGTGGTGGTTGTAGTGGGTGCTGCTGTTGTGGTGGTTATAGTGAGGGCTGCTGTTTTGTTGGCTTCCGTTGTTGTGGTTGTAGTGGGCGTTGCTGTTCTGGATGTTGCTGTTGTCGTGGTTGTAGTGGGGGGTGCTGCTGTTGTAGTGTGGTTTGCTGTTGTGGGGGCTGCTGCTGTGGTGGTTGTATTGGGGTCTTCTGTTGTGGTGGTTGTAGTTGGGTGTGCTGTTGTATTGGCTACTGTTGTGATGGATGTAATTGGGGGTGCTGTTGTAGGGGCTGCTGTTGTGGTTAAAGTGGGCAGTGCTGTTGTTGGGGCTGCTGTTGTGTTTGCAGTGGGGGCTGCTGTTGTCGTGGCTGCTGTTGTGGGGACTTCCGTTGTGGTGGTTGTAGTTGGGTTTGCAGTGGGGGGTGCTGTGGTGGGGGCTGCTTTTGTGGTGGTTGTTGTGGGGTGTGCTGTTGTAGTGGCTGCTGTTGTTGTGTTTGTAGTGGGGCCTGCTGTTGTGGAGGATGTAAAGTGGGCTGCTGTTGTGGTGGTTGTATTAGGCGCTACTGTTGTAAGGGCTGCTGTTGTGTTTGCAGTGGGGGGTGCTGTTGTGGGAGCTGCTGTTGTGGTTAAAGTGGGCGGTGCTGTTGTGGGGACTGCTGTTGTGGTTCTTTTAGTTGGGGGTGCTGTTGTATTGTCTGCTATTGTGGTGGTTTTAGTGGGGGCTGTTGTTGTGGTAGCTGTAGTTGGGGGTGCTGTTGTGTGGGCTTCCGTTGTGGTGGTTGTAGTGGGGGTTGCTGTTGTGGATGCTGCTGTTGTCGTGGTTGTAGTGGGCGATGCTGCTGTTGTAGTGGGGTTTGCCGTTGTGGTGGTTGTAGTTGAGTCTGCGGTTGTAGTGGTTGTCTTGAGGGCTGCTGTTGTTCTGGCTGTTGTTGTGGTAGCTGTAGTGGGGGGTGCTGTTGTGTGGGCTTCCTTTGTGGTGCCTGCTGCTGTGGTGGTTGTAGTGGGTGCTGCTGTTGTGTTTGTTGTTGTGGGGTGTGCTGTTGTAGTGGCTGCTGTTGTGGTGGTTGTAGTGGGGGCTGCTGTTGTGGGGCCTGCTGTTGTGGTTAAAGTGGGTGGTGCTGTTGTGGTGGATGTAGTTGGGGGTGCTGTTGTGGTGGTTACTGTTGTGTTTGCAGTGGGGGCTGCTGTTGTCGTGGCTGCTGTTGTTGTCGTGGCTGCTGTTGTGGGGACTTCCGTTGTGGTGGTTGTAGTTGGGTCTGCTGTTGTGGTGGTTGTAGTGAGGGCTGCTGTTGTTCTGGCTGTTGTTGTGGTAGCTGTAGTGGGGGGTGCTGTTGTGTGGGCTTCCGTTGTGGTGCCTGCTGCTGTGGTGGTTGTAGTGGGTGCTGCTGTTGTGGTGGTTATAGTGAGGGCTGCTGTTTTGTTGGCTTCCGTTGTTGTGGTTGTAGTGGGCGTTGCTGTTGTGGATGCTGCTGTTGTCGTGGTTGTAGTGGGGGGTGCTGCTGTTGTAGTGGATGTAGTTGGGGGTGCTGTTGTGGTGGTTACTGTTGTGTTTGCAGTGGGGGCTGCTGTTGTCGTGGCTGCTGTTGTGGGGACTTCCGTTGTGGTGGTTGTAGTTGGGTCTGCTGTTGTAGTGGTTTTAGTGAGGGCTGCTGTTGTTCTGGCTGTTGTTGTGGTAGCTGTAGTGGGGGGTGCTGTTGTGTGGGCTTCCGTTGTGGTGCCTGCTGCTGTGGTGGTTGTAGTGGGCGTTGCTGTTGTGGATGCTGCTGTTGTCGTGGTTGTAGTGGGGGGTGCTGCTGTTGTAGTGGGGTTTGCTGTTGTGGGGGCTGCTGCTGTGGTGGTTGTATTAGGCGCTACTGTTGTAAGGGCTGCTGTTGTGTTTGCAGTGGGGGGTGCTGTGGTGGGGGCTGCTTTTGTGGTGGTTGTTGTGGGGCGTGCTGTTGTAGTGGCTGCTGTTGTGGTGGTTGTAGTGGGGGCTGCTGTTGTGGGAGCTGCTGTTGTGGTTAAAGTGGGCGGTGCTGTTGTGGGGACTGCTGTTGTGGTTCTTGTAGTTGGGGGTGCTGTTGTATTGTCTGCTATTGTGGTGGTTTTATTGTGGGCTGCTGTTGTGGGGGCTGCTGTTGTGGTAGCTGTAGTGGGGGTTGCTGTTGTGTGGGCTTCCGTTGTGGTGACTTCTGATGTTGTGGTTGTAGTTGGTGCAGCTGTTTTGGTGGTTATAGTGAGGACTGCTGTTGTGTTGACTTCCGTTGTAGTGGTTGTAGTGGGGGTTGCTGTTGTGGATGCTGCTGTTGTCGTGGTTGTAGTGGGGGGTGCTGCTGTTGTGGTGGGGTTTGCCGTTGTGCTGGTTGTAGTTGGGTCTGCTGTTGTAGTGGTTGTCGTGAGGGCTGCTGTTGTTCTGGCTGTTGTTGTGGTAGCTGTAGTGGGTGGTGCTGTTGTGTAGGCTTCCGTTGTTGTGGTTGTAGTGGGCGTTGCTGTTGTGGATGCTGCTGTTGTCGTGGTTGTAGTGGGGGATGCTGCTGTTGTAGTGGGGTTTGCTGTTGTGGGGGCTGCTGCTGTGGTGGTTGTATTGGGGTCTTCTATTGTGGTGGTTGTAGTTGGGTGTGCTGTTGTATTGGCTACTGTTGTGATGGATGTAATTGGGGGTGCTGTTGTGGGGGCTGCTGTTGTGGTTAAAGTGGGCGGTGCTGTTGTTGGGGCTGCTGTTGTGGTGAATGTAGTTGGGGGTGCTGTTGTGGTGGTTACTGTTGTGATTGCAGTGGGGGCTGCTGTTGTCGTGGCTGCTGTTGTGGGGACTTCTGTTGTGGTGGTTGTAGTTGGTTCTGCTGTTGTGGTGGTTGTAGTGAGGGCTGCTGTTGTTCTGGCTGCTGTTGTGGTATCTGTAGTGGGGGTTGCTATTGTGTGGGCTTCCGTTGTGGTGGCTGCTGCTGTGGTGGTTGTAGGGAGTGCTGCTGTTGTAGTGCTTGTAGTTGTTGGTATTATCGTCGCGGCTGCTGTTGTTGTATTTGCAGTGGGTGGTACTGTTGTGGGGGCTGCTTTTCTGGTGGTTGTTGTTGGGTGTGTTGTTGTAGTGGCTGCTGTTGTTGTGTTTGTAGTGGGGCCTGCTGTTGTGGAGGATGTATTGTGGGCTGCTGTTGTGGTGGTTGTATTAGGCGCTACTGTTGTAGGGGCTGCTGTTGTGTTTGCAGTGGGGGGTGCTGTGGTGGGGGCTGCTTTTGTGGTGGTTGTTGTGGGGTGTGCTGTTGTGGTGGTTGTAGTGGGGGCTGCTGTTGTGGGGCCTGCTGTTGTGGTTAAAGTGGGCGGTGCCGTTGTGGGGGCTGCTGTTGTGGTTAAAGTGGGCGGTGCTGTTGTTGGGGCTGCTGTTGTGGTGGATGTAGTTGGGGGTGCTGTTGTGGTGGTTACTGTTGTGATTGCAGTGGGGGCTGCTGTTGTCGTGGCTGCTGTTGTGGGGACTTCCGTTGTGGTGGTTGTAGTTGGGTCTGCTGTTGTGGTGGTTGTAGTGAGGGCTGCTGTTGTTCTGGCTGTTGTTGTGGTAGCTGTAGTGGGGGGTGCTGTTGTGTGGGCTTCCGTTGTGGTGCCTGCTGCTGTGGTGGTTGTAGTGGGTGCTGCTGTTGTGGTGGTTATAGTGAGGGCTGCTGTTTTGTTGGATTCCGTTGTTGTGTTTTTAGTGGGCGTTGCTGTTGTGGATGCTGCTGTTGTTGTGGTTGTAGTGGGGGGTGCTGCTGTTGTAGTGGGGTGTGCTGTTGAGGGGGCTGCTGCTGTGGTGGTTGTATTGGTGTCTTCTGTTGTGGTGGTTGTAGTTGGGTGTGCTGTTGTATTGGCTACTGTTGTGATGGATGTAATTGGGGGTGCTGTTGTGGGGGCTGCTGTTGTGGTTAAAGTGGGCGGTGCTGTTGTGGGGGCTGCTGTTGTGGTGGATGTAGTTGGGGGTGCTGTTGTGGTGGTTACTGTTGTGTTTGCAGTGGGGGCTGCTGTTGTCGTGGCTGCTGTTGTGGGGACTTCCGTTGTGGTGGTTGTAGTTGGGTCTGCTGTTGTGGTGGTTGTAGTGAGGGCTGCTGTTGTGGTATCTGTAGTGGGCGTTGCTGTTGTGTGGGCTTCCGTTGTGGTGGCTGCTGCTGTGGTGGTTGTAGGGAGTGCTGCTGTTGTAGTGCTTGTAGTTGTTGGTACTATCGTCGCGGCTGCTGTTGTATTTGCAGTGAGTGGTACTGTTGTGGGGGCTGCTTTTGTGGTGGTTGTTGTGGGGTGTGCTGTTGTAGTGGCTGCTGTTGTTGTGTTTGTAGTGCGGCCTGCTGTTGTGGAGGATGTAAAGTGGGCTGCTGTTGTGGTGGTTGTATTAGGCGCTACTGTTGTAGGGGCTGCTGTTGTGTTTGCAGTGGGGGGTGCTGTGGTGGGGGCTGCTTTTGTGGTGGTTGTTGTGGGGTGTGCTGTTGTAGTGGCTGCTGTTGTGGTGGTTGTAGTGGGGGCTGCTGTTGTGGGGGCTGCTGTTGTGGTGGATGTAGTTGGGGGTGCTGTTGTGGTGGTTACTGTTGTCTTTGCAGTGGGGGCTGCTGTTGTCGTGGCTGCTGTTGTGAGGACTTCCGTTGTGGTGGTTGTAGTTGGGTCTGCTGTTGTAGTGGTTGTAGTGAGGGCTGCTGTTGTTCTGGCTGTTGTTGTGGTAGCTGTAGTGGGGGGTGCTGTTGTGTGGGCTTCCGTTGTGGTGCCTGCTGCTGTGGTGGTTGTAGTGGGTGCTGCTGTTGTGGTGGTTATAGTGAGGGCTGCTGTTTTGTTGGCTTCCGTTGTTGTGGTTGTAGTGGGCGTTGCTGTTGTGGATGCTGCTGTTGTCGTGGTTGTAGTGGGGTGTGCTGTTGTTGTAGTGGGGTTTGCTGTTGTGGGGGCTGCTGCTGTGGTGGTTGTATTGGGTTCTTCTATTGTGGTGGTTGTAGTTGGGAGTGCTGTTGTATTGGCTACTGTTGTGATGGATGTAATTGGGGGTGCTGTTGTGGGGGCTGTTGTTGTGGTTAAAGTGGGCGGTGCTTTTGTTGGGGCTGCTGTTGTGGTGGATGTAGTTGGGGGTGCTGTTGTGGTGGTTACTGTTGTGATTGCAGTGGGGGCTGCTGTTGTCGTGGCTGCTGTTGTGGTGACTTCCGTTGTGGTGGTTGTAGTTGGGTCTGCTGTTGTGGTGGTTGTAGTGAGGGCTGCTGTTCTGGCTGCTGTTGTGGTATCTGTAGTGGGGGTTGCTGTTGTGTGGGCTTCTGTTGTGGTGGCTGCTGCTGTGGTGGTTGTAGGGAGTGCTGCTGTTGTAGTGTTTGTAGTTGTTGGTATTATCGTCGCGGCTGCTGTTGTTGTATTTGCAGTGGGTGGTACTGTTGTGGGGGCTGCTTTTGTGGTGGTTGTTGTGGGGTGTGCTGTTGTAGTGGCTGCTGTTGTTGTGTTTGTAGTGGGGCCTGCTGTTGTGGAGGATGTAAAGTGGGCTGCTGTTGTGGTGGTTGTATTAGGCGCTACTGTTGTAGTGGCTGCTGTTGTGTTTGCAGTGGGGGGTGCTGTGGTGGGGGCTGCTTTTGTGGTGTTTGTTGTGGGGTGTGCTGTTGTAGTGGCTGCTGTTGTGGTCGTAGTTGGGGCTGCTGTTGTGGGAGCTGCTGTTGTGGTTAAAGTGGGCGGTGCTGTTGTGGGGGCTGTTGTTGTGGATTTAGTTGGGGGTGCTGTTGTGGTGGTTACTGTTGTGTTTGCAGTGGGGGCTGCTGTTGTGGGGACTTCCGTTGTGGTGGTTGTAGTTGGGTCTGCTGTTGTGGGGGCTGCTTTTGTGGTTAAAGTGGGCGGAGCTGTTGTGGGGGCTGCTGTTGTTGTGGATTTAGTTGGGGGTGCTGTTGTGGTGGTTACTTTTATATTTGCAGTGGGGGCTGCTGTTGTCGTGGCTGGTGTTGTGGGGACTTCCGTTGTAGTGGTTGTAGTTGAGACTGCTGTTGTGGTGGTTATAGTGAGGACTGCTGTTTTGTTGGATTCCATTGTTGTGGTTGTAGTGGGGGTTGCTGTTGTGGATGCTGGTCTTGTCGTGGTTGTAGTTGGGTCTGCTGTTGTAGTGGTTATAGTGAGGGCTGCTGCTGTTCTGGCTGCTGTTGTGGTAGCTGTACTGGGGGTTGCTGTTGTGTGTGCTTCCGTTGTGGTGGCTGCTGCTGTGATGGTTGTAGTGGGGGCTGCTGTTGTGGTGGTTGTAGTTGGGGGTGCTATTGTATTAGCTGCTGTTGTGTTGGATGTAATTGGGGGTGCTGTTGTGGGGGCTGCATTTGTGGTTAAAGTGGGCGGTGCTGTTGTGGGGGCTGCTGTTGTGTTAGTTGTAGTTGGGGGTGCTGTTGTATTAGCTGCTGTTGTGTTGGATGTAATTGGGTGTGCTGTTGTGGTGGATGTAGTTGGGTGTGCTGTTGTGGTGGTTACTGTTGTGTTTGCAGTGGGGGCTGCTGTTGTCGTGGCTGCTGTTGTGGGGTCTTCCGTTGTGGTGGTTGTAGTTGGGTCTGCTGTTGTGGTGGTTATAGTGAGGGCTGCTGTTTTGTTGGCTTCCGTTGTTGTGGTTGTGGAGGGCGTTGCTGTTGTTGATGCTGCTGTTGTCGTGGTTGTAGTGGGGGGTGCTGCTTTTGTAGTGGGGTTTGCTGTTGTGGGGGCTGCTGCTGTGGTGGTTGTATTAGGCGCTACTGTTGAAAGGGCTGCTGTTGTGTTTGCAGTGGGGGGTGCTGTGGTGGGGGCTGCTTTTGTGGTGGTTGTTGTGGGGCGTGCTGTTGTAGTGGCTGCTGTTGTGGTGGTTGTAGTGGGGGCTGCTGTTGTGGGAGCTGCTGTTGTGGTTAAAGTGGGCGGTGCTGTTGTGGGGAATGCTGTTGTGGTTCTTGTAGTTGGGGGTGCTGTTGTATTGTCTGCTATTGTGGTGGTTTTATTGTGGGCTGCTGTTGTGGGGGCTGCTGTTGTGGTAGCTGTAGTGGGGGGTGCTGTTGTGTGGGCTTCCGTTGTGGTGACTTCTGATGTTGTGGTTGTAGTTGGTGCTGCTGTTTTGGTGGTTATAGTGAGGACTGCTGTTGTGTTGACTTCCGTTGTAGTGGTTGTAGTGGGGGTTGCTGTTGTGGATGCTGCTGTTGTCGTGGTTGTAGTGGGGGGTGCTGCTGTTGTGGTGGGGTTTGCCGTTGTGGTGGTTGTAGTTGGGTCTGCTGTTGTAGTGGTTGTCGTGAGGGCTGCTGTTGTTCTGGCTGTTGTTGTGGTAGCTGTAGTGGGTGGTGCTGTTGTGTAGGCTTCCGTTGTTGTGGTTGTAGTGGGCGTTGCTGTTGTGGATGCTGCTGTTGTCGTGGTTGTAGTGGGGGATACTGCTGTTGTAGTGGGGTTTGCTGTTGTGGGGGCTGCTGCTGTGGTGGTTGTATTGGGGTCTTCTGTTGTGGTGGTTGTAGTTGGGTGTGCTGTTGTATTGGCTACTGTTGTGATGGATGTAATTGGGGGTGCTGTTGTGGGGGCTGTTGTTGTGGTTAAAGTGGGCGGTGCTGTTGTGGGGGCTGCTGTTGTGGTTAAAGTGGGCGGTGCTGTTGTGGGGGCTGCTGTTGTTGTGGATTTAGTTGGGGGTGCTGTTGTGGTGGTTACTGTTGTGTTTGCAGTGGGGGCTGCTGTTGTCGTGGCTGCTGTTGTGGGGACTTCCGTTGTGGTGGTTGTAGTTGGGTCTGCTGTTGTATTGGTTGTAGTGAGGGCTGCTGTTGTTCTGGCTGTTGTTGTGGTAGCTGTAGTGGGGGTTGCTGTTGTGTGGGCTTCCGTTGTGGTGCCTGCTGCTGTGGTGGTTGTAGTGGGTGCTGCTGTTGTGGTGGTTATAGTGAGGGCTGCTGTTTTGTTGGCTTCCGTTGTTGTGGTTGTAGTGGGCGTTGCTGTTGTGGATGCTGCTGTTGTCGTGGTTGTATTGGGGGGTGCTGCTGTTGTAGTGGGGTTTGCTGTTGTGGGGGCTGCTGCTGTGGTGGTTGTATTGGGGTCTTCTGTTGTGGTGGTTGTAGTTGGGTGTGCTGTTGTATTGGCTACTGTTGTGATGGATGTAATTGGGGGTGCTGTTGTGGGGGCTGCTGTTGTGGTTAAAGAAGGCGGTGCTGTTGTTGGGGCTGCTGTTGTGGTGGATGTAGTTGGGGGTGCTGTTGTGGTGGTTAATGTTGTGATTGCAATGGGGGCTGCTGTTGTGGGGACTTCCGTTGTGGTGGTTGTAGTTGGGTCTGCTGTTGTGGTTGTAGTGAGGGCTGCTGTTGTTCTGGCTGCTGTTGTGGTATCTGTAGTGGGGGTTGCTGTTGTGTGTGCTTCCGTTGTGGTGGCTGCTGCTGTGGTGGTTGTAGGGAGTGCTGCTGTTGTAGTGCTTGTAGTTGTTGGTATTATCGTCGCGGCTGCTGTTGTTGTATTTGCAGTGGGTGGTACTGTTGTGGGGGCTGCTTTTGTGGTGGTTGTAGTGGGTGCTGCTGTTGTGGTGGTTATAGTGAGGGCTGCTGTTTTGTTGGCTTCCGTTGTTGTGGTTGTAGTGGGCGTTGCTGTTGTGGATGCTGCTGTTGTCGTGGTTGTATTGGGGGGTGCTGCTGTTGTAGTGGGGTTTGCTGTTGTGGGGGCTGCTGCTGTGGTGGTTGTATTGGGGTCTTCTGTTGTGGTGGTTGTAGTTGGGTGTGCTGTTGTATTGGCTACTGTTGTGATGGATGTAATTGGGGGTGCTGTTGTGGGGGCTGCTGTTGTGGTTAAAGAAGGCGGTGCTGTTGTTGGGGCTGCTGTTGTGGTGGATGTAGTTGGGGGTGCTGTTGTGGTGGTTAATGTTGTGATTGCAATGGGGGCTGCTGTTGTGGGGACTTCCGTTGTGGTGGTTGTAGTTGGGTCTGCTGTTGTGGTTGTAGTGAGGGCTGCTGTTGTTCTGGCTGCTGTTGTGGTATCTGTAGTGGGGGTTGCTGTTGTGTGTGCTTCCGTTGTGGTGGCTGCTGCTGTGGTGGTTGTAGGGAGTGCTGCTGTTGTAGTGCTTGTAGTTGTTGGTATTATCGTCGCGGCTGCTGTTGTTGTATTTGCAGTGGGTGGTACTGTTGTGGGGGCTGCTTTTGTGGTGGTTGTTGTGGGGTGTGCTGTTGTAGTGGCTGCTGTTGTTGTGTTTGTAGTGGGGCCTGCTGTTGTGGAGGATGTAAAGTGGGCTGCTGTTGTGGTGGTTGAATTAGGCGCTACTGTTGTAGGGGCTGCTGTTGTGTTTGCAGTGGGTGGTACTGTTGTAGGGGCTGCTTTTGTGGTGGTTGTTGTGGGGTGTGCTGTTGTAGTGGCTGCTGTTATGGTGCTTGTAGTGGGGGCTGCTGTTGTGGGAGCTACTGTTGTGGTAAAAGTGGGTGGTGCTGTGGTGGGTACTGCTGTTGTGGTTCTTGTAGTTGGGGGTGCTGTTGTATTGTCTGCTATTGTGGTGGTTTTAGTGGGGGCTGCTGTTGTGGGGGCTGCTGTTGTGGTAGCTGTAGTGGGGGGTGCTGTTGTGGGGACTTCCGTTGTGGTGGTTGTAGTTGGGTCTGCTGTTGTGGTGGTTATAGTGAGGACTGCTGTTGTGTTGGCTTCCATTGTAGTGGTTGTAGTGAGGGTTGCTGTTGTGGATGCTCCTGTTGTAGTGGGGGGTGCTGCTGTTGTAGTGGGGTTTGATGTTGTGGTGGTTGTAGTTGGGTGTTTTGTTGTATTGACTGCTGTTGTGGTGGATGTAATTGGGGGTGCTGTTGTGGGGGGTGCGGTTGTGGTTAAAGTTGGCGGTGCTGTTGTGGGGGCTGCTGTTGTGTTAGTTGTAGTTGGGTGTGCTGTTGTAGTGGCTGCTACTGTGGTGGTTGTAGTGGGGGCTGCTGTTGTGGTTAAAGTGGGTGGAGCTGTTGTGGGGGCTGCTGTTGTTGTGGATTTAGTTGGGGGTGCTGTTGTGGTGGTTACTGTTATATTTGCAGTGGGGGCTGCTGTTGTCGTGGCTGGTGTTGTGGGGACTTCCGTTGTGGTGGTTGTAGTTGAGTCTGCTGTTGTGGTGGTTATAGTGAGGGCTGCTGTTTTGTTGGATTCCATTGTTGTGGTTGTAGTGGGGGTTGCTGTTGTGGATGCTGGTCTTGTCGTGGTTGTAGTGGGGTTTGCTGTTGTTGGGGCTGCTGCTGTAGTGGTTGTATTGAGGGCTACTGTTGTGGTGGTTGTAGTTGGGTGTGCTGTTGTATTGGCTACTGTTGTGATGGATGTAATTGGGGGTGCTGTTGTGGGGGCTGCGGTTGTGTTTAAAGTGGGTGGTGCTGTTGTGGTGGATGTAGTTGGGGGTGCTGTTGTGGTGGTTACTGTTATGATTGCAGTGGGGGCTGCTGTTGTCGTAGCTGCTGTTGTGGGGACTTCCGTTGTGGTGGTTGTAGTTGGATCTGCTGTTGTAGTGGTTATAGTGAGGGCTGCTGCTGTTCTGGCTGCTGTTGTGGTAGCTGTACTGGGGGTTGCTGTTGTGTGTGCTCCCGTTGTGGTGGCTGCTGCTGTGGTGGTTGTAGTGGGGTCTTCCGTTGTGGTGGTTGTAGTTGGGTCTGCTGTTGTGGTGGTTATAGTGAGGGCTGCTGTTTTGTTGGCTTCCGTTGTTGTGGTTGTGGTGGGCGTTGCTGTTGTGGATGCTGCTGTTGTCGTGGTTGTAGTGGGGGGTGCTGCTTTTGTAGTGGGGTTTGCTGTTGTGGGGGCTGCTGCTGTGGTGGTTGTATTAGGCGCTACTGTTGTAAGGGCTGCTGTTGTGTTTGCAGTGGGGGGTGCTGTGGTGGGGGCTGCTTTTGTGGTGGTTGTTGTGGGGTGTGCTGTTGTAGTGGCTGCTGTTGTGGTGGTTGTAGTGGGAGCTGCTGTTGTGGGAGCTGCTGTTGTGGTTAAAGTGGGCGGTGCTGTTGTGGGGACTGCTGTTGTGGTTCTTGTAGTTGGGGGTGCTGTTGTATTGTCTGCTATTGTGGTGGTTTTATTGTGGGCTGCTGTTGTGGGGGCTGCTGTTGTGGTAGCTGTAGTGGGGGGTGCTGTTGTGTGGGCTTCCGTTGTGGTGACTTCTGATGTTGTGGTTGTAGTTGGTGCTGCTGTTTTGGTGGTTATAGTGAGGACTGCTGTTGTGTTGACTTCCGTTGTAGTAGTTGTAGTGGGGGTTGCTGTTGTGGATGCTGCTGTTGTCGTGGTTGTAGTGGGGGGTGCTGCTGTTGTGGTGGGGTTTGCCGTTGTGGTGGTTGTAGTTGGGTCTGCTGTTGTAGTGGTTGTCGTGAGGGCTGCTGTTGTTCTGGCTGTTGTTGTGGTAGCTGTAGAGGGTGGTGCTGTTGTGTAGGCTTCCGTTGTTGTGGTTGTAGTGGGCGTTGCTGTTGTGGATGCTGCTGTTGTCGTGGTTGTAGTGGGGGATGCTGCTGTTGTAGTGGGGTTTGCTGTTGTGGGGGCTGCTGCTGTGGTGGTTGTATTGGGGTCTTCTGTTGTGGTGGTTGTAGTTGGGTGTGCTGTTGTATTGGCTACTGTTGTGATGGATGTAATTGGGGGTGCTGTTGTGGGGGCTGTTGTTGTGGTTAAAGTGGGCGGTGCTGTTGTGGGGGCTGCTGTTGTGGTTAAAGTGGGCGGTGCTGTTGTGGGTTCTGCTGTTGTTGTGGATTTAGTTGGGGGTGCTGTTGTGGTGGTTACTGTTGTGTTTGCAGTGGGGGCTGCTGTTGTCGTGGCTGCTGTTGTGGGGACTTCCGTTGTGGTGGTTGTAGTTGGGTCTGCTGTTGTATTGGTTGTAGTGAGGGCTGCTGTTGTTCTGGCTGTTGTTGTGGTAGCTGTAGTGGGGGTTGCTGTTGTGTGGGCTTCCGTTGTGGTGCCTGCTGCTGTGGTGGTTGTATTGGGGTCTTCTGTTGTGGTGGTTGTAGTTGGGTGTGCTGTTGTATTGGCTACTGTTGTGATGGATGTAATTGGGGGTGCTGTTGTGGGGGCTGCTGTTGTGTTAGTTGTAGTTGGGGGTGCTGTTGTAGTGGCTGCTACTGTGGTGGTTGTAGTGGGGGCTGCTGTTGTGGGGCCTGCTGTTGTAATTAAAGTGGGCGGTGCTGTTGTGGGGGCTGCTGTTGTGGTGGATGTAGTTCGGGGTGCTGTTGTGGTGGTTACTGTTGTGATTGCAATGGGGGCTGCTGTTGTGGGGACTTCCGTTGTGGTGGTTGTAGTTGGGTCTGCTGTTGTGGTTGTAGTGAGGGCTGCTGTTGTTCTGGCTGCTGTTGTGGTATCTGTAGTGGGGGTTGCTGTTGTGTGTTCTTCCGTTGTGGTGGCTGCTGCTGTGGTGGTTGTAGGGAGTGCTGCTGTTGTAGTGCTTGTAGTTGTTGGTATTATCGTCGCGGCTGCTGTTGTTGTATTTGCAGTGGGTGGTACTGTTGTGGGGGCTGCTTTTGTGGTGGTAGTTGTGGGGTGTGCTGTTGTAGTGGCTGCTGTTGTTGTGTTTGTAGTGGGGCCTGCTGTTGTGGAGGATGTAAAGTGGGCTGCTGTTGTGGTGGTTGTATTAGGCGCTACTGTTGTAGGGGCTGCTGTTGTGTTTGCAGTGGGTGGTACTGTTGTGGGGGCTGCTTTTGTGGTGGTTGTTGTGGGGTGTGCTGTTGTAGTGGCTGCTGTTATGGTGGTTGTAGTGGGGGCTGCTGTTGTGGGAGCTACTGTTGTGGTTAAAGTGGGTGGTGCTGTGGTGGGTACTGCTGTTGTGGTTCTTGTAGTTGGGGGTGCTGTTGTATTGTCTGCTATTGTGGTGGTTTTAGTGGGGGCTGCTGTTGTGGGGGCTGCTGTTGTGGTAGCTGTAGTGGGGGGTGCTGTTGTGGGGACTTCCGTTGTGGTGGTTGTAGTTGGGTCTGCTGTTGTGGTGGTTATAGTGAGGACTGCTGTTGTGTTGGCTTCCATTGTAGTGGTTGTAGTGAGAGTTGCTGTTGTGGATGCTGCTGTTGTAGTGGGGGGTAATGCTGTTGTAGTGGGGTTTGCTGTTGTGGTGGTTGTAGTTGGGTGTTTTCTTGTATTGACTGCTGTTGTGGTGGATGTAATTGGGGGTGCTGTTGTGGGGGCTGCGGTTGTGGTTAAAGTTGGCGGTGCTGTTGTGGGGGCTGCTGTTGTGTTAGTTGTAGTTGGGGGTGCTGTTGTAGTGGCTGCTACTGTGGTGGTTGTAGTGGGGGCTGCTGTTGTGGGGCCTGCTGTTGTGATTAAAGTGGGCGGTGCTGTTGTGGGGGATGCTGTTGTGGTGGATGTAGTTCGGGGTGCTGTTGTGGTGGTTACTGTTGTGTTTGCAGTGGGGGCTGCTGTTGTCGTGGCTGCTGTTGTGGGGACTTCCGTTGTGGTGGTTGTAGTTGGGTCTGCTGTTGTAGTGGTTGTAGTGAGGACCGCTGTTGTTCTGGCTGTTGTTGTGGTATCTGTAGTGGGGGGTGCTGTTGTGTGGGCTTCCGTTGTGGTGCCTGCTGCTGTGGTGGTTGTAGTGCGTGCTGCTGTTGTGGTGGTTATAGTGAGGGCTGCTGTTTTGTTGGCTTCCGTTGTTGTGGTTGTAGTGGGCGTTGCTGTTGTGGATGCTGCTGTTGTCGTGGTTGTAGTGGGGGGTGCTGCTGTTGTAGTGGGGTTTGCTGTTGTGGTGGCTGCTGCTGTGGTGGTTGTATTGGGGTCTTCTGTTGTGGTGGTTGTAGTTGGGTGTGCTGTTGTATTGGCTACTGTTGTGATGGATGTAATTGGGGGTGCTGTTGTGGGGGCTGCTGTTGTGGTTAAAGTGGGCAGTGCTGTTGGGGCTGCTGTTGTGGTGGATGTAGTTGGGGGTGCTGTTGTGGTGGTTGTAGTGAGGGCTGCTGTTGTTCTGGCTGCTGTTGTGGTATCTGTAGTGGGGGTTGCTGTTGTGTGGGCTTCCGTTGTGGTGGCTGCTGCTGTGGTGGTTGTAGGGAGTGCTGCTGTTGTAGTGCTTGTAGTTGTTGGTATTATCGTCGCAGCTGCTGTTGTTGTATTTGCAGTGGGTGATACTGTTGTGGGGGCTGCTTTTGTGGTGGTTGTTGTGGGTTGTGCTGTTGTAGTGGCTGCTGTTGTTGTGTTTGTAGTGGGGCCTGCTGTTGTGGAGGATGTAAAGTGGGCTGCTGTTGTGGTGGTTGTATTAGGCGCTACTGTTGTAAGGGCTGCTGTTGTGTTTGCAGTGGGGGGTGCTGTGGTCGTGGCTGCTGTTGTGGTGACTTCCGTTGTGGTGGTTGTAGTTGGGTCTGCTGTTGTAGTGGTTGTAGTGAGGACCGCTGTTGTTCTGGCTGTTGTTGTGGTAGCTGTAGTGGGGGGTGCTGTTGTGTGGGCTTCCGTTGTGGTGCCTGCTGCTGTGGTGGTTGTAGTGGGTGCTGCTGTTGTGGTGGTTATAGTGAGGGCTGCTGTTTTGTTGGCTTCCGTTGTTGTGGTTGTAGTGGGCGTTGCTGTTGTGGATGCTGCTGTTGTCGTGGTTGTAGTGGGGGGTGCTGCTGTTGTAGTGGGGTTTGCTGTTGTGGTGGCTGCTGCTGTGGTGGTTGTATTGGGGTCTTCTGTTGTGGTGGTTGTAGTTGGGTGTGCTGTTGTATTGGGTACTGTTGTGATGGATGTAATTGGGGGTGCTGTTGTGGGGGCTGCTGTTGTGGTTAAAGTGGGCGGTGCTGTTGGGGCTGCTGTTGTGGTGGATGTAGTTGGGGGTGCTGTTGTGGTGGTTGTAGTGAGGGCTGCTGTTGTTCTGGCTGCTGTTGTGGTATCTGTAGTGGGGGTTGCTGTTGTGTGGGCTTCCGTTGTGGTGGCTGCTGCTGTGGTGGTTGTAGGGAGTGCTGCTGTTGTAGTGCTTGTAGTTGTTGGTATTATCGTCGCAGCTGCTGTTGTTGTATTTGCAGTGGGTGATACTGTTGTGGGGGCTGCTTTTGTGGTGGTTGTTGTGGGTTGTGCTGTTGTAGTGGCTGCTGTTGTTGTGTTTGTAGTGGGGCCTGCTGTTGTGGAGGATGTAAAGTGGGCTGCTGTTGTGGTGGTTGTATTAGGCTCTACTGTTGTAAGGGCTGCTGTTGTGTTTGCAGTGGGGGGTGCTGTGGTGGGGGCTGCTTTTGTGGTGGTTGTTGTGGGGTGTGCTGTTGTAGTGGCTGCTGTTGTGGTGGTTGTAGTGGGGGCTGCTGTTGTGGGAGCTGCTGTTGTGGTTAAAGTGGGCGGTGCTGTTGTGGGGACTGCTGTTGTGGTTCTTTTATTTGTGGGTGCTGTTGTATTGTCTGCTATTGTGGTGGTTTTAGTGGGGGCTGTTGTTGTGGTAGCTGTAGTTGGGGGTGCTGTTGTGTGGGCTTCCGTTGTGGTGGTTGTAGTGGGGGTTGCTGTTGTGGATGCTGCTGTTGTCGTGGTTGTAGTGGGCGATGCTGCTGTTGTAGTGGGGTTTGCTGTTGTGGGGGCTGCTGCTGTGGTGGTTATATTGGGGTCTTCTGTTGTGGTGGTTGTAGTTGGGAGTGCTGTTGTATTGGTTACTGTTGTGATTGCAGTGGGGGCTGCTGTTGTCGTGGCTGCTGTTGTGGGGACTTCCGTTGTGGTGGTTGTAGTTGGGTCTGCTGTTGTGGTGGTTGTAGTGAGGGCTGCTGTTGTTCTGGCTGCTGTTTTGGTATCTGTAGTAGGGGTTGCTGTTGTGTGGGCTTCCGTTCTGGCGTCTGCTGCTGTGGTGGTTGTAGGGAGTGCTGCTGTTGTAGTGCTTGTAGTTGTTGGTATTATCGTCGCAGCTGCTGTTGTTGTATTTGCAGTGGGTGGTACTGTTGTGGGGGCTGCTTTTGTGGTGGTTGTTGTGGGGTGTGCTGTTGTAGTGGCTGCTGTTGTTGTGTTTGTAGTGGGGCCTGCTGTTGTGGAGGATGTAAAGTCGGCTGCTGTTGTGGTGGTTGTATTAGGCTCGACTGTTGTAGGTGCTGCTGTTGTGTTTGCAGTGGGGGGTGCTGTGGTGGGGGCTGCTTTTGTGGTGGTTGTTGTGGGGTGTGCTGTTGTAGTGGCTGCTGTTGTGGTGGTTGTAGTGGGGGCTGCTGTTGTGGGAGCTGCTGTTGTGGTTAAAGTTGGTGGTGGTGTTGTATTGTCTGCTATTGTGGTGGTTTTAGTGGGGGCTACTGTTGTGGGGGCTGCTGTTGTGGTAGCTGTAGTGGGGGGTGCTGTTGTGTGGGCTTCCGTTGTGGTGCCTTCTGCTGTTGTGGTTGTAGTGGGTGCTGCTGTTGTGGTGGTTATAGTGAGGGCTGCTGTTGTGTTGGCTTCCGTTGTAGTCGTTGTAGTGGGGGTTGCTGTTGTGGATGCTGCTGTTGTCGTGGTTGTAGTGGGGGGTGCTGCTGTTGTAGTGGGGTTTGCTGTTGTGGTGGTTGTAGTTGGGTGTGTTGTTGTATTGACTGCTGATGTGGTGGATTTAATTGGGGGTGCTGTTGTGGGGGCTGCGGTTGTGGCTAACGTGGGCGGTGCTGTTGTGGGGGCTGCTGTTGTGGTGGATGTAGTTGGGGGTGCTGTTGTGGGGGCTGCGGTTGTGGTTAAAGTTGGCGGTGCTGTTGTGGGGGCTGCTGTTGTGTTAATTGTAGTTATGGGTGCTGTTGTAGTGGCTGCTATTGTGGTGGTTGTAGTGGGCGCTGCTGTTGTACGGGCTGCTGTTGTGGTTAAAGTGGGCGGTGCTGTTGTTGGGGCTGCTGTTGTGGTGGATGTAGTTGGGGGTGCTGTTGTGGTGGTTACTGTTGTGTTTGCAGTGGGGGCTGCTGTTGTCGTGGCTGCTGTTGTGGGGACTTCCGTTGTGGTGGTTGTAGTTGGGTCTGCTGTTGTAGTGGTTGTAGTGAGGGCTGCTGTTGTTCTGGCTGTTGTTGTGGTAGCTGTAGTGGGGGGTGCTGTTGTGTGGGCTTCCGTTGTGGTGCCTGCTGCTGTGGTGGTTGTAGTGGGTGCTGCTGTTGTGGTGGTTATAGTGAGGGCTGCTGTTGTGTTGGCTTCCGTTGTAGTGGGGGTTGCTGTTGTGGATGCTTCTGTTGTCGTTTTTGTAGTGGGGGGTGCTGCTGTTGTAGTGGGGTTTGCTGTTGTGGTGGTTGTAGTTGGGTGTGTTGTTGTATTGACTGCTGTTGTGGTGGATGTAATTGGGGGTGCTGTTGTGGGGGCTGCGGTTGTGGTTAAAGTGGGCGGTGCTGTTCTGGGGGCTGCTGTTGTGTTAGTTGTAGCTGGGGGTGCTGTTGTAGTGGCTGCTATTGTGGTCGTTGTATTGGGGGCTGCTGTTGTGGGGCCTGCTGTTGTGGTTAAAGTGGGCGGTGCTGTTGTGGGGGCTGCTGTTGTGGTGGATGTAGTTGGGGGTGCTGTTGTGGTGGTTACTGTTGTGTTTGCAGTGGGGACTGCTGTTGTCGTGGCTGCTGTTGTGGGGACTTCCGATGTGGTGGTTGTAGTTGGATCTGCTGTTGTAGTGGTTGTCATGAGGGCTGCTGTTCTTCTGGCTGTTGTTGTGGTAGCTGTAGTGGGGGGTGCTGTTGTGTGGGCTTCCGTTGTGGTGCCTTCTGCTGTTGTGGTTGTAGTTGGTGCTGCTGTTGTGTTAGTTGTAGTTGGGGGTGCTGTTGTAGTGGCTTCCATTGTTGTGGTTGTAGTGGGCGTTGCTGTTGTGGATGCTGCTGTTGTCGTGGTTGTAGTGGGGGGTGCTGCTGTTGTAGTGGGGTTTGCTGTTGTGGGGGCTGCTGCTGTGGTGGTTGTATTGGGGTCTTCTGTTGTGGTGGTTGTAGTTGGGTGTGCTGTTGTATTGGCTACTGTTGTGATGGATGTAATTGGGGGTGCTGTTGTGGGGGCTGCTGTTGTGGTTAAAGTGGGCGGTGCTGTTGTTGGGGCTGCTGTTGTGTTGGATGTATTAGGCGCTACTGTTGTAGTGGCTGCTGTTGTAGTGGCTGCTGTTGTGTTTGCAGTGGGGAGTGCTGTGGTGGGGGCTGCTTTTGTGGTGTTTGTTGTGGGGTGTGCTGTTGTAATGGCTGCTGTTGTGGTCGTAGTTGGGGCTGCTGTTGTGGGAGCTGCTGTTGTGGTTAAAGTGGGCGGTGCTGTTGTGGGGGCTGTTGTTGTGGATTTAGTTGGGGGTGCTGTTGTGGTGGTTACTGTTGTGTTTGCAGTGGGGGCTGCTGTTGTGGGGACTTCCGTTGTGGTGGTTGTAGTTGGGTCTGCTGTTGTGGGGGCTACTGTTGTGGTTAAAGTGGGCGGAGCTGTTGTGGGGGCTGCTGTTGTTGTGGATTTAGTTGGGGGTGCTGTTGTGGTGGTTACTGTTATATTTGCAGTGGGGGCTGCTGTTGTCGTGGCTGGTGCTGTGGGGACTTCCGTTGTGGTGGTTGTAGTTGAGTCTGCTGTTGTGGTGGTTATAGTGAGGGCTGCTGTTTTGTTGGATTCCATTGTTGTGGTTGTAGTGGGGGTTGCTGTTGTGGATGCTGGTCTTGTCGTGGTTGTAGTGGGGTTTGCTGTTGTTGGGGCTGCTGCTGTAGTGGTTGTATTGAGGGCTACTGTTGTGGTGGTTGTAGTTGGGTGTGCTGTTGTATTGGCTACTGTTGTGATGGATGTAATTGGGGGTGCTGTTGTGGGGGCTGCGGTTGTGTTTAAAGTGGGCGGTGCTGTTGTGGTGGATGTAGTTGGGGGTGCTGTTGTGGTGGTTACTGTTATGATTGCAGTGGGGGCTGCTGTTGTCGTGGCTGCTGTTGTGGGGACTTCCGTTGTGGTGGTTGTAGTTGGATCTGCTGTTGTAGTGGTTATAGTGAGGGCTGCTGCTGTTCTGGCTGCTGTTGTGGTAGCTGTACTGGGGGTTGCTGTTGTGTGTGCTTCCGTTGTGGTGGCTGCTGCTGTGGTGGTTTTAGTGTGGGCTGCTGTTGTGGTGGTTGTAGTTGGGGGTGCTATTGTATTAGCTGCTGTTGTGTTGGATGTAATTGGGGGTGCTGTTGTGGGGGCTGCGTTTGTGGTTAAAGTGGGCGGTGCTGTTGTGGGGGCTGCTGTTGTGTTAGTTGTAGTTGGGGGTGCTGTTGTAGTGGCTGCTATTGTTGTGGATGTAGTGGGGGCTCCTGTTGTGGTGGTTGTAGTTGGGGGTGCTGTTGTATTAGCTGCTGTTGTGTTGGATGTAATTGGGTGTGCTGTTGTGGTGGATGTAGTTGGGTGTGCTGTTGTGGTGGTTACTGTTGTGTTTGCAGTGGGGGCTGCTGTTGTCGTGGCTGCTGTTGTGGGGTCTTCCGTTGTGGTGGTTGTAGTTGGGTATGCTGTTGTGGTGGTTATAGTGAGGGCTGCTGTTTTGTTGGCTTCCGTTGTTGTGGTTGTGGTGGGCGTTGCTGTTGTGGATGCTGCTGTTGTCGTGGTTGTAGTGGGGGGTGCTGCTTTTGTAGTGGGGTTTGCTGTTGTGGGGGCTGCTGCTGTGGTGGTTGTATTAGGCGCTACTGTTGTAAGGGCTGCTGTTGTGTTTGCAGTGGGGGGTGCTGTGGTGGGAGCTGCTTTTGTGGTGGTTGTTGTGGGGTGTGCTGTTGTAGTGGCTGCTGTTGTGGTGGTTGTAGTGGGGGCTGCTGTTGTGGGAGCTGCTGTTGTGGTTAAAGTGGGCGGTGCTGTTGTGGGGACTGCTGTTGTGGTTGTTGCAGTTGGGGGTGCTGTTGTATTGTCTGCTATTGTGGTGGTTTTATTGTGGGCTGCTGTTGTGGGGGCTGCTGTTGTGGTAGCTGTAGTGGGGGGTGCTGTTGTGTGGGCTTCCGTTGTGGTGACTTCTGATGTTGTGGCTGTAGTTGGTGCTGCTGTTTTGGTGGTTATAGTGAGGACTGCTGTTGTGTTGACTTCCGTTGTAGTGGTTGTAGTGGGGGTTGCTGTTGTGGATGCTGCTGTTGTCGTGGTTGTAGTGGGGGGTGCTGCTGTTGTGGTGGGGTTTGCCGTTGTGGTGGTTGTAGTTGGGTCTGCTGTTGTAGTGGTTGTCGTGAGGGCTGCTGTTGTTCTGGCTGTTGTTGTGGTAGCTGTAGTGGGTGGTGCTGTTGTGTAGGCTTCCGTTGTTGTGGTTGTAGTGGGCGTTGCTGTTGTGGATGCTGCTGTTGTCGTGGTTGTAGTGGGGGATGCTGCTGTTGTAGTGGGGTTTGCTGTTGTGGGGGCTGCTGCTGTGGTGGTTGTATTGGGGTCTTCTGTTGTGGTGGTTGTAGTTGGGTGTGCTGTTGTATTGGCTACTGTTGTGATGGATGTAATTGGGGGTGCTGTTGTGGGGGCTTTTGTTGTGGTTAAAGTGGGCGGTGCTGTTGTGGGGGCTGCTGTTGTTGTGGATTTAGTTGGGGGTGCTGTTGTGGTTGTTACTGTTGTGTTTGCAGTGGGGGCTGCTGTTGTCGTGGCTGCTGTTGTGGGGACTTCTGTTGTGGTGGTTGTAGTGAGGGCTGCTGTTGTTCTGGCTGTTAGTGTGGTAGCTGTAGTGGGGGTTGCTGTTGTGTGGGCTTCCGTTGTGGTGCCTGCTGCTGTGGTGGTTGTAGTGGGTGCTGCTGTTGTGGTGGTTATAGTGAGGGCTGCTGTTTTGTTGGCTTCCGTTGTTGTGGTTGTAGTGGGCGTTACTGTTGTGGATGCTGCTGTTGTCGTGGTTGTACTGGGGGGTGCTGCTGTTGTAGTGGGGTTTGCTGTTGTGGGGGCTGCTGCTGTGGTGGTTGTATTGGGGTCTTCTGTTGTGGTGGTTGTAGTTGGGTGTGCTGTTGTATTGGCTACTGTTTTGATGGATGTAATTGGGGGTGCTGTTGTGGGGGCTGCTGTTGTGGTTAAAGAGGGCGGTGCTGTTGTTGGGGCTGCTGTTGTGGTGGATGTAGTTGGGGGTGCTGTTGTGGTGGTTACTGTTGTGATTGCAATGGGGGCTGCTGTTGTGGGGACTTCCGTTGTGGTGGTTGTAGTTGGGTCTGCTGTTGTGGTTGTAGTGAGGGCTGCTGTTGTTCTGGCTGCTGTTGTGGTATCTGTAGTGGGGGTTGCTGTTGTGTGTGCTTCCGTTGTGGTGGCTGCTGCTGTGGTGGTTGTAGGGAGTGCTGCTGTTGTAGTGCTTGTAGTTGTTGGTATTATCGTCGCGGCTGCTGTTGTTGTATTTGCAGTGGGTGGTACTGTTGTGGGGGCTGCTTTTGTGGTGGTTGTTGTGGGGTGTGCTGTTGTAGTGGCTGCTGTTGTTGTGTTTGTAGTGGGGCCTGCTGTTGTGGAGGATGTAAAGTGGGCTGCTGTTGTGGTGGTTGTATTAGGCGCTACTGTTGTAGGGGCTGCTGTTGTGTTTGCAGTGGGTGGTACTGTTGTGGGGGCTGCTTTTGTGGTGGTTGTTGTGGGGTGTGCTGTTGTAGTGGCTGCTGTTATGGTGGTTGTAGTGGGGGCTGCTGTTGTGGGAGCTACTGTTGTGGTTAAAGTGGGTGGTGCTGTGGTGGGTACTGCTGTTGTGGTTCTTGTAGTTGGGGGTGCTGTTGTATTGTCTGCTATTGTGGTGGTTTTAGTGGGGGCTGCTGTTGTGGGGGCTGCTGTTGTGGTAGCTGTAGTGGGGGGTGCTGTTGTGGGGACTTCCGTTGTGGTGGTTGTAGTTGGGTCTGCTGTTGTGGTGGTTATAGTGAGGACTGCTGTTGTGTTGGCTTCCATTGTAGTGGTTGTAGTGAGGGTTGCTGTTGTGGATGCTGCTGTTGTAGTGGGGGGTGCTGCTGTTGTAGTGGGGTTTGCTGTTGTGGTGGTTGTATTTGGGTGTTTTGTTGTATTGACTGCTGTTGTGGTGGATGTAATTGGGGGTGCTGTTGTGGGGGCTGCGGTTGTGGTTAAAGTTGTCGGTGTTGTTGTGGGGGCTGCTGTTGTGTTAGTTGTAGTTGGGGGTGCTGTTGTAGTGGCTGCTACTGTGGTGGTTGTAGTGGGGGCTGCTGTTGTGGGGCCTGCTGTTGTAATTAAAGTGGGCGGTGCTGTTGTGGGGGCTGCTGTTGTGGTGGATGTAGTTCGGGGTGCTGTTGTGGTGGTTACTGTTGTGATTGCAATGGGGGCTGCTGTTGTGGGGACTTGCGTTGTGGTGGTTGTAGTTGGGTCTGCTGTTGTGGTTGTAGTGAGGGCTGCTGTTGTTCTAGCTGCTGTTGTGGTGTCTGTAGTGGGGGTTGCTGTTGTGTGTGCTTCCGTTGTGGTGGCTGCTGCTGTGGTGGTTGTAGGGAGTGCTGCTGTTGTAGTGCTTGTAGTTGTTGGTATTATCGTCGCGGCTGCTGTTGTTGTATTTGCAGTGGGTGGTACTGTTGTGGGGGCTGCTTTTGTGGTGGTTGTTGTGGGGTGTGCTGTTGTAGTGGCTGCTGTTGTTGTGTTTGTAGTGGGGCCTGCTGTTGTGGAGGATGTAAAGTGGGCTGCTGTTGTGGTGGTTGTATTAGGCGCTACTGTTGTAGGGGCTGCTGTTGTGTTTGCAGTGGGTGGTACTGTTGTGGGGGCTGCTTTTGTGGTGGTTGTTGTGGGGTGTGCTGTTGTAGTGGCTGCTGTTATGGTGGTTGTAGTGGGGGCTGCTGTTGTGGGAGCTACTGTTGTGGTTAAAGTGGGTGGTGCTGTGGTGGGTACTGCTGTTGTGGTTCTTGTAGTTGGGGGTGCTGTTGTATTGTCTGCTATTGTGGTGGTTTTAGTGGGGGCTGCTGTTGTGGGGGCTGCTGTTGTGGTAGCTGTAGTGGGGGGTGCTGTTGTGGGGACTTCAGTTGTGGTGGTTGTAGTTGGGTCTGCTGTTGTGGTGGTTGTAGTTGGGTGTGCTGTTGTATTGGCTACTGTTGTAGTGGTTGTAGTGAGGGTTGCTGTTGTGGATGCTGCTGTTGTAGTGGGGGGTGCTGCTGTTGTAGTGGGGTTTGCTGTTGTGGTGGTTGTAGTTGGGTGTTTTGTTGTATTGACTGCTGTTGTGGTGGATGTAATTGGGGGTGCTGTTGTCGGGGCTGCGGTTGTGGTTAAAGTTGGCGGTGCTGTTGTGGGGGATGCTGTTGTGGTGGATGTAGTTCGGGGTGCTGTTGTGGTGGTTACTGTTGTGTTTGCAGTGGGGGCTGCTGTTGTCGTGGCTGCTGTTGTGTTGGCTTCCATTGTAGTGGTTGTAGTTGGGTCTGCTGTTGTGGTTGTAGTGAGGACCGCTGTTGTTCTGGCTGTTGTTGTGGTAGCTGTAGTGGGGGGTGCTGTTGTGTGGGCTTCCGTTGTGGTGCCTGCTGCTGTGGTGGTTGTAGTGGGTGCTGCTGTTGTGGTGGTTATAATGAGGGCTGCTGTTTTGTTGGCTTCCGTTGTTGTGGTTGTAGTGGGCGTTGCTGTTGTGGATGCTGTTGTTGTCGTGGTTGTAGTGGGGGGTGCTGCTGTTGTTATGGGGTTTGCTGTTGTGGTGGCTGCTGCTGTGGTGGTTGTATTGGGGTCTTCTGTTGTGGTGGTTGTAGTTGGGTGTGCTGTTGTATTGGCTACTGTTGTGATGGATGTAATTGGGGGTGCTGTTGTGGGGGCTGCTGTTGTGGTTAAAGTGGGCGGTGCTGTTGGGGCTGCTGTTGTGGTGGATGTAGTTGGGGGTGCTGTTGTGGTGGTTGTAGTGAGGGCTGCTGTTGTTCTGGCTGCTGTTGTGGTATCTGTAGTGGGGGTTGCTGTTGTGTGGGCTTCCGTTGTGGTGGCTGCTGCTGTGGTGGTTGTAGGGAGTGCTGCTGTTGTAGTGCTTGTAGTTGTTGGTATTATCGTCGCAGCTGCTGTTGTTGTATTTGCAGTGGGTGATACTGTTGTGGGGGCTGCTTTTGTGGTGGTTGTTGTGGGTTGTGCTGTTGTAGTGGCTGCTGTTGTTGTGTTTGTAGTGGGGCCTGCTGTTGTGGAGGATGTAAAGTGGGCTGCTGTTGTGGTGGTTGTATTAGGCGCTACTGTTGTAAGGGCTGCTGTTGTGTTTGCAGTGGGGGGTGCTGTGGTGGGGGCTGCTTTTGTGGTGGTTGTTGTGGGGTGTGCTGTTGTAGTGGCTGCTGTTGTGGTGGTTGTAGTGGGGGCTGCTGTTGTGGGAGCTGCTGTTGTGGTTAAAGTGGGCGGTGCTGTTGTGGGGACTGCTGTTGTGGTTCTTTTAGTTGGGGGTGCTGTTGTATTGTCTGCTATTGTGGTGGTTTTAGTGGGGGCTGTTGTTGTGGTAGCTGTAGTTGGGGGTGCTGTTGTGTGGGCTTCCGTTGTGGTGGTTGTAGTGGGGGTTGCTGTTGTGGATGCTGCTGTTGTCGTGGTTGTAGTGGGCGATGCTGCTGTTGTAGTGGGGTTTGCCGTTGTGGTGGTTGTAGTTGAGTCTGCGGTTGTAGTGGTTGTCTTGAGGGCTGCTGTTGTTCTGGCTGTTGTTGTGGTAGCTGTAGTGGGGGGTGCTGTTGTGTGGGCTTCCTTTGTGGTGCCTGCTGCTGTGGTGGTTGTAGTGGGTGCTGCTGTTGTGGTGGTTATAGTGAGGGCTGCTGTTTTGTTGGCTTCCGTTGTTGTGGTTGTAGTGGGCGTTGCTGTTGTGGATGCTGCTGTTGTTGTGGTTGTAGTGGGGGGTGCTGCTGTTGTAGTGGGGTTTGCTGTTGTGGGGGCTGCTGCTGTGGTGGTTATATTGGGGTCTTCTGTTGTGGTGGTTGTAGTTGGGAGTGCTGTTGTATTGGTTACTGTTGTGATTGCAGTGGGGGCTGCTGTTGTCGTGGCTGCTGTTGTGGGGACTTCCGTTGTGGTGGTTGTAGTTGGGTCTGCTGTTGTGGTGGTTGTAGTGAGGGCTGCTGTTGTTCTGGCTGCTGTTTTGGTATCTGTAGTAGGGGTTGCTGTTGTGTGGGCTTCCGTTGTGGCGGCTGCTGCTGTGGTGGTTGTAGGGAGTGCTGCTGTTGTAGTGCTTGTAGTTGTTGGTATTATCGTCGCAGCTGCTGTTGTTGTATTTGCAGTGGGTGGTACTGTTGTGGGGGCTGCTTTTGTGGTGGTTGTTGTGGGGTGTGCTGTTGTAGTGGCTGCTGTTGTTGTGTTTGTAGTGGGGCCTGCTGTTGTGGAGGATGTAAAGTCGGCTGCTGTTGTGGTGGTTGTATTAGGCTCGACTGTTGTAGGTGCTGCTGTTGTGTTTGCAGTGGGGGGTGCTGTGGTGGGGGCTGCTTTTGTGGTGGTTGTTGTGGGGTGTGCTGTTGTAGTGGCTGCTGTTGTGGTGGTTGTAGTGGGGGCTGCTGTTGTGGGAGCTGCTGTTGTGGTTAAAGTTGGTGGTGGTGTTGTATTGTCTGCTATTGTGGTGGTTTTAGTGGGGGCTACTGTTGTGGGGGCTGCTGTTGTGGTAGCTGTAGTGGGGGGTGCTGTTGTGTGGGCTTCCGTTGTGGTGCCTTCTGCTGTTGTGGTTGTAGTGGGTGCTGCTGTTGTGGTGGTTATAGTGAGGGCTGCTGTTGTGTTGGCTTCCGTTGTAGTCGTTGTAGTGGGGGTTGCTGTTGTGGATGCTGCTGTTGTTGTGGTTGTAGTGGGGGGTGCTGCTGTTGTAGTGGGGTTTGCTGTTGTGGTGGTTGTAGTTGGGTGTGTTGTTGTATTGACTGCTGTTGTGGTGGATGTAATTGGGGGTGCTGTTGTGGGGGCTGCGGTTGTGGCTAACGTGGGCGGTGCTGTTGTGGGGGCTGCTGTTGTGGTGGATGTAGTTGGGGGTGCTGTTGTGGGGGCTGCGGTTGTGGTTAAAGTTGGCGGTGCTGTTGTGGGGGCTGCTGTTGTGTTAATTGTAGTTATGGGTGCTGTTGTAGTGGCTGCTATTGTGGTGGTTGTAGTGGGCGCTGCTGTTGTAGTGGCTGCTGTTGTGGTTAAAGTGGGCGGTGCTGTTGTTGGGGCTGCTGTTGTGGTGGATGTAGTTGGGGGTGCTGTTGTGGTGGTTACTGTTGTGTTTGTAGTGGGGGCTGCTGTTGTCGTGGCTGCTGTTGTGGGGACTTCCGTTGTGGTGGTTGTAGTTGGGTCTGCTGTTGTAGTGGTTGTAGTGAGGGCTGCTGTTGTTCTGGCTGTTGTTGTGGTAGCTGTAGTGGGGGGTGCTGTTGTGTGGGCTTCCGTTGTGGTGCCTGCTGCTGTGGTGGTTGTAGTGGGTGCTGCTGTTGTGGTGGTTATAGTGAGGGCTGCTGTTGTGTTGGCTTCCGTTGTAGTGGGGGTTGCTGTTGTGGATGCTTCTGTTGTCGTTTTTGTAGTGGGGGGTGCTGCTGTTGTAGTGGGGTTTGCTGTTGTGGTGGTTGTAGTTGGGTGTGTTGTTGTATTGACTGCTGTTGTGGTGGATGTAATTGGGGGTGCTGTTGTGGGGGCTGCGGTTGTGGTTAAAGTGGGCGGTGCTGTTGTGGGGGCTGCTGTTGTGTTAGTTGTAGCTGGGGGTGCTGTTGTAGTGGCTGCTATTGTGGTGGTTGTAGTGGGGGCTGCTGTTGTGGGGCCTGCTGTTGTGGTTAAAGTGGGCGGTGCTGTTGTGGGGGCTGCTGTTGTGGTGGATGTAGTTGGGGGTGCTGTTGTGGTGGTTACTGTTGTGTTTACAGTGGGGGCTGCTGTTGTCGTGGCTGCTGTTGTGGGGACTTCCGATGTGGTGGTTGTAGTTGGATCTGCTGTTCTAGTGGTTGTCATGAGGGCTGCTGTTCTTCTGGCTGTTGTTGTGGTAGCTGTAGTGGGGGGTGCTGTTGTGTGGGCTTCCGTTGTGGTGCCTTCTGCTGTTGTGGTTGTAGTTGGTGCTGCTGTTGTGTTAGTTGTAGTTGGGGGTGCTGTTGTAGTGGCTTCCATTGTTGTGGTTGTAGTGGGCGTTGCTGTTGTGGATGCTGCTGTTGTCGTGGTTGTAGTGGGGGGTGCTGCTGTTGTAGTGGGGTTTGCTGTTGTGGGGGCTGCTGCTGTGGTGGTTGTATTGGGGTCTTCTGTTGTGGTGGTTGTAGTTGGGTGTGCTGTTGTATTGGCTACTGTTGTGATGGATGTAATTGGGGGTGCTGTTGTGGGGGCTGCTGTTGTGGTTAAAGTGGGCTGTGCTGTTGTTGGGGCTGCTGTTGTGGTGGATGTAGTTGGGGGTGCTGTTGTGGTGGTTACCGTTGTGTTTGCAGTGGGGGCTGCTGTTGTCGTGGCTGCTGTTGTGGGGACTTCCGTTGTGGTGGTGGTAGTTGGGTCTGCTGTTGTAGTGGTTGTAGTGAGGGCTGCTGTTGTGGTGGTTGTAGTGAGGGCTGCTGTTGTTCTGGCTGTTGTTGTGGTAGCTGTAGTGGGGGGTGCTGTTGTGTGGGCTTCCGTTGTGGTGCCTGCTGCTGTGGTGGTTGTAGTGGGTGCTGCTGTTGTGGTGGTTATAGTGAGGGCTGCTGTTCTGTTGGCTTCCGTTGTTGTGGTTGTAGTGGGCGTTGCTGTTGTGGATGCTGCTGTTGTTGTGGTTGTAGTGGGGGGTGCTGCTGTTGTAGTGGGGTTTGCTGTTGTGGGGGCTGCTGCTGTGGTGGTTGTATTGGGGTCTTCTGTTGTGGTGGTTGTAGTTGGGTGTGCTGTTGTATTGGCTACTGTTGTGATGGATGTAATTGGGGGTGCTGTTGTGGGGGCTGCTGTTGTGGTTAAAGTGGGCGGTGCTGCTGTTGGGGCTGCTGTTGTGGTGGATGTAGTTGGGGGTGCTGTTGTGGTGGTTACTGTTGTGATTGCAGTGGGGGCTGCTGTTGTCGTGGCTGCTGTTGTGGGGACTTCCGTTGTGGTGGTTGTAGTTGGGTCTGCTGTTGTGGTGGTTGTAGTGAGTGCTGCTGTTGTTCTGGCTGCTGTTGTGGTATCTGTAGTGGGGGTTGCTGTTGTGTGGGCTTCCGTTGTGGTGGCTGCTGCTGTGGTGGTTGTAGGGAGTGCTGCTGTTGTAGTGCTTGTACTTGTTGGTATTATCGTCGCGGCTGCTGTTGTTGTATTTGCAGTGGGTGGTACTGTTGTGGGGGCTGCTTTTGTGGTGGTTGTTGTGGGGTGTGCTGTTGTAGTGGCTGCTGTTGTTGTGTTTGTAGTGGGGCCTGCTGTTGTGGAGGATGTAAAGTGGGCTGCTGTTGTGGTGGTTGTATTAGGCGCTACTGTTGTAGGGGCTGCTGTTGTGTTTGCAGTGGGGGGTGCTGTGGTGGGGGCTGCTTTTGTGGTGGTTGTTGTGGGGTGTGCTGTTGTAGTGGCTGCTGTTGTGGTGGTTGTAGTGGTGGCTGCTGTTGTGGGAGCTGCTGTTGTGGTTAAAGTGGGCGGTGCTGTTGTATTGTCTGCTATTGTGGTGGTTTTAGTGGGGGCTGCCGTTGTGGTGCCTTCTGCTGTTATTGTTGTAGTGGGTGCTGCTGTTGTGGTGGTTATAGTGAGGACTGCTGTTGTGTTGGCTTCCGTTGTAGTGGTTGTAGTGGGCGTTGCTGTTGTGGATGCTTCTGTTGTCGTTTTTGTAGTGGGGGGTGCTGCTGTTGTAGTGGGGTTTGCTGTTGTGGTGGTTGTAGTTGGGTGTGTTGTTGTATTGACTGCTGTTGTGGTGGATGTAATTGGGGGTGCTGTTGTGGGGGCTGCTGTTGTGGTTAAAGTGGGCGGTGCTGTTGTGGGGGCTGCTGTTGTGGTGGATGTAGTTGTGGGGACTTCCATTGTGGTGGTTGTAGTTGGGTCTGCTGTTGTAGTGGTTGTAGTGAGGGCTGCTGTTGTTCTGTTTGCTGTTGTGGTAGATGTAGTGGGGGGTGCTGTTGTGTGGGCTTCCGTTGTGGTGCCTGCTGCTGTGGTGGTTGTAGTGGGTGCTACTATTGTGGAGGTTATAGAGGATGCTGCTGTTGTGGAGTTTGTTGTGGGTGCTGATTTTGTGGTTACAGTAGGAGAAGCTGTTGTAGTTGTTGTTGTACGCACTACTGTTGTGGTTGTAGTGGGGGATGCTGTTTTGATGGTTGTAGTGGGTTCAGCTGTCGTGATGGTTGTAGTTGTTTCAGCTGTCGTGATGGTTGTAGTAGGCTCTGCTGTTGTAGAGGTCGCAGTTGACATCATAAAAATGCACCCTGTATTAATAAAAATAAAAGGAATTTGAATCTCATCAGTACTTTTCGTCAATACTTAATTATGTTGTTCACATATTTTTATTGACATTAATTTATATTAGAAAAACGTATTGTTAGTTTTTTTTTTTTTTTGGAAATTCTAAAATGCATAAAGTATGGCTTGTATTTGTTTACTTATACTTTGCTTAATAACTGCCTTACTAACGTGTTTACATAAAATGTATTTTAAGGTAATATAATCAGAAATATGCTGTGAATTATTTTCCTGGTATGCACCATTTTTATTCTGTTTTTGCTGTCAATTCAATTCATTTTTCCCAGCTCCAGGTGCGACTGGTCTGGGGCGATGGGACTAGTCTTCTCCTCTGATCTTCTCCTCTCTCCTTCATGACTCTTTTCTGTCCCCTCCGACCTCTCCTCACTCTGTTAATACCTTTGAATCTCATGCAGTCCAACTAACCTCTCCCTGTCAACTCCTGCTAATTGTACTGTACCGTCCCTCTGGGCCTCTCGCTCACTTTCTAGATGAACTCGACTATCTACTCTCCTCCCTCCCCGCTCTGTCTACCCCAACTGTCCTGTCAGGTGACTTCAATATCCATCTCTCCAACTCCAGCCACTCTGCCAGATTCATCCCTCTCCTTCACTCCTTCGACTTCTGTCTCTCTCCATCCCCTCCTACCCACAAAGCTGGCCGTCAAATGGACCTCACCTTCTCCAGGGCCTGCTTCCCCTCCACCCTCTCTGTCACCCCCCTGGACCTCTCTGATCACTATTTCATCTCCTTTTCTCTTTCTCTCCCCTCTCTCCCTGCTCCTCCTACCCCCACTGTCACCTCTCGCCGTAACCTCCGCTCTCTCTCCCCCTCTGACCTTGCCTCCACTGCTCTCTCACCTCCTTCCTATCGACTCCTTCTCACAACTCTCTGTAGACTCTGCTACCTCCACCCTCTTCTCCTCCCTCACCTCCTCCCTCGACTCCCTCTGTCCCCTCATCTCCCGACCTGCCCGCCCCTCCCCTCCCCAACCCTGGCTCTCCTCTGCGCTCCGCTCAGCAAGAATCACACTGAGATCTGCTGAAAAGAAATGGAAGAGAACCAAACTCCCTGCTGCCTTAGACCTTTACCGCACTCTCCTCTCCTCCTTCTCCTCTACTCTCTCCTCTGCTAAATGTACTTATTTCCAATCTGTAATCCAAGCCTCCACTAACAACCCACGTAAACTATTATCTACCTTCTCCTCCCTCCTAAACCCTCCCCCCCTCCTCCTCCCTCATCTGTCTCCTCTGATGACTTTGCCTCCTTCTTCTCTTCTAAAATCTCAGATGTCCGCAAACTCTTTAACACCTCTCCCTCCCCCGCACACCCTCCTGCTCGAACCCCTACACCCACTGCATCTCATACTAACTCACCCTCCTTCTCCACCTTCTCGCCCCTCTCAGACTCTGACCTCTCCTCCTTGCTCCAGGGTCACAAACCCACCACGTGTGCCCTGGACCCCCTCCCCACTCACCTCTTTCAAGCTGCTGCTCCTGCTCTACTTCCCTTCATCTCCTCCCTTCTCAACACCTCTCTCCTTTCTGGTCTCTTTCCCTCTGCCTTCAAAAAAGCCTCTATCACTCCCCTCCTCAAAAAACCTACCCTTGACCCCACCTCCCTCCAGAGCTACCGTCCTGTCTCCCTCCTAACCTTCCTCTCCAAAACCCTCGAGCGGACTGTACACCGCCAGCTCTCTGCTTTCCTGTCCAATCACTCTCTGCTCGACCCTCTCCAATCTGGCTTCCGCGCTGCTTACTCCACTGAAACCACCCTCCTGTCTGTCACCAACTCTCTAAACTCTGCCCGAGCAGCCTCTCTAAACTCTGTCCTAATTCTCCTCGACCTCTCTGCTGCCTTTGACACTGTCGATCACTCTATTCTACTATCCTCTCTCGCTGACCTGGGAATCTCTGGCACTGCTCTGGCCTGGTTCTCCTCCTACCTCTCCAACCGCACTTACCAGGTGACCTGGCGTGGAGCAACCTCCACCCCTCGCCCCCTCTCTCAACAGGAGTCCCCCAAGGGTCAGTCTTGGGTCCTCTCCTGTTCTCTCTCTACACCCGCTCCCTGGGCCCCCTCATCGCATCCTATGGTTTCTCATACCATTTCTATGCTGATGATGCTCAGATTTTCCTCACCTTCCACACCTCTGACTCCACCATCCCTTCCCGTATCTCTACCTGTCTGTCTGCTATTTCCTCCTGGATGCACTCACATCACCTCAAACTCAACCTCTCTAAATCTGACCTCCTTTTCTTTCCATCCTCCTCCTCCCCCTCCTCTGATCTCTCTATCTCTGTTCCTCTGGAATCTACCACACTCTCCCCCTCTTCCTCCACTAAGAACCTCGGAGTCACCCTGGACCCCTGCCTCTCTTATTCCCAGCACATCTCCACTCTGGCACGCACTTGCCGATTCTTCCTGAGCAACATCCGAAGAATCCGACCCTTCCTCACCAACTACGCCACCCAGCTCCTGGTCCAGGCCTTAGTACTCTCCCACCTAGACTACTGCAACTCCCTCCTGGCTGGCCTCCCTGCGTCCGCCACCCGTCCGCTCCAGCTCATCCAGAACTCCGCTGCTCGCCTGGTGTTCTCTCTGCCTCGCTTCTCCCATGCAACTTCACTACTCCGCTCACTCCACTGGCTCCCGATCACCGCTCACATCCAGTTCAAGACTCTTGTACTAGCCTACAGATGCCTTGACCAGACTGCACCCAGCTACCTCCAGACCCTCATCTCTCCCTACACCCCCACTCGACCTCTCCGCTCCGCCTGCACTAGAAGACTGGCTCTACCTCCTCTACGCTCCCCTTCCTCCAGAGCCCGCTCCTTCTCCACCCTCGCCCCGCAGTGGTGGAATGACCTTCCTACAGATGTCAGGACTGCCCAGTCCCTGACCACATTCTGGCGCCTCCTCAAGACTCACCTTTCCTTCCTTAAATGTGCTTTACTTGCTCTTATCTGCCCCCTATTTTACTGCATTTAATCCTGTACTTCAGAGTACTATAATCTGCCAAGTGTTTAATTTGTAGTATTTTGTATTTAATTATATCCTGATGTAACTATCACTGACACTGTTATCTGCTGTATTATTGAATTGTGATTTGTCACACTTGTACTTACTTGAACCAAAGTCATTGTATTCATCATTGTATTTATCTTGCCCTTAATTGTATTATTACTTGCACTGTGATTCTTGAAATGTATTTGTTTACGACTGCAAGTCGCCCTGGATAAGGGCGTCTGCTAAGAAATAAATAATAATAATAATAATAATAATAAATTCCTAAGACACTATCCCCGGAGCATCACACATACAGTCGTTCATGTATCCTCAACCAGAAAAGGAGGAAACGGCTCTTCGGATTTTGATCCCCCTCAGCTGACATATTCCTGTATATTGTTATTGTTATGAATAGATGTATTTTCAAAGATCTTTATACATTTATAAATGCTTGATTGATTTTTTTTATACCAAATTCTTAAACCAAAGTGTTATCACTTTTACTTTTAGAAGTGTCATCCTTTTTGTACTGAAGGTTGAAATAATAATAATCCAGATCTATTGAGCCCTACCTGCTAGGAGGACCAAGTGTGTCACGCTTCTTGTCCTCATCTCGAACTCCCAATGTCAGCTGCTCACAGAGAAGCTTTATTAGGTAAAAAGAAAAACATTGAGACATAAGAAACTCTGCACCCAACAAACAAAAGCACACATGATCACATACCCAGGGGCGTGCGCAGGAATAAAAACGGACCGCTATGGGGGGCTGTGGCAAAGTGCCCCGCCCCTGTGTGCATTTGTGTGTTCTGTGTATGTATGTATGGGTGCGTATGTTAATGTTGGTGTATAGATTGGTACACGGGATATAAACGGGTCTGTGTTTCACGTGTGTTTAAAGTGTATAATTATATTTAGGCACGAGGATTGCACATCACGCACGTGCATTTAAAATATAATTATACACTTTAAACACACGTGAAACACAGACCCGTTTATATCCCGTGTACCAATCTATACACCAACATTAACATACGCACCCATACATACATACACAGAACACACAAATGCACACAGGGGCGGGGCACTTTGCCACAGGGGCACATTAAACAATATATATAGGCCTATATATAAAATGTGTGTGTGTGTGTGTGTTGATATGGTTATATAAATAAATAGCATTACATCGCCATTTCAATGAAAGTCCATATGCTGTGGAGCTTTTTAACACTGAAACATCTTTCTGCAGTTGCAACTGTAACAGGCAGCGTGGCCAAAAGCACCAGGTGGAATACATCAGGATACAGAAGTCCCAGGTCATGTTCTTTACAGACCTTCATTAGTTATGGCAAAGACATTCCATTGTCCGATTCCCGAGCATTAAAATGGGCTCAGTGTGGTGTACAAATAAATCGTACTGCATTTCAGGAACTCTGCATTTAAATTCTTGATTCAGATTCACAAGTGCTTTCCCTTTAGTATATTAACAGTTTTCAGGTTTTCAGTTTAGCATAAAATAGCATAATTTAAAAAATGTGTGTTTTTTCCACTAATTGTATTACTGCAGCTGGACTCAAGCATTAAGGGGGGGACAAAATCCTACTAGGTGACTTCAACATTCATGTTGACTTGCCTTCTTCCCCCCTAATGACTGACTTCAACATGCTTCTGGACTGTCTTGGACTCTCTGAATCTGTCAATCTGCTCATCACCAGGGGTCTTGATATCTCCAATCTCTCCATCTAAGATATTTCTCTCTCTGATCATTTCTTAATCACTGCTAATGTTAATCTCCCTGCTCCTTCCTCTGCTACTGATATGGTTCTTGACAGCAACCTCTCCTTTGATGCCCACATCTCCTCTGTGGTCAAATCTTCCTTCTACCATCTCCGAAACATCTCCAAAGTCTGTCCCTACCTTTCCCTCCCGGATGCGGCGATACTTTGTCATGCATTTGTCTCCTCGACTTGACTACTGCAATGCTCTATATTGTGGTCTCCCGACACGCACCATAAACCGACTGCAGCTAGTTCAGAATGCCGCTGCTAGGATCCTTACCAGATGTAAAAAACATGACCACATCACCCCCCGTCCTTCCCAGCTGCACTGGCTACCTGTAAAGTTCAGGATTACTTTCAAAACTCTCCTGCTCACCTACAATGCCCTTCATCACACAGGTCCTGAGTACCTCCTCAGCTTGCTGACCCGCTATGTCCCTGCCCGCAAGCTGAGCTCCTCTGGCCTGCTTGTTATCCCAAGCAAAAGTGCACCACACTTGGAGAATGCTCATTTAGCTTCATGGCTCCGACTCTTTGGAACTCTCTCCCAGCTTTGGTGCGTGATGCTCCCACCGTCACTCGCTTTAAATCAACTCTCAAGACCCACCTGCTCTCTCTTGCTTTCCATGCTTTTTAAGCTTGATATCTCCTATTAGCTGCTGTGTTGCTGCTACTGTTTCATGTATTATGCACTTCCCACTGTATTTAATGTATTATACTTTTTTTTTTTTTTTTTTTTTACTGTATATCATGTATTATGCATTTTTCTGGATTTAAAATATTATGGATTTTCTTGTTGTTACTGCATTTTGTAAAGTGCTTTGTGATGGTGGTCGACTATGAAAGGCGCTATATAAAATAAAGATTGATTGATTGTAGCTTTTTTTTATTTACAGTAAGCCCAATATCAGCCCTACAGTCATTATACGCTATTTATGCAGATTTGCACCTACAGTAGAAAAAACTTCCATTGGACCTCACTAATTTCACTGCAGATGTGTTGTACATTTGTCCCTCTCACATAAGGCAGTAGTGTGGAGTAGTGTTTAGGGCTCTGGCCTCTTGACCGGAGGGTCGTGGGTTCAATCCCAGGTGGGGGACACTGCTGCTGTACCCTTGAGCAAGGTATTTTACCTAGATTGCTCCAGTAAAAACCCAACTGTATAAATGGGTAATTGTATGTAAAAAAAATAATGTAATTGTATGTAAAAATAACGTGATATTTTGTAATAATTGTAAGTCACCCTGAATAAGGGTGTCTACTAAGAAATTAATAATAATAATAATAATAATAATAATAATAATAATATATTAAATTATATTATACCATAGCATTAACAAGCTTTAATACTACCATAGAATCAACCCGCACCATCTACAGAACCTCTTGTCACGTATTCATTTTAAATAAAAATAAAAAAGTTTAATTTTTTTTTTTTATATATTTTTTTATTGGACGCTTCTCGTCCCCCCTGTTGAGAACCACTGGGTAAATGTGATGGAGTAGCTACTACAACACTTCAGATTGGCTGCACATATATAGGTTACTTTGAGCTGCTGTGATCACAAGTTTTTGAAGATTCTGATCAATGTGCATTAAAGATTGCTAAATGACAAGCTTGGTTTCTTCTTACCCAAAAAGCTGTATTAACAGCAGTCAAAGTTGTTATAATAGTGGAAAGCAATAGTGGAGGCTTAGAGTAAATTGTTGATGCTCATAACATCGATATATATTGTAACTCCTGAATGTGTCTAAGGCTTTTGCACTGCAGTGTGTATATAGCAGTGGTCCTCAAAGTGGTGCCCACAAAGCCAGGCCATCGTGCCCGCGGCAGCTGTTCTTAAATTATGGGTCGTAGCGTGGGAAAATAAATAAAGCTTTAAACGCGTTTTCCAACAAAAGCGTCACAGTAGTCTGTTGACAGTGCTGCTAGCTTATGCTGTGTTTGTACATACTCGACTTTTTTTTTTTCCCTGAAGGACCTCTGCAATAGGATCAACCAATTGAATATCTGCATTTTCTCTGCGGTAGCCCAATCATAAGTTAGCTGGGTGGGACATAAACTGTGTCTCTTTTAGTTGCAGGTACTGACAGTAAGTTTAACCAATAGGAGAGTCACATATCTGCCAAAGTTAAACGCAACTGTCCAATCATAAGCAAGCAGAGGCCGTTCACGGTATTCGGCATGAAAATTGAAGGCAAATGTTTTTTTTTTTTGGGGGGGGGGGGGGGTTTAAATTATATTCTGCGAGAACTGCAATACTGAATACTATTTTTTCTCTGAATAATGAGATGAGCTTTATTCACACCGTATTTACTAAAAGGCAATAATCGTAGCGTGCACCTTAAAGTGAGCGATAATTAGTTAGTTTGGAAACCGGGCTTTAACCACTGAGAGGCGCACTATTTAAACCTATTTTTCTGGACTGAAATCTGTCTGGCATCATGGAGGCATTACTTGCATTACAGTTTCCATATAGAGCAATGCAAATTAACTGTAAATAACAGGTTATATTAAGTGTGAATAACGTGAGTTAATGTTATAATTGCTTAGATTTTATTTTATAGTTCATTACATTGGTACAAATAAGACAGGAGACAAAACTATGAATTATCATTTAAAACAACCTCCTCCACTAGGATTTCTAACTCCTCTGCGTGCAGTTTTAGTTTGCATTGCCTCTGCCTGTCCTGAGTGCTGTGTCTGTTGATCACTCATTTTCAGTCAATGTAAGCCAAGGACCAAAAGATATGCCTGGACTGCTGGGGCTTTTTATATCACAGTGGTCACGGGTAAGTCTTGGACATTACCATGCACATTAAATTATCGCTCACAATACATGTAGTGTGCACTCTACGGTATGCAAATTAGCTAAATAAATGTGTACATAAAAAAATGTGTGCTCTCTTAGTAAATGGGACACAATTTAGATTTATGGTGCATGTTAGGTTCGCTACTTAATGTGCACGCTCCAGCTGCCCCTGCCCCATAACAAACGACGTCTCTGATAGGTAATAAAACTAGCTAAACCAATTCATTCCTAATCTGTTCATCATAATAATTCTCAAAACATGTTTGATATTATTAAAAAACAATAAAAAAAGTAAATTAAAAGTAATTCCCAGTATTACTTTATTATATTTGTCATTGTTTGTAATTATTAGAAATTATTATTATTATTATTATTATTATTATTATTATTATTATTTATTTCTTAGCAGACGCCCTTATCCAGGGCGACTTACAATCGTAAGCAAAAACATTTCAAGCGTTACAATACAAGTAATACAATAAGAGCAAGTATTAGTTCGGATACTTTCAAATAACTATTTTATTATTGTTCTTTTGTATGCAAAAAGATAATAATATCATGCATTATAATAAGCTAATAAATATTGAATTTAAGCAATCAGGAAAGCTTACTGGGCATTTGTCAAATATTTTGAAATACAATCTTCATGATTAAAACACCAATATCCAGGGTTGTTACCTATAGCTACAGGATGACAGTCTTAATACATATATATATATATATATATATATATATATATATATATATATATATATATATATATATATATATATATATATATATATATAATAATAATTGATCAACAAATGTATATCTAACCTTTCTTTAGATCTAAACAAAGGACCATATCCAACAGACACCACTGATGAATCACTGACACCATGTAGAGCTTTGTTTGTTACAGTATTGGTATGGAAGAAGCACAACCAATTCAGTGTGACAGTGCAGGTCAGTACAGGACAGCAGGATCCAGGACAGGAATCCAGGATATTGAAGCGACCTTAATAACACAATACTAAAGCCCCTTTCACACTGGCATGCTCTACCAGCCCAGGAATTTGTTTTAAAAATCAAGAAAAATCAAGAATAATAATGTATTGAGTTACTGACCTGTTTCTCCTTGTTATGTAGTCCTGCAATTGTAATGCTCTTCTTGACAGGTGTAAGAGTACACTCAAGACAACATCACAATAGGTGTTGTGGTTTTATATATCGTTGTTATTATTAAAGTGGGAGTGAACAACCCTGTTCCTAACCAGCCCCTCCCACCAACTAGGTAACACAAATAATCTTCTAAATTGGCCACTTAAAAGAGTTTTTGAAAATACATTGTTCTATAACACCTAATACTATACAGTATATACAGCTATGGCCAAAAGTTTTGCATCAACTATAATTTTACGACTGAGATATAATTCAAAACTAAAACTATATGAACATAATTTAGATATGTTATTTAACATTAATCAAAGAAACTACAAAATAATATTAGAAGCCGTAATAGTAGTACAGTATTTCATGTTACATTTCGAAATGTCACTTTTTTCAGTTTGTGTCAGTTTTTCGTTAAGTACATCGAAAACTGCAAAGCCATATGTATTTCAATATGTTAAAGTAACATAATCCAGCAGGTTTCATTCGGGTTTACGAAGCAAAATGAGTTAATTCTATAGGGTGATGCAAAACTTTTGGCCATAGCTGTATATACACACACTGGCAGTCAAATGAATGGTGTCACCAGCCTTGAAACAGAATGCCTATCGATGGGATATTTATTACCCCCTCAGACTCCTTAATACATATTGTGATCTTCCTGAATCGCTAATCATCTCCTCAAAAAATATATGCAAAATATTTAAATGACCAAGCCATCTCACAAGTGCAATGTCACCCCTAAATGCAATCCATTTTGATCCCTCCTTTCTCGCTAAATATCTTCCAAAATAGATAATTGCATTCTCTTAAAGATTCTGTCCCACAGGCGCAGTGGTACCCCAATTGTTATTAATTTACTACCAATGCAGGACCACTGTGTGGGACAACATTTCTTCATTTTACCCCAAATTGTATGCATTGCTAACAAATGTTGTTCATTTTTTGTCATTGCTCAGTTAAAATGTATAACTAAACTAAAAATAAATAAATAAATAAATACAATTAAAACTTGTTGTTGCAAATGTGAAAAATATCATAATTTTCTTTACATTTTCTTGAAAGTTAGTATTTATATTTTAACAGTCAATTTAATAAACAGTACCAAGTCTTTATTTTTTTTTCTTTTTTTAGCATTCACTAGTAAGCTGAACTGTAATAATTAGTTTGCATTATGCATTATTTTAAGTAAAAAAAAACAAAACACTTGCATCCTTTTATTTCTGTGGCATGTATTACTTGCTAATCCAGTTAAAAATGTTTTTGAATCTTAAGGAATCTTAAGGGTCCTTTTTATGTAAAATGCTTTAGACTGTTTTTTCTTAAGCAAGGTTAGATGCTAACCAACTGGTTTCTTAAGGATTTGGAAATGGTTTGTTTCATTTAATTGTATTTAACTGCGAAATATGGACCAATTCGCCATTTCACCAACATGGAGGATTTCTATAGAAAATGATCTTCATTACAAAAAATGCAATTAAATGCTGCCATTATTGTCAGAGGCAATGTGATCAGGTATTGTAATGCCATGTTAGAACTTACATCTTATCAGAATATAAGCAAGGTTGAGTATTGGGAATACTGAAATAAGGAACCTCTATGAAACATCAAGTGCTGCAGAAAATGTTGGCTCAGAAATGAGAAGCCCATTGCTAATAGTGAGGAAAATATAAGAACTAGGCCAATATATGGAATAAACCAGCTTGGGAGGGGAAAAGCTGGTACTGTTGCTTAATTGGTAGAGTCCTGGCTTCAGAGTTACAGTCGCTAACCTGAAATACGGTGTCAGTTTAATAGATTTCAGAAAGTTGGTTCTCTCTTGAGAATGAGGATATTCCATGGTCTGTTTTAAAATGGGGAGGGAAAATAACTGAAGAGACTTTTCTGTGAAAATACAGAAACAAAAACAGAAACTTGGAAATGGTTTAAAAAAATCAGCAAACTGTCATTTAAAGTAAATTGAGATTAAATAATTACAAGACTATTTAGAATTGTCTTATTCAGTCTTCTAGAATCATGACAAAGCCCTTATTTTAAATGTTGCCAACTGGTAGTAAATGTTGCCCATAACAATCATTAATGGTGCAGTCTTAAAAAAAAAAAAATCCAAGGTGATTCAAAACTGTTGACCATAGCCATCGCCATCGCTGTACAGTCTGCTGTGGCACAAAGCTAGTTTTGTAGTGTTAATGTTTCTTTTCGGAATAAAAATCAATTTTGCTAATGATATCATGTGTTTTTACACAGGAGAATTAGGAGAGCAGGGTCCTGCCTCTTAGGGTGTAACCCATTAATACATTTCTGCCCAACCCCTAAGGTCATTAAATATTCTACATCTGTTTAACTTTGCTGGTATTATTATCTCCTGTCATCTGAATCTGATTTGGAACCTTGTATTTTTTAATTTGAAGCACACCCTGAACACACCATTTTGAAATTCCAAAAATACTTATTATCAGCATATTTAATTTACATTATCACAGTCTACATTTGACATTTTCAAGTCATCCAAATATCACTGTTAACTCTGCGGTACTGATTTCTCTTGCCATGGCTCTGTATTTTCTGTGCTCGCAAAATGCCTTTACAGATCACTTGCTTTTAGAGTAATGATAATTTTCAATTAGTTTTATATGCCTGAAAAACCTTTACTTACACTACCTTTATAATACACAACAGTCAGGTTTTTAAAACGCACTTGTCATAGAGAACCAGAATAAAAAGTGTGGCGAGTACTGTACCACTTGTACAGCTTTATCCACCACTGATACATCTACGTCTTGCTAACCTCAGGTTATAATTCAGCCTAATAAAAGGAAGCTACAGCTAATGCCTCCATATACCCCTGCGTCCGATCCATACTCCATACTGACCCATATGTGTGGGAAGGCTGTTCCATTCAATGGGTTTATAACACTGACCTCTGAAGAGTTCTTGGTTCATCTGGAAATCTAACTTCCAACTGCTCTGCCACACATAGAAATACTTAGATTGTTATTACAAATAGCAAAATAAAAATAACAATCTCCCTGTGATCTATGATGATTCAGTATGCAAAACACTTTTTCACAATAGCCCTCATTAAATAAATAAGCACTGGTATTGATCATTAAAGCTTTCATTGTGCATGTAAATTAAATCTGGATTTACAACATTTAGAAGTGCCTCATGAAGTTTGTGGTTGGTGTTAAGGCTTTTTGTGATTAAGAGATAACTTGTTTCTTTTTACAGACAAATTTGCATGGATGGCATGTCAATTCAACTGTTACCGAAACCACTTGTCATAATAAAATGCATGCTGGTAGCAGCTATATGCATCAAATGACAATACAGTAATTCCATTATAAGTGCAGAGCTATTTATAGCTCTCTCCACAGTTCTTGTTTCAAAGGTTTATTTCTTGATTATATACAAATTGTAAGAGGATCAGAAACAACGATTAGTTAGATATTATCAGTCCTGCAAAAATCAGTAATCCAAGCAGGGGCAGTCCCCACTTGTTCAGATGGAGTCTAATCCACCAAAATCAGTGACCAAAAGGCTGATGCTAAATAGTATAGTTTCCATCTACTGTATAAGGCAGTATGTTTTTTAGAGACAACTAGAAAGTATGCTTTCTGTGAATTATAAAATATTTTAAAAACAGCAACAAATAACTTAGTTGTAGTATTTTGTATTTCATTCAATCCACTGTATTGGAAGTACAGAAATAAATCACTCTGTTATTTACTGTAGGGTTTTGCTGAAAAATGTTTCTTACTCATTTCAGAATTTTATTACTGTCAAACAGAAATTGTGCTAATGCCGATTTGGCGCAAATAGATTTGAGAATCTAGTCTATATTGTACTCTACATATTTTTGGGGGTGTATTTTAAAATATTACACTGACAATAAACATAACCAGATCATGATGTACATTACACAGTTCAATAAAAAAATCCCTGGCTTATTTTAGGGTTCATGAATAATGAACAAGCAAACATTGGATTTGCTTTCATCTACTAAAAGAAAGAATGTCAGAATTTCATTGTAAAAAAATAATATTTACATTACAAATAACTTGTTCATAGCTGCTTACCTGTTAACAAAAGACAGCAGACTGCATTTCTGCTTTGTACTGTAGGCACAGGTTATCCCATGCAACAGTTCATATATGCTGTTATAAATATTTAAGTTATGAAAAGTAAACTTTTATTTTCTAAGACATATCAAAAATGTTTTTTTTTCTTTACAGTGTATCGAAAATATGCCCTCTGCATTTGTGAAATAACAACTACAATTCCACATACTGTCACTAATTACAGTGCTTTGACTTTCAAAAGTGCATCAAGTTTCTGCCTAAACTGGGAGGACTGAATTAAAAAAAAAAAAAGAAAACTGTCAAAACAGAAATCACTTGCCAGCTTCACTGGCAAAGCTATGTTGCTTGTACAACCCTTCACTAGTAATTGAAATACAAACTTGTAAAGCTTGTTGTTTCACCACTATTTACTTAACACGGAGCTCTGCTTGTGTGAATGATGAATGTAGTTAATAATGAAGTAACAATTGTCGTAGAATCTGCTGTTGTTGTTGTGTGAATAGGGTATTTGTTATTGGATAGCCTAGCCTTCGTCATAAAATATAGGCTACTGGAAATGCACATTTAGTCCTTGAAAGTCTGAAGTGACCTTTGATACCTTGCATTGTTAACTAAATAGAACCTTTGAGTCAATGCAATTATTCTTGCGTCTCAAAATCTATGAATGCGTTTATACTTTTTTCATGTTTTTAAGTCCATGCTGTTAAAGTGAAACGTGGTATGGTGTGGCTGTGGTTTGTAGTGCACAGATGTAGAGGTGATGCAGTGCTCAGAAACAACAGTCCAACAATGGTTCAATGGTAAATAACAAAGCTTTATTAATGGCTTTTAAATAATAACACTGACTATACACAGTAATGTCTAAAGTCAGTAAAACCATGGGGTTCAGTCCCGAAATGATAATAATAATAATAAACACACACTTTAAAACACCTACACGATCACCAGTCCAACAGTGAGTGCTCTGGGTGCAAGTTGTGTTGTGAAACCCAGACTGCACTACAGTGGTGCAGTGCAGTCTGGGTTTGATGCTGGCTTAACAGCAACTGCTCCCGGATATTTAGCTGTCTACAATGGCAAAACAGTTAAACAGACAGACAATAAACACTAAACACTCACGGTTTCTGGTTACTCCTCCAGGTCATTCTGTAACCATAACAGAGGAAGAGATTGCTCGGCCACATCCCCTGATATACCATCAGTCCCACCCTCTACAGTAGCGAGTCCAATCACGTCTCCTTCAATCCATGACTGACACCTCGCCTACCGTATTAGGGCGATGACTTTGGATATTGTGGCTGTGCCCCCTTCCTGGATGGCCGACTTCCAAATGACCCTGGAATGAACTGTAAAACCATCCAGTCCCGGGCACACAGTTCCTGTTAGATTCTGATTCATTCGCCATCTGTCACATATGTAAATTAAATATTCAAGTAATGTTACGGAAAGGAAAATGTAACCAAGAAAGTACATACAGTACTGTATATATGTAGATTATGTACTTCCCTAGACACCTACATTGTGACTGGATATTTAAAAAACATGTTATTGCCGTAATTATGCCCTTTAGAGGCATCACACCTGCACTTTACCATTCAATATTAGTAATCCTTGAAAAAGCATTCGACCAGTTGAGATACAAGTACAAGTTTTCAAAGCCAGGTTTTCAAAGTGTCTAGCAGTGATTTATTAGACATGGCTGTAAAGGCCTTTTGTTGACCTGAATGTATTCAGGTTGTTTTTAGATTCCACAGACCCTAATCTTGGAATGCTTTACTCTATCTCAGGTAGGGTACACCAAAATGTATGTCAATCAAACAAGGTGTGTAAAACCATTATTTTCAACTGGGATGGATTTTACCCTTGTCCTTATTGGGTTGAGTAGAAAATGCCCCCTCATTTAATTAAACAGCACAGTTTAAAAGTAGAATGGGAAGGGTTTTAAGAATATATATTATTCTCTAACCATGAGTCATTCATGTGATTTTGGTTTCCAAATCTTGTCTCTTTTCTGATTTTTTATGACATCTTTGAGTTTATTTAAAAAAAAAGTTTAAAATGAGCAACATTCATAGCCACAAGCCTACCTGCTGAATACCATTTCAAATAGTCGTGGTTTAATATCCCACCTGCAGGGCTTTCTGCAGGCATCCTCAATGTGAGACTAAAGCTTAGTGTGAGACTCATGTCACCTACACTTGTGCAAGCTTCCCCACTGACCATTATGTTAGGCACTGGCTTAGTTAACTGCTACTGTTACAGGGTAGCAATTTTAACACCCTAATTTCATATTCAATTATTGTATAGGCATTTATCAACGATAATCAATGCATTGATGTTTAATTTTTCAAAATAAACAAACATTAGGTTTTTTTTTGTTTTTTTTTAACAGATCCAATAAATAAAAACACTGTTGTGCATAATAGTTAGACAAAAAGGCACAACTTATATTCAAATTAGAACACTTCCGATTATATATATAACAAAAGAAAAACAAAAAGGTTTTAACAACTGAAAAGAATATGAGTGCGTCAGCATCAGCTGTCACTTTAACACTATAATAATATTTTTAAAAAATACTATATTTTAACAGAAGTAATTGCTATCTGAACTATGGTTGTTCACATTGTATGTCCAAAAGCAAAGAAAAACATTTAAATTAATCTCACAAATACTGACTAATTTAACTATCTACTAAATTCAGTTTCTTTTTATATAGCCTAATATTGCCATATAATCCAATCGCACATGCTTTGAAACAAAAGAAGGTAATCGGTAGATTTAATAGTTTTTAAAAAAGTGAATACTTACAAAATAATAATTTAAAAATCTATAAACAAAATTAAGTTACATATATATTTTTTTCTTTTGCATTTGCTGAGTGAGCGAGCAACGGGAGAGCGAAACATTTAGAATCAAGAGGTAGGCGTGTATAGCTCACCTTTGAACCGTGAGCACCGTCGCTGCCTTTATTATCAATGCTTTCCTGTTAAAAATGTATACTAATGGTACGCATTTGCTTCTTTACAACAATAACAAAATCCACATTTTTTTATTGGTCTAAATGCGTACCTGTGAACCCCTGTCTAAAAGTCTTTGTCTGACCTGCCTGGCACTTGCTAACATTCTGGGGTGTTCTGTAGTGTTCCGCCACAGACATCCAATCAGAATCACATTTTGAGGATTCAAAATTTTCGCTCAATTACAGTACGAGCACATTTTAAAGGTACGATTATACCTTCAGCAGGGGTTGTGGGGTTGAGCAGTGGTCTCAGTAACCAAGCTGCTTCAGTGGATACCCGTTGGCCTTTATCAACCAGCCTCTGAGACTCAGACTGTCATACCGCTGAAACGCATGCCACCTGCGAATTAGCGTGGATAAATAAGTCATGGGCTGAGCAACGATTGCTTGCATAAACATTTCTGATGTAATTGTTTGCATTACAGATCACACACTACTTGCACGTTGACAGAATAGGTCCCCTTACGATTTACGTAGAGGTGCCTATTCTGTGTATCTTAGTGCTTGCTACAGACAAATGGTGTGCTCTCCGCAGGTTTCCTTCCAGGTCAGCCTGAAGCAGGTGGCAGATATCAGTGACTGTCTGTAGAGGCGAAATTGCTGCAACATTGTGTCAGACAGGCTCAGAAAAGACAGATGACTTTTAAATATAGGGACGTCTCCTCCTCCACTCTTTGTCTGGCCACGTAGAAATAATAATAATAATAATAATAATAATAATAATAATAATAATAATAATTATTATTATTATTATTATTATTATTATTATTATTATTATTATTATTATTATTATTATTGTTATTTAGAAAAATCACAGTACAAAGTATCACATTATAAAATATTACATTAATACACTGCATATTTCTTTTTTTTCCCCTCTCACTGTCTTTACTTTGCCATGGTAGTTTCACCGGTATTTATAGTCGACCAGGTAATTTGCGCACAGTTTAGACCTGTTTTTCACATCTGCTGAAACGCAAACACTAACGCTGGTGATGGTTTGCTAAATCGGTACATTAATATTTAAATGAGGACACTTCCCAAGTTCAGCACATGTCAAGCGCTGACGCTAACTTGCAGAGTGGGCACAATAACACATGTTGCTAAATCACATAGGTGGTCAAAGTCTGTTTGCCCACACGTGTGCCTGATTCTGATTCTCTTTAAAACATACTTATTTATTAAAAGCAGAACAGCAGAACTGTATAGAAGGCTAACTAATAAATACTCGGAATAAACTATACTCGCCATAAACTAGTTTTGCAATCAGTAATTTCACACCCTGCTAAATCCAGGATACTAACCTGAAATAGGTCACTATTGCAGTTCAATAGACCTTTTTAAACCATGTAACACACCCTATTCACAATGCCTAAGCAATGTACACTCACCACATTTAGAATTGATAATTGTGAATGAAGAGAATGGCATTGGCATGATTTCAATGTGTGGTGATTGCTATTAGTTAGGTAGAATGAATTGGGCATGAGAGGGGGGTGTACTATCGTGGTAATCAATTGTTCAATGTTGTTAATACTGTACATTACTACACTTACATGCACAATGAATAGATCGTTTTGCAATTGATTGTTTTAAGTGCACAAGTTACATGCCAAACTCAATGGGGTTTGGAGGTATCAATGCTTCTGAACCTGTGAGGACTTGAATCTGATTAAACCCCCAACCAATTCCAGCCCCAAAATGCTTTACATGCAAGATATATGAAGGATTTGGCAATGGATTCCTCCAACAGATACTGTAGCTTGAATCTGATAAGTTCCCATTGTGCATGTAACATGGTACATTGGTTCCAATGAAAAAATGCCCTCACTACCCTGGTAGCCATGGTAACTTTTTCGTGGTAAATTTGGCATTCTTGTTGTGTTTTTTCTGGTTTAACTAGATTTGGTGGCATTCCACTAGTTATGACAGCTAAGCCGACAACAAATGTTATTGCTAGTGGGAATATAACAGAACAACTGAAGTTGCACAAGCTGAAGGGTGGAGAGGGTTTTCAATGTTACATTGTTAAACTTGAAAGGTTATGTAGCAGAGACTCATGCCTCAAGCGTGTGTGCTTCACCAAGAATGCCATCAAAGATCATTCTAAGAATGCATTATTTTATTATGCTTTTCATCCTAATCAGTTGAAAACAATAAATCTAATAAAAAAATAAAAATAAAAAAAAACAGTTTGGTTATTCTTACTTTTGGGGCCTTCAACCAATCTGACAATATTTTTTAATATAAATATATCTTTAAAATTATAAATCACAATAAATTAAAGTTTTTAATCTTCTTCACATTTATATCCTAAAACATGACTGACCGTAGTTGCTGTAAGTTCATGTGTACAGGTGACACGGTTTCTTATGATATAAGAGTGACTTCCTGTGAGTACTTTCTGTGGACAAGATGACTGCGCAGGGAACCTGCCAGAGCTAAGAAAGGCATTCTTCAAAGCATTGTTCCATAGTATAGCCCAGGGGGAGACAGGAACCCACCTGCCCTAAAACATCTAATAACATATTTAAATATCTTGAACTTCTAATGGAAAACACTTGAGATGCCTTTGCTGTAATTTATCAGAAAGCAGTTTGCAGTACAGTCCATTTCCATCAAGAACCAGTGTTAGATATGTCTATGGAGGCAACTAGATCTGGAGAGCAGCTCCTGAACTCCGATGAAAGCACCTGCACACAGTAATTGCAAACCTCATTAAAATCTAAGGGGCAGAAAAGAAAATGAAGAAAATTAAAGCTAGTTGGAATGGGTATGAAAAATATCACATTTGCTTAGAATCAATTTCTATGATTTTCTGTTTCAGTCATCATATCTTTTTAAAATGCCAAAGATTAATATCTGAGGTTGCTTTGAGCTGTAGGGTCGACTCATGCTGGCTGACATCTGTGCCAGCTAAGTTGCTGCTGAGTTTTATGTTTTATGTTTCACGTTTTATGATTGATGATGTGTTTTTTGTACTTATTTATTGTGAGCCTCTTGCCAGGTCGTCATTATAAATGAGAGTAAATAAAGGTTTGGGTTGATTGATTGATTGACTGATTGATTGTTGATGGATTGATTGATTGATTGATTGATTAAAGCACCCTGTGGCCTCCATAGAGTTCTCATATTCACAGTACAGCTGGTACACCCAGTGGAGGCAGAGTGTTGCAGAGGGGCAGGTTAATGGTTACACCCTGGTGTATAAACTTATATACAGGGTAGATATAAATAAACCCCCCCTTAACACAGTCTAGGGTTTTGTTGCAGACCACCAAAGAATGATGCCTGTTTATAGTGGGGCACTATGAATGAATATGATTAACAATATCTTTGGCTTTTTTGATTTTGAGATGAAGGCTGAACAAACAGTCATTTTTGGTAAAAGAAAGCTGAAATGCAAATGAAATAAATGTGGTGTGCAGTTGTGTAAACAAACCCATGGAGCACAAACAATTGTTGTTCAGTTTTTTATAGCTCTTTAAGAACTCCTTGGTCATCTATATCTATATCCATTGTATTAACGTATCCAACCACAGTTTTCCATTTGTTAAGTTGGGTGTTATTGAGAGTTGTCATATGACACACAGCCCCATCTCAATAGCAATGTGTCCAACGTCACATTTATTAAACAAAGACCCATTGTTTCATCTGGCACTTCATATTGAGTATCCATGGAGCTGTTTAACCAGAAAAGCATCACGAGTAGTTCAACGCGTGACGTTTGAATGATTTTAAGCAGGTGTTTAAATAATCCAATCGGTGTTGAATATACATTTACTGTGTATGAGGTTGCAGGGAAATGTGTTTGGAATAGTGAGCTTTACTTAATTGAATGGTTGCTGCTGTATTTAGTTTATTTTTTAATAAGCTTTCAGAGTTTGTTTGTCATCTGCCTATCCTACCTATCTTTTCCAGATTCATGGAAAATGTAAAATGAGACCTATGGACTATATCCCCGTGGCCCATTTCTTACGGTTTACCAGACATCCCTGGAAAAGTGAAAGCTTCTTGCGCTTTTCCAACCGACAGAGTATGAGTTTATATGCCATCTTTTAATGTAAATTATGTACTTTCATTTTAGCGATTTAGTAGGCTATTTGTACTGCATCTGCTCTTCCGTATTTTCGCCCTCTTTGGTGTCAGTATAACCGCTGTATTTTCAGTATTAGTGTGGGACTACTGTAATTTCCAGGAAAGGTGATTTCTTATATATTCTGTGCAATGTTAAGTGAATTCTCAAGAAATTATTATAATTGTCTCATTCCTGCTCTTCCTCTACTCTTTATCGATGACAGGCTGTTTGGGTTTTACGAAACACACACTTCTCAGTTTCGTTGTTCTTTCCACGTGTAACCTGCATGTCTGCTACTGTTAATCAGCTGGTGTTAAACCGAAGAAAGACGCTGGTAGAAGCAATATTCCTCTGCTGGGAAAATAGTTCCATCAACTCATCCAGGACGAAAATGTGAAACACAGTTTTTGCAAATGCTTCAGGACCCCGGACAACCGTTCTGAAACTAGAACTGTCCTGGTCAAACCGGGACCCTTATATTTACTTATTATACAAAAATAAAATGACGTATGGCAGTAACATGTTTTGGCCCAGAAGAAGATTTCTTGAGAGTAGGGCATGGAAAGTGAGGACTTTCCATAACCCAGTGTAGCATCAGATATCGTGTATTCAAATTAAATGTTTCTTTCATGTCCTGAATTGACGTGCAAAACAGGTAAGATTTATGGAATTATTTTATTAGCTAAATCACTTCAACTGAGCACTTTTCTAGACAAATGTAAGAATATAAGAGTGATATACAGACATACGGTTCAACCCCCAGACTATATGGCAAGTGAAATCTCTACCATTCAATTCATTGGAAATCTAAATCCGGTTTTACTGTACAATTCCAGTGAATAAAGGTGTTCTAAAAACAGCATTGAGGTTGGTTCTCGGTGATTTGCAAACATTCTTTCATCATACTTCATTTGGTTTCCTTCCTGAACAAAACAATACAGACAACAGGTTTGAAATGTAAATGGCCACCTCCGCAGTGAAGTCAACTGCATTTAAATTCTTTAACAAACAGGATAAAGCAACGGCAGAATACTGCATTCACCAGACAAACAGGTACATGCAATTCTACTAACAATCTAACAATCTCATTAACTTACTCCAACAGTTTATCGTTCATTTTGATTGTCCTTTCGCTATAACCAACCCCTCGATACATGGACGGTCAAGTCAGGTGGGTTAGTCTAAACCATTAGTGTCTTAACCATTCAATAAGGAGGGAAGGGCCATTGTGCAAGTCCATGACGGAACCAGACAAAGCACAGGTTCCTTGCAAGTAACTGAAGAATGTCGCGATTTGCATCCTTATCTCAATGTTATCAACCATTGGTAGGAACATCATCGGGGAAATATCATCCCATTCATATGGTCCAGTCATTTATTTTATGCATTTTATATAAACACTGAAACTCTGTATTTACACCAGTGTCGCTTTTCACTGTCACAGCCTAGGATTGTTAGCCTTGCTTTGAGGTTGCTAAGCAGCCAACCCAGATCTCAAACCCAAGGTCTACCACATACAATCCATTCCTTCGTTAACATAAAGAAGGCTTTTCTCTTCCATGTTGAAACGTATCGGAAGACATATATAATATTCTCTGACGCTTACAGTACAGTATGTTCCCTTTGTTTTTCATGTGACAGTCTCCCTCGTGTGGCTGGCAGTGGTAAGTGCATTCAAAACTGAATTCCCTGATGTCATTGTGTAGAAAAGCAAAGGTTCTTAAAAGCCCAGGCGCCTGGCTAAATCTCTCTCGGTATGTCACATGTTATGCGCTGGTGGAAAATTGGCTCATAGTTTTGTTCGGGTATATACTTGCCCTTGGTTATGTGGAATATAAGCAGTACATTCTACAGGGTTTCTATCAGCTGTGATTCAACATTCCTGTGGTTTAATGTTCCTTGTTTCTATGTACATTTAGACAATGTTGCCATTCAAACTGGAATGCCAGTATCCATCTGCAATTTCTGCAGGACCCACCATCAACAAGCACTCCAAATACCTCAGTGAAGAGTGCTTGATGTGGGCTTTATTTACATGCACTGAAAACATGTATTCAAATTGCATGAGGGAATGCTATTGATCCACTCACCAACTCCCCGAAAGGAATTATACAGTGGCTCTCAAAAGTATTCACCCCCTTTGGACTTTTCCACATTTTACTGTGTTACAACATGGAATCAAAATTGATTTAATTAGGAGTTTTTGCCACTGATCAACACAAAAAAGTCCATAATGTCAAAATGGAAAATAAAATCTACAAATTGTTCTAAATTAATTACAATTACAAAACAGAAAATAATTGATTGCATAAGTATTCACCCCCTTGAGTCAATATTTGATAGAGGCTCCTTTGACAGCAATTACAGCCATGAGTCTATTTGGATGTCTCTACCAGCTTTGCACATCTGGACACTGCAATTTTTGCCCATTCTTCTTTGCAAAATTGCTCAAGCTCCGTCAAGTTGGATGGGGACCTTTGGTGAACAACAATTTTCAACTCTTTCCACATATTCTCAATTGGATTGAGGTCCGGGCTTTGACTGGGCCACTCCAGGACATTGACCTCTTTGTTTTTAAGCCACTCCAGTGTGGCTTTGGCTGTATGTTTGGGGTCATTGTCCTGCTGGAAGATGAATCTTCTCCCAAGTCCCAGGTCTTTTGCAGACTTCAGCAGCTTTTCCTCCAGGATTTCCCTGTACTTTGCTGCATCCATTTTGCCCTCTATCTTCACAAGCTTTCCAAGCCCTGATGCAGAGAAGCATTCCCATAGCATGATGCTGCCACCACCATGCTTCAGGGTAGGGATGGTGTTCTCAGGATGATGTGCGGTGTTAGGCTTACGCCAAACATAGCGCTTAGCGTTGAGGCCAAAAAGCTCTGTTTTGGTCTCATCAGACCATAGAATCTTCTTCCACTTGGTCTCAGAGTCTCCCACATGCCTTCTGGCAAACTCTAGCTGAGATATGATGTGAGTTTTTTTCAACAATGGCTTTCTTTTTGCTACTCTCCCATAAAGGCCAGTTTTGTGAAGCACCCAGGCTATTGTTGCCGTATGCACAGTGTCTCCAAGCTCAGCCATGGAAGACTGTAACTCCTTTAGAGTTGCCATAGGCCTCTTGGTGGCCTCCCTGACTAGTGACCTTCTCGCCCGGATACTCAGTTTTTGAGGACGGCCTGTTCTAGACAGATTCACAGTTGTGCCATATTCTCTCCATTTCTTAATAATGGACTTTACTGTGCTCCGGGGGATATTCAATGCCTTGGAAATGTTCTATATCCTACCCCTGATTGGTGCTTTTGAAGAACCTTATTCCGGATTTGCTTTGAATGTTCCTTCATCTTCATGATGTAGTTTTTGTTAGGAAATGTACTAACCAACTGTGGGACCTCCCAGAGACAGGTGTATTTAACCTGAAATCATGTGAAACACCTTAATTGCACACAGGTGGACTCCATTCAACTAATTATGTTACTTTTAAAGTTGCACCAGAGCTTATTTAGGTGTGTCATGGCAAAGGGGGTGAATAATTATGCAATCAATTATATTTGTAATTAATTTAGAACAATTTGTAGATTTTATTTTTCACTTTGACATTATGGACTTTTTTCTGTTGATCAGTGGCAAAAACTCCTAAATAAATCAATTTTGATTCCATGTTGTAACACAATAAAATGTGGAAAAGTCCAAGGGGGGTGAATATTTTTGAGAGCCACTGTATGTAGGTGGTAAAAATGGTCACATATCCCTTTAGAACAATTTAAGTGAGTAAGTGTCAGTCTGAGCCATGTTTGTTTCATATGTAGAAACAATGTCAGTTGTGTCTTGGAACAAATCTGCTGTATTTTGCACATACTGCTTCAATTAGCTATACTGTTGTTTTGGTCCAAGCTGAGGGAGGGAGAGAGAGAGAGAGAGAGAGAGAGAGAGAGAGAGAGAGAGAGAGAGAGAGAGAGAGAGAGAGAGAGAGATTCAGAGAGACAAAGTGAGAGGACCATTACAGTCGGGAGAAATACGACCTAAACAAGACAGAGAGAAAGAGCAAAGTGAGTTTAACTTTAATTTATTTTCTTTCGTTAATGTCAATGTCACTTTAAAAAACAAATTAGTATATATGTTTTGGGCCATATTCATAGAAGAGGTTATGATTTATTTATTTTTAAATCTAAGCCTGCTTTAAAGATGCAGCTCATCAACTATATACATATAATTGGTTAAACAGGGCTTTCTCAAATATTGATCTTTAGCTATTTTACTCATATACTAACATGCCGTAAACAGCATACATACATAGCTAAACTCTATCCATCGTTCCGGTTTAACCAGCAAAAGGGAGTGGAGTTTTGCTGAAAGCTCCTTTAACTTAATTATCGACAAGTGTAACTTTTAGCCACATCTAAAGCTAAACTGTGACAATGTGCACATAAGACAATGAGAAAGAGATGTGAAAGAGAAGCTGGGGACATAAGTCAAAGAGACACTTTGTGAAACAATTTCTGATGCATTTGATCTGTGTAATACAGCAATGCCCAAGAGCTTTTCATTTTTGCTAACTGAGATCACAAGCAATCCAGCTGTTTTAGGAACACCGCCCTTTTGGGAAAACTTGTATGAGGTAATGCTGTTAATCTTTATACAGTGCTGTCTGCTTAACAGAAACAACCAAGTCTTAAAAAGAGGTCAGTGCTAAGACAAAACTTAGCGACAGGGTGTCTGGGATTGTGGTCAGATCTTAGTAAGACTGACCAAATAGCACAGTCAGGTCGGGTCACACTCTTCTTCTTTGATTGTGGTCTGCTTGATTTTTTAGAAATATGAACAACAGAACGGTTAGTAAAGCAATGCTGGGTCAGACATCATCGGTACCTCTTGGATTAACTGCCTTTACCATTAGATGAAGCCAAAAAGCAGGGGGAGGCTGGGGAGGAGGAGGCACAGTGGGGACGTAATGGATTTAGATTAGATATAAATCCCTTCCTTGCCGATCATTAGATGTATTATTTATCAAAAGACAAATAAGATTCTAGGTATTGATTGAACGATTTGTATTGTATTGAAAGCACCTTAAATATGCTGATGTTTTCATGATTTGATCTAAGGTTAAAAGTGAATTCCCTGCCTGAACCACCGCTTTGCTTAACTGGTCAAATCACTGAAAGCTTAGGCAGCCTGGTTAGCATTCCTTGGCTTGTGAGCTACTGTTGTTATATCTCAGAACACTAATACCGTGTTTCCATCTGCCACTGGGACTGACTACAAAGCAGTTTGAAATCAGACTCATTCATTAGCAGCAGATCCAGATCAAATCGATTTCAATTGGGGCTTTGTCTTTCCCTGGTTAGGACTGAAGGCTGACAGAAGTCAATCTCTCTAACTCGCACAAATGATCAAAGTTACCTAATGTACGTCCAATAAGAAGGATGAGGACCAGAGAAAATAATATACGTAGGCTAAACAATATATAGCATATGATACTGTCAAGGAAATATTGGAGGCTGGTGAAGACATTTTTAAATAGTAATTATACAAACTTGTGATACATAGGTGGTCTTTGACTTTTGTGTAATGATCAGTTGCTGATTGGATAATAGACTGCAGATGGAATTGCTGGCAGCTCTAGTTTGATATTGGAACACGATGAGATTGAGATGTACTCACTGGTTTCATGGTTTAGATGCAAATGTGGCTTTTGTAGCTACAGATGTCTAGGCCTGATTAGTACTAGATTTTGATCTAGTCACATCTCAGAAAGCTTATATTAGATAACTGTTTTTATTGATTTAATTCACTGTTTTGTGTTTCAGATTCAAAACTACACCTCCCAATCTCTCTGGATGATGGGTCGTCTACCAATCGCAATGCTTCTCTGTGGACTCCAAGGTTATTTTTATTTTAGAGTAGTTTAATAAAATCAGATGAGCTCAGTTCCTTTAAGTAATCTAGGCTAGGAAGACAGAAATAAGATATTCAGTGTAATATCATTAGGGGTGATTTTACAAAAATGAATACTGAATTATATTCTGGGTTCAGTGGGGATCAGATGGTTAATTTACACGATTGACTGTGTCCTTTGCCTTGTACAAACTACATCCTTTAGTGTTCAGAGATCTGACAGCTTCCCTCTTAATAGTCTTTGACATTCTGGGCTTTAATTCCTGCAGAGAGATTATCCCTGATACATTTGTAGAGGTCAGTTACCACATACACAGACAATAATAGGTTTAAAGATTTATTAAAAATGAAGCTAATAAGCCAAATAGATAGAGATCAATAGATTTGAATTCAGATCACACAGTTTAATCCACAATGAAAATAAAGGAGAATCACTGGCTGTATTCCAGATTCCCAAGAACGCTTGAGTTGCAGTTGATTCAGCGTCCCAGAATGAGAGCGACTCGAATGGGGGGACGGTTGGGGGAAGGGATCCAGTAATGCAGTGAACACCCAAAGCCCTAGACCACCTGAGTGCCCCTTATAAAAGAATTCCATAGTGAAAGCATAGCTAAATGTCATAAAGCATAGGTAAGCACTTTAAAGCACAGATAGGTATGGTAAAGCATATTAAAAATACAAACATGGTAAACCAACACTTATAGAAGTGTCCCATAGTAATAGCTTCGCTAAGTGTAATAAAGCATAGTGAAAGCATGGTAAAAGCATAGGTAAGCATTGTGAAGAACAACGAGGTAGGGTAAAGCATTAATAACCATGGCAAACCAGGGTACACTATGGAAAATACTATTTACCATGGGAAAAACATGTTAAAACATGGCAAAAATACTGTGGCAAACTTGTATAAGGGGGTGCTCAGTGGAGGAAAGAGAACAGGAAAGTGTGACAAGCCAACAATCTCCAGAAGAAGTGGGTTAGAAGCCAGATGTCGACCCTTAACCACACACAGCCAACCCACAACAAACCCTAAATATATAGCTGGAAATATAGCTAACTAGCTACTACTGAATGCTAGGATTTTATTTTATTAATCATTATACCCTTACCTGATAATCCTGTGTATAACACGATTCTTCTGTTTCTCCAGTTTTTATACTAGGAGCTGTCAACGGTCAACAGATTGATATAGGTAACTCAGTTTTTATTTAAAACAATGGCCCCCAACAATAAAAAAAAAAAAAAAAAAAAACACTGCCCTCCTCCAATGTTGAATAACTTTTGGTTCTTTTTCTTATATTTTCTAATTACATTATTTAGATATATATTCAGATTTACTTTGTATTGACATGTATCTATACTGATGTTTATATATATATACACACACACACACACACACACACACACACACACACACAGTATATCAAATGATGTAAAATAACTGATCAACAAATGTATATCTAACCTTTCTTTAGATCTAAACGAAGGACCATATCCAACAGACACCACTGATGAATCACTGACCCCAGGTAGAGCTTTGTTTGTTACAGTATTGGTATGGAAGAAGCACAACCAATTCAGTGTGACAGTGCAGGTCAGTACAGGACAGCAGGATCCAGGACAGGAATCCAGGCTATTGAAGAGACCTTAATAACATAATACTAAAGCCCATTTCACACTGGCATGCTCTACCAGGGTCAGAACCTACCCGGGTCAGGACCCGGTGTCATGCGGGTCGTCTACGCAATTTCACACTGCTTTTGATACAGCAGGGTTGACCTGGGTGACAGACGCAAGACGCAAGTAATAATGCACGTATCAATGCCCCGGAAGCAGCTTGTTACTGATGCTTCAATCCAAGCTACTCTGGATTGAACCATCAGCCCAAATGTTGATTAGAGCAAATGTTTCTTCATCCCTGCTGCAATCTGGCTCATGGTGTTTCTCAATCAACAAAAATATGGCTAAATAGAATTAACAGAAATGAAATGCATTTTTGTCGAGCCAGAACCTAGGTCAGGACCTGGGTAGGAGTGCCAGTGTGAAAGGGGCTTTAGAATGTCAAGTTCTCTCAGGTTTAAAGAGTTAATAAAGAATCATTTCTTTGGCTTTGATCTTATCTGACTTGATTGTAAATCACCTCGAACCCTTCTCTGCCCTACTCTGCCTCTTTATCTCTCTCTCTGCCTCAGATTGTCGAGAGGAACAGTACCCCTGCACCAGGATGTACTCCATCCATCACCCCATGAAACAGTGCCTCCATTCACTCTGCTTCTACAGGTAAGCTTCCCTGCAGAAACCTCCAGCGACTGCTGCAAGCTGGGGATCAGTAAAACCTGGAACTGAAACCAGCAATTGCTGGCGTCCAACTGGATAAAACAAGTGCTCAAGATTAAATGAGATCATTAGCAGTGGAGACAATGGACAGTTTTTTAACACTGCATAACTCGGTCAAGAAATGGTAACACTGCTCAAATCAGCAGACCAGTAAACGAAATACTAATATTTATATTTTTTCCTTTTCAGCATAAGAGACAGCACTGGGGAACCCCATTGGGTTGCATAAACCACTTATCCCAGGGAAACCCTCAGATAAAAAGATTGAAGCAATTAAGGGGATTTCCTGCCAGGGTGGCTTGTCATTCAACCCTGAAGTGCTGTGTTAAATTGCCTTGGTTTATTCTTTAACCAGCATAACCAGCTCTTCAAGTCTCTTGAACTAGCTTGACTAATTGAAACCCATCCGTCTACCAGCTCTGACCAGAATGATTCAGTGCTGCTCATTGTTATAAATTTCCAACAGAGATACTGCTGCAGAGGTCAGAGTGAGGCCTGGGTTTGGTTGATTTTAAAGAGTATTTACTTACTTTTTTTAACTTTTTCTTTACTATTTTATGCTGTTTGCAATCATTGTTGCTCCCATTTTGAGTTTTTTTCCTTCTCTAAATCTGCTTGTCTGGGGAATCCTATGTGCCGGGACTGAACAGCCTTTCTCATTCCATTCCATTTAGATCATGTGACGATCTGACTTTTCACCTTTGCTAAGCCCACCAACTCTGCTTGACAAAGAGGGTTGATGGGACTGAAAGAGGTAGATCAAGGTCACATTGTCACATGATCTGAATGCAATGAGAACAAGCTCCAAGCCAGGTAAAGAAAGACTTAGAGGAAAATGGTACTGGAGCAATGGAAGCAAGACCCATTGCAAGCACAATAAAATAGAAAGCAGGATATTAAAAAGCAATTACAATGATGTTTGAAGCTACTTACTCTTCAAGGTTCTCCATAATTCAAGAATATACATGGGGTGGAAACACGTGCTCTATGTAGCACGTACTTATGTGTAAATACAAATGCCTTTCTCTGTGTCTCAGCCTGCGGCGTGTGTACGTGGTGAACAAGGAAATCTGCGTTCGGATTGTCTGTCTGCAGGAGGAGATCATGAAAGGTGAGAGACATGGCAGGGACCCTTTCTTAGGAAGAACCATGCACCCCATCATTATACTTTTTTATTATTGCAGCAAGGTGGTTTCTTCATTTGCAGAACAGCCTAAGATAACATGCAAAGTATTACCCAGTCTCAGATTTGAAAGATAATGGTACGTTTCCATCTGTCACTGGGATTAACTTGAAAGCGAATTGAAATCAGACTTGTTCATTGCCATTAGCAGCAGATCGAGATCAGATTGATTTAAATAAGGACTCTGTCAGTCCCAGATTGCGGGCTGGCAGAACTCGAGCTCCCCAACACTCGATGGTGGTGGAAGTTACTAATGAGCATCCAATGCGAGACACGAGAACAGGTTTTTAATCTGTAAACAAAATGAATGAATTTTTAAATAGCAAATCCACAAAAATGTATTACTGGTGTTAGTGTGTAATGCCCAGTTGCAGATTAAATTCTAGAATGTAACTGCAGATTGAACTGGGGTAGGCACTGCGATGGAGTTTTAAAGACTGGTTTCATGGTGCAGATGGAAATGTGGCTTAATTCTAGTGTATGTCCTGTGATTGTGTTGTCTGTCACAGCTGAATTGTGTCGTGAGAAGTCTGGCTGGCCACGCAGAATTCAAAGGTCAACCAAGACCTGTCGCCATCGTGAGCTGTTGAATTGGAAACGCTCATGAAGACCAGCAGCTTGAAAGACAGATAAAGTGGACGAGACCAAGCAAACGTTTTCCTGAAGCTCTCCAGTATTAAAAACTCTCAGCACCTCAATGAACACCGAAACATTATTCTGGTCTTCAGAACACACCATTAATTTAGTATCTATCTTTAGCACTTTTGGACACAAGTCTGTACACAGCTTAACTAGCTCTTACTTTAAATATTACTTTATGTCTATAATATCTATTTTACCAGATATATATAATGTGATGATCTTGCTTTGTTTAGTTAGTGGGGATTGGTTAAAATACACATCAATGTGTGAGCAGCCACTTGGACATTTTAAAACAATACACATGTTTGTGTATCTGGTCGACATCCTGGTCTCATATTGCCAGAATCCAGTGACTACAACATTTTCTGAACACCACCACTATACGCTCCATTTAGAGCACTTTCACCACTAATAACATGTGAATACATAAAATCACATTTTACTCAATTTTTCATTTGTGCTTCTATAGCTATAGCCAAAAGTTTTGCAGCACCTATATATCTTGAAATACTAAAAGAAACTTAATTTCAAAGACAAACTTTTCAACTACACGTCTTTTTCAATATCTTTAAAATAAGGCATCCAGTCTAAACATTTGTCATTGAATTTTAGTTTCTTTTAGTACTTCTATATTCAGCACTATTGAATGTTTAATAGTTATAGATTATACTTCTACATATCTTAAGACTGAGTGCTATAGTTGTGGAAGATCAGCACTTAAAGATACCATTCTCAGCTGTTTGTAGTGCTGAAGTAGAATTATCTTTAAGAAGGAAAGTGCTTTGCGGTATGTATTCTTTTGTATAAATATTAAAATGCCTTCTGATTAAACATGTTTAGCATTGTCATGGCTTTCTATCTGTGTGCTAAAAACGGTGTGGATAGTAGGTAAAATAATAATAATAATAATAATAATAATAATAATAATAATAGCGAATGCATCTACAGACATCTTTATGAGTGAAATAACCACAGCCTTCATGAACGCTCATGGACTATTCTGTATATATGACAAGCACAATGGAAGGAAAACAAATTATGAAACTATGAAAATTATAAACCTGAACTAAACTGGGAGGGAGGGGGGAGGGGGGAGGGGGGAGGGATTTTATTGGACACCATCTTTACATCTCTTTACATGTACTTTATATTCTAGTCATGTGGCTAGTTGGTGATTTTATAAGGATCCAAAGCATAAATACTATCAAATTACAATATCATCTTAACAAATGTGTTGATAACCAGGAGCTGTTTCTGCTTCAGACCCTTGGAACACCAATATCTTGCCAACCACTTACACTCCTACATTATCAAGTGCATGTACTGTGGGTTTCTCAGAATATGATGGATGAGCAGGAAAACCTAACATGATATGCGTATTTAAGTTTTTTGTATTTGAGCCTTTGAGAAATCCAGCTCAATCCACTCTGTGGAGATGAATAGCACCTCAAAGCAACACATCACTTTTTGTTTTGTAAAATAACAGATTTCTTTTATTGATTGATGATGCTACTACAGCATGCATTGAAACATTTCAATGAAATGTTGTCATGATGATAATAAAGTAGATTATTATGGCTCTATGCAGATGCTAAGATGTGTTTGTTGTTAGTGTAATAGCTGCAGACACTTGAACACGTGATTCTAGCTTCCTTTTATTGACCTAAAAGCTTCAGTCCTAAACTTACCCTAATAATCAGTAACTACTAATATAAAATATCAGATATTAACTAAGCGGTTAGTATTTAATATTAAGAATTCATTATAACGACTTTTTGGAATGACTCCTTGAATCATCCGGTCCCACTAAGAGGGAAGTATGACCCATGTTTCTAGGTATTGATTAAACTGCTATTGTTTTACAGATCCTTGCATTGTCATCTGTGCATGGTGCATCATACCAGGCATTTAGAGCACCAAGCTTACACAGATGTACACAGTCCTCCCCTTGTAGATTGTCCTTACTCTCATAGTTATCTTGTTTGGTTTTATTATCCCACCTTATGCTCCAGTATCTGTAAGTGAACAGAACGGATGTGCATCAACAATACCTGCTCGCTGTTTCATAAAAGAACGTGAAACAATTTTCCTAATCAAATCATTTAGAAATTGTTATTTTTTAAATGTATTCATTTTCTTTTAACTGGTAAAAGCCCATTGAGACAGGCAAGTACTATAAGTGACAATTGCTTTAAGGAAATAGTTCCTCTTGCTTAAAGATGATCACTTCAGGAGCCTCAATAACTAATCAATAACTTTGAATGGGCACGAATGCAATTCAAGCTCACCAAGTGAAGGAACATCTCTATAATTAAAGGTAAAGTAGTGGATAAGAGGTTCTACATTAATGGTGAGGCAATACCAACAGTGTCTGAGAAGCCTGTGAAAAGTCTTGGGAGAAAAGTCTTGGGAGATGGTATAATGACGACCTAAAGGACAAAGTTCGTATGGGAGAAGTGAGACAACAAGCAGTGCAAGGGTTGAAGAGCATAGACAGCAGCGCTTTACCGGGCAAACTTAAACCCTGGTGCTTTCAGTTTGGTCTACTGCCGAGGTTGCTGTGGCCACTGACTGTGTACAAGGTTTCTTTGACAACAGTAGAGAAGCTGGAAGCTTTAATCAGTTCATACATCAGGAAATGGTTAAGAGTTCCACGCTGCCTAAGCAGAGTGGGACTGTATGGTAAAGGGATACTGCAGCTGCCAGTCTTAGCTTTAACCAAGGAGTTTAAGTGCGCCAAGGTTCGATTGGAAATTACATTGTTAGAGTTACACAACAAATGTGTGAGGGAGGCAATACCTGTGTTGAAAACTGGAAGAAAGTGGGCGGCAAAGGAAGCTGTGGAAGATGCAAAGGCTGCCCTTCATATCAGTGATATCATGGGGCAAGTACAGCATGGAAGACGAGGCCTTGGTCTCAGTTCAGCTTCTCCTACATGGCACAAAGCAGCCCCTAGCTCAACAGAGGAAGCTGGTAGTCAGGATACATGGTGTCCTTTATGTTCATCACCAGCTACATTAAGACACATGTTGACAGGATGTAAGGTGGGTTTTAGCCAAGGTTAGTTTACCTGGCATCATGACCAGGTGCTGCGATGTTTGGCCTTAGTATTGGAAGACAAGCGCAGCATGACCAACAGCTTGTCACCAATTCCAGCAATAGATGACACACGAAGAACAACAGTCACATGAAGTATCAGAAAACTATATATATATATTTTTTTAAAACTCAAAGTTCCAGTTTCCATTTCTACTTTATTTAGACGGTTTAATTATTTAACTACTGCAATCCTGTACTAGATAGACATCCCAAAGGCAGAGATAAGAAAATAAAATTAATGAAGAGAAGCACGAATGGAAATCTGACAGGTGAGTTAGACAAGATAGTAACCAGATCATTGAAATTTTTACCACTGATATTTCAATAACGCTTTAGTTAAAGAACTAATGACACTATGGAAGACATAAACACTGTACAACTACTTGCATAATCCTTCATAATCACTTTGAACACCAAATGAATATGCTTTTTAACTATTAATAACATGTTGTCATAACATTTGTTAGAATTACTGTAACTGAAAATGCAGCATTTCTGTGATTCGTAGCCATTGCCACTTTTAGTGTAATTATGATCGAATTAATAATATTATTTTTGCTGTATTAGTGTTAAAGAAACATATTTAGCAAGTGTGTTATGAATGCTTCGTACGCTACGATTCACAAAAATGCTGCATATTATTAACAGTTAAAAGCATTATATTGCATTAAGCTCAAATCAGGTAATCAGGTTCTTATTTTAAATTTTCATTTAGAGGAGTGTTGTCCACCCAGCACCAATCTGCTTCTGTCTCCTGGTCGTTGAGTCCAATCCAGTGCCGGTTGCAATAGTTTTCATATTTGCTCCGAGTCATCTTTCCCAATAAGAACCTCTAATCAGAAAACAAACCTCTGTCATTTAATCTCTGACAATTGATAGCCTGCCTTCTAAAAGTAAGAGGGGGTTCATATATATTGTATTTACTGATGTTTATGTTTATCTTGAACAAACTGGTGTTTGATTTGCACGTTTGTATTAAGCATACCGGTATGTCTGGTAACTACAAAATAAAACGTACATGTTTGGTTGCTAAAATAAAAATAAAAAGCAAACGGTTCATCTATTGTATCACCATACATTCCTCAGACAGTTCCTGTTAGGTTTGGTTGTATAAATAAACAACACATAGTCCTTTTCTCTTAATTACTGAAAACAAAGCTTTGTAGAAATTATTATCACACCTGCTCTTCCTCACTGTCTATAATCACCAGCTGAGCCCCAATTGATACAGTTATCATGACTGGTCCAGTTCATGTAATCAGATGAAAAGTACCAGCTTCCTTTGAGCTTCTGCCAATTCTCTGGGCAGGGTTTGCAAGCTCGTTCTATGAAATGAGACACAGAAACAGTTCTAACAAGTAAGTGCACATTTACAAAGCATTGATAGTCTGGTCATGAATTTAAAACGTGTTCATTGTACAACATTTTACAACTTAAAAATGTTTAAAAGCACTTAAAAAATGTTATTGCTCAGATGTCTAGTTGTATTTTTATAAAATGTATTATAACTTCTTATGTGTCACAGTGTTTTATTTACTCTGTGTTATTCTTATCCTTCAACTCATCTTTGAACTAAGAATAATTTCCAGACATCCGAGACAAAAAGATTAACATTAGGGCTGTTGGTGGTGCTGTGGGTTAAAATCCAGCTCAGTAACTTTGCCCTCTGCACTGCTTTTCACACTCATCTTTAATACAGCAGAGAGTGCACTCAGACTAGACTTACTCCTGTTTGTCTTCATATCTCAGGAAAATCTGAGTTGAAATAACTCCCCACCCCAAGAGGTAGTTTTGTTATTGAATTAAAATATATACAGCTAACAAAATTACAGTAAATCATATCTAATATGCATTACTATCATTTTAAAGGTCTCACATTTTCCTATATAAAAGGTGCGCACATTATTGTGTTTCTTTAATGGAGGCTTGGTGGTCCAGTGATTAAAGGGCTTCATATGAGAAAGCCCCCAGTTCTAATCTCCGCTCATCCACTGACTGTGTGTGACCCTGAGCAAGTCACTTAACATCCGTGTGCTCCGTCCTTCGGATGAGACGTTAAATCCAGGTCCTATTGCAAGTGATTCTACCTGTGTAGTTCACACCCTAGTCTGTAAGTTGCTTTGGATAAAAGCTTCTGCTAAATAACTAATTAATAATGTTTTTTCCAAGCTACTAATAAGATCAAATGAACTGATTGCTCCTTACTGAATGTTTAATGCTGCATCCCTGCATTCCACTTCAAGAGGTTACACCAGGGAACACAGAAACACTGTACTAATTGGAAAAGCAGCGATTCAAATACGTAGTTTAATTGAAAGTTGACCACCTTTGAGTAGAGGACTTTGTCAGCCATTTCTGGTATGTTTGTAAAGAAAACTCAAATGAATAATTGAGTTATTAGATCACAATTTGCTCATATTCGGTTTCCTCTGACAAAGTCAAAGCCAATCAGCTGCTGCCATGTTATTGAAACTACTGCATTTTGAACCATAACTACTCCAGAAATTTGACTAGCCTTACCAATTGATCTTCTGTGGCAATGCACTGGTACTGTAGCAGTAAGGGCATCTGCAATGGTGTGAGGCTTTTCATAGAGTGGTACCACATTGTTAATGAACTCTCCAGGTAGGTGGAAAGATGAGACCACTTTATTACTATTTGCATGTACAATGTTACGCATGCAGTTACCTATTTGAGGAATCCATTCCCAAATCCTCTATACTGTACACACTGCAGGTAAACTGGTTTTGATCTGTCACGGTTGGGAGTTTAATCAGACTCAACTGCATAGGTTCAGAAGCATTGGCTCAATTACACAAGGATCAATTCTTTATACATGTAACATAAGCAGAAAGGACAGACATTTATTTATTTAAATGATACAGTATTTGACCATCCTCACTCATGTATAACCAATTGTTCTGGATTATCATCTGTGGAAATTTAAGGGTAAAAAAGACAAAAAAAAAAAAAGAATCACCACTTGCGCTGTCATTTGTAACTGTTTTCAAAGTTTCCTTTAATTTCCATCGACACACCTTGACCCACAATATTTACATCTTGTCTGCATTGATAATACATCACAGTTTTACACATCTAAGACCATAAGCACACTGCGCTTCACACTTTTAATATATATATTTATATATACATTTAATATTTACTTAAGTCTTTATTTAATTAATAATAGTAAGGATGTAGAAATAGGCAGCACAATGAAATGTCTAACTAGTGACATGAAGGGAAGGGAGGGAGGCAGATTGTTGGTCCAACATGATGCCGTACTAATGTATGAACATAACCCACATCCCCAGTCAACGTACCTACTTCACAGCAAGACTCTGTTTAAAAGGTGTGTTCATATTCTGTAACTTGATATTCTGACTGTTCAAGTTCTTATTTTTAGCTGCAGGAGGTGATCCTGCTTACGAAGTGTGATGAACACACTTTAGTGTGACCACATGGCACCAAGTACACAGGGACAACAACTAATCAAGCAACGCATTCTGGTACTTGTAGTTCTCTTTTAAGAAAGGAGTCTGATAAAAGGCACCCGAATGCATTGGGACAAAAACAAAATATGAACTGGACTGCCTGGAACCATATAGTCAACCAATACATATGATAAAGGGATCAGATATATAAATCTCGTGGCCTTTCTCCATTCTGTGAGCCTACAAGCACCTTGAGACTGACCGCACTTCATTCCCACATGAGCTGTCATACACAGGGCCACAACAAACGGGACGGGTGCTGATAAAACAGCAAGACAATGTTCAAGAGCATTTTATACCAATTTAAATAAAATACATGAAAATGATTACATGAATAAATAAATACACAAATAAATAAAAGGTAGGTACAGGTACAAAATCTGGCATCCATGCTGAAAAATACCCATTTGGTAGCAGGTAACAGCAGTCAAAAGACCTTTCCCACTGAGTTCTACTCAGATTTATCTGCTTCTACATACACTTCTGTATTGGAAGCTATGGGAAGCTAACTGTAACCAGCACTACAGTATAGCAAAACATGATAATTCTGGAACAATTAACTGTTAAAATCTGATTTCCCCATCATTTTACAACAGGATTCCTCAGGCACCTGTGCCTACCTCTAATTAAATAAATAAATAAATAAATAAATAAATAAATTGACATTCCTGTCTGCATAACCGGATTACACCATATTGAAGACATACTGTGGCTGCTGTACCTGTCTGTACAGAACTAGAACGAGGAAACCTGCACAGCTGACAATGGAGCTTGCCTACAGAATCAGTTTGTGCAGATTTAGCAGTTACCTGATTGCTCAAATTCCTGGCACTGGTCATTTCAAAACTAGAGTAGTTCTGAAACCCAGAACTGAGTGCCGGAATAGTATTTTTTTTTTTTTTTTTTACTCTGCATTTGAAGTCTGATTTCCAAGTATTTTTGAGGTATTCAGGATACGGCTAAAACCTGAAGGACAGCTTGCAAGTCCATTATTCGCTGCTGATAAAGTAGGGAAAGGGGTTTTGGAGGAAAACATAAAAACTTGACTTTTTAAATGGGGGTATTCCCATCACAAGGGTGAGTTTATCTGCAACATGTCTGATCATAAAAAACAACTCATGGCTGAGAGACTGGCTAACAAATTTAACTGATTTCAGACACATTGAAGAACAGGGAGCCAAAACATCCTAACTCTGAGCTTTTGTAAAGTTATTATAAGTGGTTGTATGTCCTGCTCCCATAGTCACAACATCACTATAGGCAAACCGGGTCTTGAAACACATTTGCTGTTAAGAAACTCTACCAAGTTATAAGGTAAGTACCTCAGTATGTTATCACTAGTCCTGTTATTTATATAAATCTGCATTTCACATCTTCTGCCATTATTATACTTTATTATTATTATTATTATTATTATTATTATTATTATTATTATTATTATTATTATTATTATTCTTTAATAGCAGTGGCTCATTGCAAGGAATGGAACCAATCACACAAAAAATTGCTCTTCCTGGAAATTAATCTGGCAAGATAAACAATGAACTTACTGGGTCAATAATAGTCATTGATATACATGGAACAATATTATTAGACTGGAGAGTATTCAGAAAATGAATGCCATGGAACAAAGACAGTTATCAATAAATGTACTTCTGTGGTGTTTTTTTTGTGGGTCTTTTTTTAATTTCACTGGAATTTCCGTGGATATAAAGGACTGGGGTTTGTGCGACAAGTTCTGGTAAAAATCAACAGACTTCACAAGAACTGTATAGCTTGACAAAGTACAATCTTGAGAACAACTTCTAAGCATGCACTTCAGTGGTAGAGATATATGCTGTTTTAAAGCCACGTTGCATAGCCAGGTTTCAGGGACAATGCTATTGACAATGAAATGACTACTGGTGCATAGCCAAGTGTTAAGCACAATGTTGCAGAACAAGTATCAAACGATTAAGTGAAGTCAACTATTGGCGTGAATTCAGAAACCGCGTGATTTACCCTTTAAGTTGTTGGCATGTAGAATGTCTGAAGTGGATTTGTTTTAGGAGGCCACAAGCCAACGTTCTGTTACCTAGAATGACTTCAGTGACTTCAAAACACACTACACGTAATACTAAATATCAACATAATGTTAAATGTTTTTGATGAGTCTTTGTCAATGTGTTTTGTACTAGAATATAAACTGTGTGATTTGTCTCTCTTGTTTCTGGCTGGGATCAATATAGCAACATTAACCCTTTCAGTCCTGGCAGGACCTGAAGGTCCCGTCCTGTCTTAGGGTTGTTTAGAGTTCAAGTACAAAAGGGACTTTAAAATCCCACTCACTAAAATATATGTACAAAACACTTGTGTCCTATTCTCATGTATACTCAATAAAGGAGTTGCTTTTTTAATTAAATAACTTAATTTCATATTCTTCAGCTCAACAAAAATAATTCAGGACTGAAAGGTATAAAGCATTTCAAAATCTCATTATTTATTTTCCCCTAACCTTTTTACAATGTTTGCAATTATGTTGAGTGGTTCTGGGGATCACATTTTGAGTTATGACCATTTCTTCCTCGTCTATTCAAATCATGTGATAAAATGACTTTTCAGCTTAGCTGGTCCCACCCACGTTGGATCACTGAAGTTGAAATCTCACACTTTTACATTGGTTGATTGGAATGAGGAAGGCAGTTTAGTGCTAGGCAGTTATGATTCTCCAAACAAGCTCAAGGCAATTTCAAAAGCCAGGTAAAGGCAGACCTAGAGAAAAATATAAATAACTCAAAATACTGGGGCAGCAGAACCCAGAACCACTCTTAATGATTGCAAATATAATAAAAAGACAAGGGGAAGTTGGAACAAATACATAATGGCATTGGAAGCGGCTTGTTATTTATCAATTGGTTCCTCTGGAAAGAAGCTAATGCCACACACTAGTTAGATCAATCTTGCTAAAACACAGTTTACATAATACAAAAGTCATTAAGATTTTTCATCAAATTAGTACACCTATACTATTGTGAAAACTGACTGTTAAACGGGTTAGGTAAGGGTAATTAGATGGGGGGGGGGTGCTGAAGTTATGGAAGGTGTCACGTGGGGAAACTGGTTAGTTCCCAGTTTGATCACTGGTGGCTCAGACTGGGAGTGGTGTTCCCTCTTAGAACTGGACCCAGTTTGTTGACTGCTGGTTCTGAGCGGGAACGGAACTGCAAAGAAACAAAATAAGAGTGATGTATTATGCGATGTGTAAGCCTTTGCAGAAACATGTTCTACCCTTCATTCATCCTTTCCAAAAAGCTTTAACTTGCAAGTTTGAAGTCTGCTTTAAAAAGAAGTCTTCTAATTTCATTTTCAATTGCATATTTGCAATCATTCCGAGTGGTTCTTATGGCAACTGCTGAAATATTGTCTTTCATTTCGTGAGTCTGTGTTAAGGTGCTTTGAACAAGTCCAGGAGCTGATCTTCAGTTCTAGGTGTCTGCCATAGACATGTGTAAAGTAGGCTAGGTCATCCAAGGTGTCCTTAAATTAATAATCAACAGCACCATCTAGAGCAAAACAGCAACGTATTGCCAAAAAAGAAAGATCCTGAACTCATATGAAAGCACACAAACACATCAAAACATTAAATAAAATAAAAGAAAACAAGCATGTTTCTGCATATGCAATAGGAATCACTCCAAATGAACGCAAACATCCTAAAAATGAAAGGGAACAAAAAAAAAAGTAAATTAAATCTGAAACTACCTATTCTTTAATGGACGTCTAGCCAGCCTGTAATACAGGGTTGAGTAGTTTACATGTAGGCACCTCACCTGGCTGGAGCTGAGAAATCTCCCCATGTATCCGAGCTTTGTGCTGGAACCGAGGGAACTGAGTCGGGGGCGTCCAAATCTAACAGGGAACCTGACAGGGCGACGAGGGGAAGAGGATAGCTGGGAACATTGACTTAAAGGCATTAACCAGGCTTTCATTTCAATGTTCCAGGGACGGAAATAAGACTCTTATTGCATAGCAGTTTCACCCATTCCAGGTTTTACTAGGAGCTTGATTGAGTCTTATTAAACTCATAGTAAAACCAGGAACGGATCACATTGCTATGCAGTTTCTATCCCTGCTTTACATTAGCGTAAGCAACTTTGTCACTGGGGGCCCCTTTATTCCTTGCTGTTTTTTTTCATGCTCATCACTATATATAAATTAAACTGACTTCATTCGGGTACGTTGCAGCAAGACCAGTGGAAGCAGCGGCTTAATCTATAAAACTATTTACATGCATTTAGAGCTAAAAAGATAAATTATTATTATTATTATTTATTTCTTAGCAGACGTCCTTATCCAGGGTGACTTACAATTGTTAAAAGATATCACATTATTTTTTACACATTATTTTTACATACAATTACCCATTTATACAGTTGGGTTTTTACTGGAGCAATCTAGGTAAAGTACCTTGCTCAAGGGTACAGCAGCAGTGTCCCCCACCTGGGATTGAACCCACAACCCTCCGGTCAAGAGTCCAGAGCCCTAACCACTACTCCACACTGCTGCATCAATTGTATTTTAAAACCTTGCTAGTCTTTTAGGTAGCTTTGTATGCAAGCATTGCCCAGTTCAGGGCCTCTCAGTCCTGGCAAAGCCAAGCAAAGAGATTCAACTTCGGGTTACTGTAATTACAGGCTTCAGAATTGTTTGCTGGCACTGTCTACAGTTTGCCAAGTCTCAAACAGCAAATTAATGAACTTTAAAAAAAAAAAAAAAAAAAAAAAAAAAAATTCTATAGGATGTCCTGGGTGATTAATCAACGAGGACACTGCTCCCAAATATACTTCATGCCCGAGTTATTTGAAGCTTTAGTCATTCCGGCTCAAGTGGGCCAAGTAAGCTTCAAATGTCAGGAGTCATATTCATGCTGTTTTAATCCAATGCTGAGAGGGCTGAGCAATCACCTCCACAGAATTGGATCCAGCTGGAATATACAGTGTTGGTGTCTACCACATGTTGGGGTTTCAGAGCTCAATCTAGTCAGCCTAGCAGATGCTTTTCCTCAAATCAAACAGTCAATAATGTAAGGTGAATAGCATCTAATCCAATGATTTCAGAAAATGAGGTAATATTGATATGTGGAACCATGTATTGAAAAGGTAAACATGAGGAATCTGCCACCATAGTTTAACTAAATATCTGGAAACTGTGACACATTTCAGCAGGAATATAAAAAGTGCAAAGGCACATTTTCTGAAAATAATTTCAATATTTAAAAAGGTATAAAACTAACAAAAAACAGCATGCAACTAGGAGAGGAGGTGTTCTGAACAATTCCTTGCAGTTTTACAGTGTTAAAATAAGGCCATTCGTATCCTTAACAAAACACAACGCAAAAATTGCCTTTCCTGCCTTACCTGTGTCTTCTGCTGCCACTTGGGGAGCATTCTTTAGTGCAACTGGCTCTGGAACGTGATTGGGTGATTCAGTGGAAGACGGCGGGGCTATCTTTCCACCAGGGGGAGGCGGGAGCAGCCCAAACCCTACTGCCCCCTGGGGGCGGGGCTTACCATCTCTCCTCTTTGTTTGCTGGAGAGAAATAAACACATATATAAAATATTGTTTGTTTGTTTGTTTCAACCCATTTTTAATCTTTGCTGGTCATTTTTTAAACTTGAGCATTCCCACCTTCATTTGCTATGCTTCTTTAACAAAATGAATGAGAAGAGGAATACGATTTTCCCTACTATTGTCTGCCTATTGCTCTCTAGGTTTTGTCATCGGTAATCAAACGACGCGTCCCAAAACATCTGGGACCTGCACATTCAATCAAAGCAAAACGTCATGTAAACCAAAAAATCAAAAAACACTGTGATTCTCCAGTGTTTCAGGAATATTGTTTCAATTATATGTGATAAGACTTGTAATCTATGACTGATATAAAAATGCTGTTATTGCAAGTGATTGTAACAGCACTCCAACATTTGTAACAGCTGTGGCCACACACTGCAGTTTGTTTCCTCTCACGCCCTAAGGCATTAATATGTGCAGCTGTGAAAAGGTTCATAGGAGCCATGACCAGTCTTATAACCAGTTACGTGCTATAAAAAGAGACACCTTATAATGAGCGAGCAACAGTTTTCTTTTGTAATGGCATCAGAAGCTTACCCCGATATTGAGGGTGATGGTTTGTCCCTCCTTGAAACCCAGGTCAAGCTTTGGTCCTGTATCCTTGTTCTGAGATTCCTTTGAGATCTCATTCTCCTGTTTCACCCACCTGTATTTGGAAAGGGAGTAAAAAGAAACTTAAGTTAAAGAAACCTCAGTTTGCATGCCCCGCTTTCAGATAGTCTTGCACTTTAAGGATGGAAAGACGACTCCAATTACATTGTAGTTTCCTCCATTCCAGGTTTTAAAATTAGCCTGATTTGCCACAGTGTACAGCTAACAAGCTCAGGTGCGTCTTACTAAACTAACAGTAACTAATGGATCAAACTAATGTGCAATGGGAATATTATTTCCATCCCTGTTCTTTCCTGGTCATTCCACCTAGAGTGTGAAATTGTCCCAGCTAGTGATGCAAGTCGGTTATGATCTTTTTTTTTTTTTTTTCCAACTCTTTCAGCTGTTTTGACACAACATAGAACGAATAAAGTAATTTATTAAGAGACATTCAACTTTTCAGCGTATTATTTTCCTGGTACACCCATCGTCGCTGCGGTCAGTTGTAAGTGACAAATCATGTAGAACTGCAGCTCATGATTTTCAAAATTGCAGTTATTTAATCAACATGTTCACTTCAAAGTGACCGAGATGTTTGGCTGCATTTTAAAATAGTTTCTGATGAGGAAACATTTCTAATTTAAAATGTCACCTAGATTTATGTCCACAAAAAAAACATATGCAAAGTTTATGTTTAGATGCTGGTTTATCATAGACCGCTACTGACTATGGATAAAGCCCTTACACTTGAATTAAATCAATATGCTGACAGAATGTAAATTAAGCTACCTTAAAAATTACGCTGACCTGCACACCGATGCATCTCATTTGAAGCAGCTTCCAGATGCTTGTGCGCAGTATCCCTTTCATGTATTTTTCAGTTTTACAATGGTTCAGGACCTCAAACTCCAAGCTTCAGCTTTTCACTTAGGATGCATTTTTTTAACAAAAGGTCTGGGTTATGGTACACAGACCAAGTGTTTGCATATGATTGTTAGTACTAGCACCAGCATCTTTCATCAACAACCAGGAGAACCCAGACTAATCATGAAGCCGCGGTTATCCCTACCGAGGGCAGTTAGAATCAACCTGGGGAGTCTTGTCATACATTTTGATTCATGTTACCATATTAAAATTATTAAGGGATGTTAATATGAACCATCTACATGCAGTAAAGTGTGCAATGGGCTCCCGAAAACAACGGCAGTTTAGTGCTGAGACTACAGACGCTTTTTCGTGATACAAAATAAATTCGGTTCGGTTCAGTTTTATCGTTTGGTTTGGAGTTTTGTGCATGTGTCGGTGTCGGTGTGGGAATGACCTAGGAAGTGAAGCAGTAACAGAATTCCAAGGCAAGGCCAGTAAACTTGCTGTATTTGTCTATAAAATCTGCAGGCCTATATAGTAGATTAAAAAAAAATGTCCAGTACCGCCCCGTGTGGAATCACTCGATTACAATAATGGCACTCACTTGAAGTGATCCTGTAGCGCTACGTTGAAATCAAAAGCATCCCCGCGGTCGTTGAACCCGATCCCAATAAAAGCACTGCGTCCTGTAGCAGAAAGAAGAAGAACCGAGAGCTAACCCCCAACATCAATTCCTGATCACAGAATAAATGCTTTATTCAGCACCATCATTAATGGAGATCAAGGAAGGCACCACTGTTTGAGAAATTAAGATTTTTAAATTTCGATCTCAATTACTTTTTAAAAAAAATTCTGTTGCTCCAATTCTGAGTTATTGTTTTTCTCTCTATCAGTTTTTACCCGCTCCTGCTTAAATGTATATATATATATATATATATATATATATATATATATATATATATATATATATATATATATATATATATATATATATATATATATATATATTTTTGCATCACTGAATATATATTTTCTACTTTTTTGCCCACAGTAATCTTAAAAGTACAATCCAGGTAAGATTGTGTAGTTGTAATACTACTAACATGTAACTCATGATCCACATACAAAGTGACACTCCGAAAACATTAACTCAAATACTTTAAAATAGGCATAATTGCATTTAAATAGTCACACCTGTGTGTAAAACTTTCGTCCATCTGAAACTGCACTCTTCATAATTACTGCACAATCAGACAGTCGACCTCAATCAGAGGTCAACTGTCATTTTTCTATTTGACAAGCCCCCCCTTCCCTTCCTCTGAACTTACCGTTTCCATCTTGGATGCGGATTACAAAGTATCGACTGGAGTCGCTGACAGTCTCCACTGTGATGCCGGGGAACTCAATGACTGGGGCCTGAGCAAACAGCTCTCCTACAAAGAGAGATTACAAAGACAGACACCCTGTCTTTCTTACTAGGCTTTAAAATCCCTTTTGTTTTTAGCATTAGCAACAATAGGTTTTCCACTAACTCTATCAACACTGCAGTCAGGAAAACATAAGTCTACTAAATACAGACCAGTAAACTAATCAGCCTACCCCTCTGTGTGAAATATTAAATGACTGAATGGATTATCATTCCTTCCAGCACCTTGTGGAGTCTATGCCATGTCAAGGCGGTGAACAGGGCAAACGGTGGCCCAACCCGATATTAGGTACAGATCTGTGTAAGACATTGAAACTATTAAAATATTATACTAGGGTGATCAAGTTAAAGTAGCAGCATGAACTCACAGGGATACTTAATTAAACAACAGAAAACAAAATGGGAACGTGAGTTTCTTCTACATCAGCATTTATGATTGGCTGGGCTGGATTCATGGAGTGGCAGAATGGTTTGCCCTCAGAAAGGTTTGTCTGGTTTGTCATGGGAAGGCACTGCATGAAGAGAAGTACATACCTGAGGCTTTATCCTCCAGTTTAATATAAGCCACTTTTCCTCGCGCTGTGATTCGCAGCCGCCCCGTCCAATCAGGCTGCTCCAGCTTCCAGTCCGACGCCCTAAAACATGACATCATCGTGTGAGACGCGGTCAGTCGGAGGGAGCAATTCTGAAAACTCACAGCAGAAATTGTATGTAACGTGACTATTGGTTAACACCCATCTTCTCACAAATCTATGCAGTTGGTTAACCACCCTGACTAGCTATCAGGTTGACCTCCTGCTATGTGGACTATGTGGCTATTCAACCCAGCTATGAAAAGACTGCAGAATGAAGAGAACAGGAAGTTATTAAAACCTCCTTCTTATCCCCAGTCCAAAAGTCCAATATCCTGTACAGACTGCATATTTATTGTAAAAATCTTTGTAAAATGTGTATTTTAAGTGAACTGAAGTGCTGTAAAACTGACCTAAACAGCAGATATTGATGTTTTTGAGAGCAAAAACAAAACATCTGGGGGGTAATAGTTTAAGGGGAATGAGCGCTATTGTTAAAGGGTCATTCCACGCCAACTCAACCAGAAAAGGGACATTTCGTTGCCCGTCCGTCTCAGATTTTCCTAGAAATATTCACCTGGGGGTTCAGAAATGATAGCCATTTTTTTTTTTTTTTTTAAATGTCCCCTTCGACCTGTGAATTTGCAAAGGTCAACCTAAAGTGAGAAAGGGACCTTGACCAGAAAAATCAACCTGGGTGCAATTGAGGTGCTACCATCATGCGTAGCACCTTGTTCTACTCGTATTGAATAGGGCTTTTCAGAAAAAAAAATACTAGGAGCACCCTACTCACTTCTGGCAAATTGCCAGACGAGGGCTAACTAACAAGTTTTATTCAAACTTCAGCCTAACCCTTTCCTCTGTATGGGGATGTGGGTCCTAAAATGTAAGTATTGCTGTAAGACCCTTAGGTACCAGTCTTCCAAATTCTGTGAAAAACATTTGGTTTCAAGACCCACCACTGGTTATTAAACACCCTTGAAATTTGAATTTTTGCTATTTGTACGAAGTTTAGGGCGTAATAACTTGTGTGGGGGGACTCCAAAAAATCACCCAAAGATATGTTTGGATAGATGTTGATGAGATCTACAAGCATCAAGCAAAATATTATGGTATCCGGGGATTTTGGATTTTTGAAGTTGCATTTGTCATGCATTCAAACATTGTTTATGGCCACTTTGGTGAGGCTAAAGTGCCACATAGTTCTATCCGAACTGGCTATTTCTTTAACTTTGCATTCTCTGAGGACTGATCTAGAGGAAAAAGTAACAGTATGTGCTTCCACTGGCACTAGCTTGGAGCTGAGGGGTTATGAACTTGCATGGGACTTTAGAACATGGTTGGAACAAAGACTATGAGTGTAAGGGTTAACTTCTGCCAACACCACTACTCCAAATGAACCAAACCACACGATTTATGACACATTTTGGGGCAATTCACATGGCTCTCCTTATGAATGCACACTCTCCTACCTGGGAATCTTTTCACAAGTAGTTAATGTATCATCGACCCCCAGGGGTTCCCAAACTGGGGGCCAGGCACTGGGGGGGGGGGGGGGGGGGCACAAGATGGTTTCAGGGACCGTAGCACATACAAAAATGTTGTCTCCCAAATGACCCTGACAAAGCAATGTTCACCAGACTGGGAGATCAATTATATTATATGAATGCTGCAGTCAGGTGCTTGGAGTTACTTTAAATTCAACATTGACGTCAGCTTGTGCCCACACTAAATTCCAAAGGGGGTGATTGCAAGGAGAACAAAACAGGCAATTATCCACTTTATCATTATAACATTTTTTTTTTAATTAAATAAAATACATAACTCCAGTATGGGTTCTTGATCTATTTTATTCCACCTACATAAATAACACAAACCATAGCTTTCTAGGAAGGTTTATGTTGCATTTGCAGTCAGTGTGTGTAGTAATTATGGAGCGCTCTTTCAAATTGACACTAAGCATAACGAAAGCATACCGGTACAAATGTACAACCTCTCTCACTAAAGGCATCAGAATCTAAATTTCTGGTGGAGGTCCTCAATCAGGATGCCTAATGGCACAAGGGGCCTTGACCCAAGAAAGTTTGGGAACCCCTGATTTATTAGGGGTAAACATTTACTTTAATTAAAAATGGTATATTAAATACAAGCTGCTGATCACCTGTGAGGCCTAGAAGGTTACCATGACTGATTTAACCTAAATTTCAACTAACATGGCCAACTGTAACCTGTGATCTCAGGAACCACTAGGTCTACACACCTGAAATGTACTACAGGTTCATAATCCATTACTTTTTCTATTATCAAATTGGAATTAACCCAATGGGCCCTATTTGTAAGATTAAAAAACAGTATAATCAAAATGTGCCTTTCTGCATACAATATTCCAATTCCAGCTCACAAGACAAACATGTTACTAAAACAGCACTAACACTAATAACAGGCTACACTAGAAGCCTTGCTACATTGTACCACGCTTTCAGTGCAATAAACACAAAATAATAATAAACTATTCATTATATATAAAAAAAAATATGTACTGAATCGCCGTGGGGATTCTCATACAATTTATTTATTTGCTCTTAAGCAGACAAATGCAAACTGTAAGTCAATACCTGTATAACAACTGTAAAAATGCACAGAACACAATACATTCAGATCATTTACTGGAGTGTCACCAGAGTGATTGACAGACAGTACTCTGAAAAGCGGTTTCGTTGCACAGCACAGAAAGTTGGCAAATTATGACAAGCATGCAGCTCACAGGTGTTTTGCATCCAGTAATATCAATCCTACTACGCCATACGTATACACTCGTTTGACACCAATTACGTGCAATGCATCCTAATCGCAGCGCTGTAATGGTTAGTTGAATTTATATTATTAATGATAAGCCTACATTCTACAGTAACACAATAAAGCCGTCTACAGACACAGGGCTGCGTCTGTTTTTTGGTTTTTTTTTTTGTTGTTTTTTTTTTTGTTATAATCCAATGAAAAAATACCACCGCTTGTGACATTAATAATGCATTGCAAATGATGTAGCACTGAGGTCTCACACACAGTGTCGTGCTGTCTTTTTTTAAAAAAAAAAACAGATGTAGCTTGAGCAAATGCATTCTCAAACATTACTGCACTGCAAAACTGACATAAACGCAATTCAATCGTGTCATTTAATATGTTAAACACCGTCTACCGATTAATATTATTCAGATAGGTGCACCCCAATGCACCCGTACCCTCGGCGGTTATCGTGTCACTTATAATATGTAACAGATGTATTTGTATCATTCGGTCTGGTACCTGTAGCCTCGATTGGATGCCCTGGGAGGAATCTTATACACGTTGACATCTTGTTTTACACAGAGGACCGACTCGTACTCTCCTTCGGTCGCCATTTTTCCCCCTACTTCAGCTGCAGTCACCCCTCCACCACAACACAAGCTGCATTTCCTGCCAGTACATCCTTCAGTTTACATTTCCTGTGCTTCCAGCGGACCTGGCGCTGTGCGCCGCCATGTTCGCAGGATCAGTACGGAACCACGCGTTTAAGATGCTCGTTTTTCATTTTGTAAAATGAACATGTCATTTTTTTTTCTTTCAAAGAGTTTCAATTCTTGATAAGACTATTGATGCGTTGTAAATGAAGCAGTTTGCTGGACCCTAGTGAAGGCTGCTGTACTGACTTGTGATTATACAAATACATTATTGAGAAATAAGTTTTAGTACTACTGCCATGTGAGGGGGACATTTCCCTGTCGTTGAAAAGGTGAGGGGGACATGTCCCCCGTGTAAATTAGGGTGACCAGGAGCCCCGGTTTCACCAGGACTGTCCTGGTGTCCCTCCAGATAGCACTCTGTACGTTAATTAGGTAAACAGTCGTCAATCATATTAAAATATGGCTGCAGAATAATATTTGTCATGTAGGTTACTATATTGAATTAACATTAAAGATACAAATAATAATACATATTAGGTTATAATGTATAGTTAATGAAAGTGAAAGTGGGAAGGTTTGCAGTAGTCAAATGTGTAAACAGTAATACTGTTAAAAGCGCTGTATTCAAATCTTTGTGTCCTGCTTATGCACTTTGAAAATCTGGTCACTGAATCCCTGAAATATCATTCCAACTGGTACTTTTTGTTGTGACGTTTTAGGCGTACAATCTCTCAATCTCTCTCTCTCTCTATAAACACATAACATTTTCCTAATCAGCTCATTAGTGTCAGCAGCAGTCATGTTGGGAGCATTGTCATGCACACAAGCAGTAGTTTTTTTTTCTCTTATGCCAAATTCTTCAGGCTATGTTTTCAAATGGCTTGCAATATTTTCAGCAGTATGTCGTTCTGGCATATCTATTACTGCAAATTTTATATCCCAAGTTTCAGTCACTGTGATGTAAGATTCAACATTAATGGTCATCGATGCGTCTGTAGTAATGGCCACAGATTCAGCCTCAACTAAATCTGCCTTTGAAGTATCAACAGCAGATTTGTAAATGCTATCAAGTCGGGTCTTCACTGCTTTTCTGCTGGGACGACGTAGTTTGGCTCTAAGTTTTTCTTAGAGCTACGAAACCCTTGCTCACAGGCAATGTATCTTTAGCAATCATTTCATTAATTAGGTTCCTTATAGCAATACTTCTGCTGCTTGTACTCTGTCTTGCGGTGAATGGAACCCAGGGCCTCTCTGCAGGTAGGTGAATACATGCTTACATTGTAGGTGGTTTAACATTGCCCCTGTGCTGTTCCTGCAGCTCAGTCTTTTATTGCAAAGTGCATTTTATTGTTTTAGCTTCTACTTTGGTAAAATGTTCCCAAACAAAACTATTTTCCATTTTGTTTTCAAGTCAGACTGGAACCTTTTTAAAACCTCCACCTTTCTTTTTTTTTTAATCTGTCAGGAGCTTGTAATTTAGAGTCATAGAAAGAAGAGTTGGGCTGCAGCTGCAGGCTTAGTGTGGTTAAAGGGTCTGTTCAGACCATTTATATTTGTCTATACAATTAGTCATTTTTAAATGATTAACAATTTTCTAATCAATTATTCAAGTAAACAATTACATGTAACCCATCGCTAATAATAAATGAGTTCCTTCTTCAGCTCAACAAAAATAATTCAAGACTGAAAGGGTTAAACACACTGTATTGTCAGATACATTATATCAAAAAACACAGGAGCTTCACTAATGAACGTAGCACACAAGAACAGACATACACATGTTGGGTGTATTTGCAATACATTTTTCCAGAATGAAAGTTAGTAACTGAATTTATACCAGTGTTGTATATAAAGTAATTTAATAGGGGGGGGGGGGGGGGGGAACAAAACTATTTGTTACTTTTGCAGTTAACTGTATTTACATTTTTGTAGTGTTAAGCTTTTTTTCAAATGACACTCAAATACTCTTAAATAAACTTAGCACAGGGCAGCAGTATTTGGTAATTCAAATCATCCTCCACATTTCACAAATTACATCTATACAAAAAAAAAGTGTGAAACCTTTCTACATACAGTAAATCATGCCGATTTTGAAGCTGGAAGGGACTGTGTTACGAAACTGAAGCTCTGGGAACATCAGGCTGGGCAGGATGGTTTTTTTTTTGTTTGTTTGTTTCTGATTTTCACAGAACGCAGATTTACTCTAGATGGCACCTTTGGCATGTGAAGCTCCGAGTGCTGTGCTTTGGGCATGCAAACCTATGGCAGATGAAGCACGAATTCCTAGACTTCTGGTCTTTGCCTCTTTCACACAGATAGCATCGTCCGCTGGACCATTGCTGTGCTGATGAACTAGGCCTCCATGGCACATCCACCTGCAAGCCACATTCGATAAAGCTGGCCTGAAGGCAACTGCAAGGTAAACTAAAGAAGCACAAAAAGAAGTATTTTATTTAGCAAATGTGCAAAGAGAAGCTTGAATTAATACATTTTTTTTTATAGAGCAAGTAGCTTCAATTGCATTTTCTTTATTTTCAGTCCCTCTACCATTTTATTTAATGACTCAAATACTATGCTTCTTTTTTGTAATTTCTGTGTTAAAGTGCTTTTACAAGGTTCAGTTTGTGTGCCTTAGATATATGTAATGTTGGCTAAGTCCTCCAGTGTCTTTATATTAGTCAGTACTAGCACATTCTAGTACACAGTGTATTACCAGAAACACAAATGTAAACTTGATGGAAAGATTACTAGATGGAGCTGGCTCTTAGTTTTCTAAAGACACTTCGATTCTTCTAGCCTGAAAGACAAATATCTACAGCAATATCTACAGTAACTGTAGAGCAGCTACTGAACTCAGGTGAAAACACCTGAACACAGGCTATAAAATCAAATTATAAAATACAGTATTTTAGCAACTGCAATATGAGCCACTCAGAAGGATTTCAAAAAACATCAAAAACGTGAGGGAACAGGGAAAAAAAAACAATTACATTAAATCTGAAGCTACTCTTTAGCCCCTTGTCTGCTGAGGCCCTTTTGATGCTCTGTGCTACAAGAATTTTGTGATTTTGGGAGTCAGCTTTCACATAGGAATACTTTTTTGTGGATTTTTAGTCATGTGACAACAAAAAAAAACAGCTATTATATGCAAAATGCAACTTATTTATAAAATGTATTATACCTACATCATTCTTAGTCCCTAAAATACTTATTTATTGTATTTATATAGTGCTTTTTATACAAAAGTATCGCAAAGCACTATACAGTACATAGCAGGTAAAAAAAAGAACGAACCACAATACATTTGTATAGCATGTCCCACATACAACTGCCACAATGAGATTTTAAATAACATTTTTAAATAACAGAATACACATAATACAAAAGCAGCAGTTAAAAACCCACTAAGATAAGAAAGCCATTTTATAAGAGTCCGTTTTTAGTTTTGACTTAAAAACTGTAATGGTCCCAGCTTCCCTGACAGACAAAGGTAGAGCATTCCATAATTTAGGAGCTCTACAAAATAAAGCCCTACCTCCCCTGTTGCATTTGTTGACCCTAAGAATAAGTGCGGTTTGGAAGATACAGGGTCAGTAATGCCTGCAAATAACTTGGTTCTAATCCAAATGATAGTCTCAAATGACAGACCAGGATCAAAGATGACCCCCAAACTCTTCATTTCTAGTTTAAGTTTTGATGAGAGACTGCAAGGGTCAAGCTCATGTAATCCCGCCTCTTATGTTTGATGCAAGATTGTCGAGGTTTTTAAGATGCTTTAGTTTCTTTGTTGAAAAAAAAAAACAGTGTTTCTGAATTCCCTGGAGTGTCCTGAGTTCAAAGATGCCAAATACGTGCACTTTTATACACATTTCAGGCATTTACATGCCCTAGACTGATACCACGCCACTTTGACTTTTCTGCTTCAAATTATGCTGCAGGGGTTTTAAAACATCTTGAATAAGGTCAACAGTCTTTATTCAATTGTTTCAACAGAGTAGTTTTATTCCAAAAAGTAGAAGTCTCCACTGCATTTCAGTACAGTGAACATTCCTTACCCAATAGCTAACTAATTGCCATACTAGTGTCTAAACAGAAAACATTCTTTACCCTAAAATCGGTTCCAACAAGTTTCCTTTTATGAGACCCTTAAACATATTGGAATGTGTTTTATAACTTTATGGAGAGGCACTTGGGCATATTGGAAGGTGCTTTTAGAACATTAATGGACCTCTGCATCTGACAGCTTTAATTTCATTTGTGAAAAAAAACTGTTTCTGAATGAGTGTCCTGAGTTCAAAGATACCAAATATGTGCACCATTATACACAGTTCATGTGTTTACATGCCCTGGACTGCCACCAGGCCAATTTGACTTTTCTAGTTCGAATTATGCAGTCCATGGTCAATAGTACCCACCCCAATTTCATGTTCCCAGTACACCACCAAACAATAAGACACCCTGGCAAAAGTATATATTTTCTGAATCTGCACAAAATAAGAATTTTTGAAATAGGTAACATAATATCTCCCTTCAATGGTTTGTTACCCATAATCCTTCTGGAGCCCAAGGCAATGTTGTCGCATGAAATAAAAACAAGTGATTTGTAGTACCTGTGGTTATGTTGGATGGTTTTGAAGGTTTATTTAGTCCTTCCAGTACTCATATACTGTGTGGTACTTTTCAAAACACTCCTCCAAACAGAGGCCTGGCTTAGAGGGACAGCGTGGACAGTGGTACCGTGTGTCCCTCCGTATGCCGTTGCGGGAACATACACGGCACCTTTTCTGAGGATTGGCTTTTCTCCCGGACTGTGGCAGCGTTCGAACAAAATGCCGTTCACGAAGCCTTGCCACAGTTTCTGATCTTTCAGTCTCTGGTACTCCTTGTGTATCAAACAAAAGGCTGGCAATCACAGAGGTCTGAAATTCAAGAAATGTGAGCTGAGGCTCTGGTGCAGTACTTAGGTACACAACATAGGCATTGTACAGTGAGATCTGGACCATGTACATGCCAAGTTTTTTATACAATGCCATGGTCTTCCTTGCAGCATTGTACGACTCCAGCATCTGGTCTGACCTATCCATGCCTCCCATGTATTTGTTGTAGTCCAGGACACACTTGGGCTTGTTTGTGTGTGTGTCCTGCCCTCGCACAGGAACTGCTACAGTTGCCTCATCGTGGATGGTGGTGAGGAGGTACACATCTTTTTTGTCAGTGTATTTAACTGCCAGCAGTTCCTCACAGCGCAGAGCGCTGGTTTTGCCACGCCTCTGTTTGTTGGCTACCAATTGACGAGGAAATCCCTTCCTGTTGGGTCTTATTGTACCACAGGCCATTGTATCTAAAGTGTACAAGGCCCTAAACAGAGGGATCCCTGTGCAGAAGTCATCTACATACATATGATAGCCAAGATTTAGGAGGGGCACAACAAGATCCCACACAATTCTCTCAGATGTCTGCAAATCAGGGGGGCAGCCAGGCGGCTCAATCCGAGTCTCCTTCCCTGTGTACAGTCTGAACTGATGAGTGTAGCCAGTGGAACTCTCACAAAGTTTGTACAATTTAATCCCATAACGGGCACGCTTCATGGGAATATATTGTTTGAAAATAATCCTCCCCTTGAAAAGCAGGAGAGACTCATCCACAGCTATATTTTGGCCAGGTGTATATATCTCTTTAAATTTATATTGCAGATGATCTAGAAGTGGCCGTAATTTGAAGAGACTGTCAAACTGAGGATGGTCCCTCGGGAGAGCCTTAGCATTGTCATTGTAGTGTAAAAACTTTAACAATAACTGGAATCTGTCCCGGCTCATTGTGGAGGGAAAAATTGGTGCAGCATGTACTGGGTTGGTGGACCAATATAAATCAATTCTAGGTTTATCACCTAATCCCATTAGAAAAGATAAGCCCCAGAACTTTTTCATTTCAATTGCATTAGTGGGGACCCACTTGCGCACCCTAGAATGTGGCCCCAGGTTGTTGCAATGCTGTGCCAGATATTGCTGACCATACAAATTAGTTTGGGTTACCAAATATTCAAAAATGTCATCAGTGATGAACAACTGGAAAAAGTTAATTGGGGTAAATCCAGTTGTGTTCACCTTGGTGCCTGGTGTGCCAGAAAAATTGGGTATTTGGGGCTGGGTGATGTTAGGGGGGGTCCAGTGGTAGAATACCTGAAATCTACCATCCCTCAGCCCAGGCCCACGTGATGTACTGGGTTCATGCAGGGGCTCAGGCTCAGTCTCCATAGGCTCCTCTTCCTGGCCACTGTTGGTCTCCTCACTGGAAGAAGTGCCACTTGGCTCATATTCACTGCCAGAATCATCTGGCACAAAATCACACTCTGAGCCAGACTCCGCTAGGAGGTTTGCAACAGCCTCTTCACTGAGCTCCCTTCTTGCCATTTTCTTCCCCAAATAATCCCTGTACGGATAAAATTATAAATAAAAAAAAATGCACTGATAAAATTTAAGCAAACAAAATTACATGTGTTGTAAGGGTAGCAGAGATAATTCAATTAAAAAAAATAATAATTATAAAGCCAACTCGTTCAATATATTTTTATAAATATGTAAAGATTTTTTTTTTTTTAAATGGATCAGAAGAAACAAAATCTAATAAAACATTACAGTCCAATTGTTTTTGGGGATATGGGGGCTTCGCCTCGTGATTTGCAACATACCCGGGGCGTGGTGATATTACAGTATATCATACACCCTGTCGTGCCTTATTGCTTACTTTAACAATATTTAGTAAGAATTAAAAAAAAAACAAAAAAAACATGTAAAGACTGCACACAAAACCACCAAAGAAAAAAAAAAAACATGTAAAGACTGCACACAAAACCACCAAAAAAAACCAAGCTTTCATTAACCAAATATGCAATAGGTTGTCGTTATTACATGACTCACCGTGAAAAACCCAGAGCGCTCTGTACCATCTGCTTGCCCCGCACCTCTGCTAGCGGACGGATTAGAGTCTGTGCAAGGTGCTCTAGGAAGTGCCTACGATGCTGCTTTTCAGTTCCGAACACCTGTGTCATCTTCTGCAATCCCCAGGCTTTCCTGGTAAGCACAAATGTGTTGGCAGCCATGGCATCGATAAGGTATTGCAGGAGGCGCAAACTCCAATGCCGCATTGTGCGTCTGCAGGAAAATTCTTCTACTGTCTTGTTGAAGGTCGCACAGCCTCCCTTTGTGCTACTGAAGTATAGCAACACAAGTGGTTTCTTGCGGTCTGTGTTTGTATCTACTACCTTGTCGTGGTGCATAGTTGACAGAAGGTTAATTGTCGTCTGTTTTTCTGGTACATAGGATACCAAAGTTCTGTAACTTGCAAAATAAAAGTCTGTGCTTTTTGCTGGTCGGCCAGATGGGAGTAGAGCTTTTTTAAGGATCTCCTCTCTGTTTTCAATTGCGCCAACTAGAGTCAAGCCCTGCTGCCACAGTTTATCCGCCAGCTCAACAGATGTGAACAGTTTGTCTGTGCTAATGTTACGGCCGCTGTTATAGAATGGCTTAGCAAGATTCAATGCCGCAGTCATCCTCAGATCTCTCGCCGTGGTGCCAGCCTTATTTCCCAAATAGATATTGAAGTTGCAGAGGTAGCCACTCTCTACATCCACCATTTCCCAGAGCTTTAGCCCATAGCGTGGAGGTTTCTTTGGTATATGCCGTCTTAAACTGCATTTGCCACGGTAGGGATAGAGTGTTTCATCCACAGTCAGGTGGCCCCCTGGTTGATACGCTGTGCAGCATTTCTTCCGTACCCTTTCAAAAATATCCTGCATCTTGAAAAATCCAGGGTCCTGCGCACATCTGCTGGCTCGAGTGTCAATGTCATCAAATGTAAGGAGAGAGGACAGCAGTGTGAACCGCTGGCGTGACATTGCTACAGTCGCCCAGTGTACCCTATGCAAATGGCCCTTTTTTTCTGACCAGATCTCGTGGACGTCAACATTTCTTTTGTGGAGCACTCCAAGGAGGATACAAACGCCAATAAAAGCATAAACCTCATGTTCGGTGACGTGCTGCATAACACTGTCATGCTTCACCCGCGCTTCTCTGTCGATCCTTTTATTGGTACATTCTACAACTGTGTGAACTGTGGTAGAGTCAAACAGGAACTTGAAAAAGTCTTCTGCCTTTTCTAATTTGCTACATTGGGGCGAGAGGCCTTCCTTCACTCCTACAATTTTAGGTAAACTGAACTCCATTACTGGAGGGTCAAGAGACCATTCAAACTCTTTGAGTTTTGTAGAAGGCCAGTGTTGGGAAGACTTATCTGTCTGTCCTTCCATATCGTCCACCTCATCCTCCTCATCCTCATCTGGTGTATCATCCTCAGTTTGTTCCACATCAAAGTCAACACTCTCACTGCCACTGTCACTTTCTTTCAGAATGTGATGTTGACAGGAATTGAAGCTTAAGAACTGAACAGCCCTGTCCCCTTCCATGTGGGCAAATTCCACTGCTGGGATCTCCGTTTTGACGCTGACAGGTTCGGGTTCAAAAACCTCCTCTTGAATGTAGTCTGATTCCAGCTCAGGAACCTCTGTTTTAATGTAGACAGGTTCCAAATCAACAACTTCTTCTTTAATGTGGACAGACATGCTTGATCCTTGCTCCAAGATGGGTCTCTACAGCTGCCTGTCCTGGTAAGAAAACAAATCATAAGAACTGTTAAAGTTTTGTCAAACATTTAGCCCACACATCATAACACATGTATGCTGAGCGGATGACAAATAGTTACGCCACTATGATAAGCTTGCTCCTGCATGTCCATGCTGCACTTCTTTCCAAGGTTGAGTTATAAAAAGTGCAGTTATTAAGCTATAAAGTATTTTATGTAGTTTTGAAACTAAATTAATGAAAAGATATGGTGTGCATATTTATGTTTACCTGAATCTTGCAGTACACAAGTCTCCAGTTTTTAAACATAATGGAACATTATTTATTCATTTATTGAGCTACCGCTACTGCATGAACACTTTTTTTATTTTAAAAATGAGTGCATGTTGTATTAGCGAGGTCTGATTCATTTGGGACTGCAGATGATGGCCTTATTAAGTACATTAACACTAGAAGTCCCGCGGCAGTCATTTTGGTGGTTTTTGGTTTTAAAATTTAATTTTCTCCAGTCGTGTAACACATATGGGGCTGCGCGTTCATGTACCTTTCTGTCCATAAGTATTAAATATTCTCACAAAGCATGAAATGCGGGAGTGCAGAAATAAAGGAGATATATTACATTATACCTAAAAGCCCCGGGAGCAGTCGCACTGACGGCCACACAGAAAACAACTGTATTGTGATTATACAGAACGGTATTCTACTTTATTACTTTTATTTACCAGTCTGTAATGAGTTTAGCTGTAATTACATTAGTCTCTACTCTCTGCCTAAGTGAATGACTGACAGTATTGTTTTTCAATCAGTCTTTTCAAAGGCTGGTGCCTGCTTGCAAGGTGCGCTTTTTTGTTTAGTCAATTAGCATTGGGACTAGTGAAAAAAAAAAAAAAAATACCAGAGACCGTGGAGTTTTACAAAGCAACAAAATATGGAGTTGATGTTTTGGATCAGATGGCACAGAAGTATTCTGTGAAAGCTGCCTCCCGACAGTGGCCTGTTCAGGTGTTTTAAATATATTGGACCTAGCAGCCATCAACTCCTGGGTACTTTACAAAGAATGCACGGAGAAGAAATTACCAAGGAGAGAATATATTTCACAGTTAGCACAGGAACCTCGTAAGAAGCATTTGGAACAGAGGGAGACTGCCAAGCATGTACCCACAGCTGAAGCTGGCAACCCCACTGACAGCCGCAAATATAATACGGAATATGCTTCGGTTGTTCAGATGTTTATGTGACATACTCAATAAAAAAAAAAAAAAATGAATTATATCTAACTGTTTCTCCTTTCGTTACACTATTTAGTGATTTTGAATACAGCCGTCAGAAAGACTGCTGCAGGGCTTCTAGGTATGATTATATATCCGGGTCTTCTAGTGTTAAAGTCAATGGAAGCAAATCGGGACTCTAAATATGTGGCCTTGATTGATGTGTAGCCTTTGTACTGAGGTGCCAATTAGCTAAGTTTTCACTGTAACAAATATCCCATGGTATTTACAAACATCTTACCAGTCAGGGAGGTAGTCAAACATGTTTATGTTTTATTTTTTATCCTATCTACCTTCACCACGCTAGAGGTTTTTAATGAAAAGAAGGGATTGTTTTTGATAGCTCCACCACAATACCACTGGCAAGTTATTCTGAACACTGTGAAAATTAAAGTTTAACGGGTAAGTAGCTTCCCATTACAATCTTACAATGAGTTCATAAGCTGTTCTTGAGTTCTAGTTGCCTGTCAGGCATACAATGTGGGCTAGATCAGCTAAAATGACTTTATATTTGTGAGCACCAGCACCATATACTGAAAAGCAGTGTATTGCCAAGAAAAGAGATCACTATTTGTTTTTTAGCTGGTGACTGCTGGGGTACACAGGCATCTGCAATAAAAAAGTACATCAGTAACATACATATCAGTGTCAAATAAAGCCCACAAGATGTTATGTACATGCAAAGTCCTTATATAGAAATTAGGCTTTGTGGTCTGGAATGGTAAGTGACTGGCATCACATTTACCGTTGTATGTGTCTTGGCAGTTACCATGGCAGAAATCAATTTTTGGAAATAAAAACTAAAAATGGTCAAGTATTCAACAGTGCTAGTAACTGGATAACATTTGGGGTGCAACTGCATTCTCAAATGCTTTTAATGGCAGTGTTACAAGTGTTCCTAACAGAATGCAACTTTTTTCTACCAGAAATATATACAGTATAAAAGTTCCTGCAATACAAATCCCAGTTATTTATGTGAAAGCAATCCATAGATCAACAAATACATTTGTGTGCAATTCATTCCACAGTGAAAAAGGCTATTCAATTACAATACATCCAGAGAGAGGTGTTAGACACAGGTGCAGAGAGAAAAACAAACCCAAAAGAAAAACCATTCACATGCAAATATTTGTAAAAACAGCAGAAGTGCATTTTGTTTTGCTGAGAAACATTTAACAAAACTTAGCTATTTTTCAAAAACATGTATTAAGTTACATGTTTGTGTTTTTCAAGTTATGGATACACATACATCAGCAAGCATACACAATACATTCTGTGCAATTATGCCCAAGCCAGACCAAACCTACAAGCATGCAGCACAACCTACACATGCCAACAACCCTTATTTGAGAATTACAAATTCGCTTTGGTGGATCAAGTTTACTGGACAAAACCTCACAAATATTGACCTTACTCCATACTGAATCTTAAAAAGAATCGCGACGTGAATTAATAATAATTGAAGTTTCATAAATGAGACCAGGTGTATACTTTCATGTACTTCACTCTTGCAATAACTGCCACCTTCAATTAAGCACCCGCGCACTGTTGTGTTTTGCTATTGTCCCGTAGCAGAAAGTTAAATTTCCGATCACAGGCAGAGCGACTCGATTATTTATTTTATTTTGTTACACGTGCTGTGTCAAACAGAGCAACCTCGCTTCATAGAAAAACTAGAACAATTTTGATAACCACTGCGTTTGTTTTTTGCAGGCACGTCTCGAGACGCGGCATACGTACTTTGTCTACCGACGTGCTAAACAATACGTCCCTGTTTGGAATTTAAGAAGCTATTATATAAAGTACATGTTTAATTTGTATTATTGTATTTCTTGTTACCATGTTTGTTTGTTTGTTTGTTTTTCTGGGACCTCTCGCCCCCTCTCCTTGCTGTCGTTTAGTGTCGCACAAGCAAGAGTAACTGAGACGTAAGCATGCCGCAAGCGTTTCTGGGAGGTGTAGTTCATCCAAATGTTGCTAGAGGAGGTGATCCCCGACTCCTTACCTGCCATTATTACGTCTGGGTGAGTTACTCTACCTTTTTGCACACATCTAAGGAATTATTTAATGAACTTTTGTGTTTGTTTATTTGTTTTGTTTTAAATAAGTGGTTTTTTTTTTCTTACAGTTATTTGTAAAACGAGAGTAAACATCGTTATCTAGTCTAGTGAACGGAATTTATATTTCTGTCATGTTTCAGCTCTGCTACAAAGAAATTAAAAATCTAAGTTTTATTTTTACAGACCTGTTTACTTGTTCACGAAGTTACTTTTACTGGAATGGTAAAATAATATGACCACAGTGGGAATTGGTTATTTGTCCAAATAGGTTCATGACCTCCCAGTTATCAACCACAACTCACCCCTAAAAACAAGACCTTCAAAACCTGAAGAAATGTCAGCAGGAATTAAACTGTTTTTATCTGAATGCTGAACCATTATTAAGGGAGTTCTACTGTTATTTAAAGAATACATACCAATTTGAATTAGAATACATAAGTAATTTGAATGGCTTTTGCTATTTTACGATGTTAGCAGCCATTCCCAGAGTACTTAATTTTTACTCTTAAAGGTAACCGTATTCACGTTTTTTTTGTAATTGCTGTTATTTGAAATCGTTCTATCTTGTGCATTTATTGTACGTACTACTTGCTCTTAATGGAAGCAAGTCTCAGGCCACTCTTCCTGTCAAAGGAATCAAGGGTGGTAAGTGTTAAGCTGGCCGTGCAACCAGTGAGCTAAAGTAGACCCCACTGACATTAAGTTGTCCTGAGTTGTTGTGGAGAGTTGCTATGGTGAGGGAACATAATTGAACATTCTAAATAAGGGAGTACAATGGGGTTAAATAAATGGCAACTCCAAATATACGACTATTGACCAGTAGGACTCCATGGCCCTCCACTCAGGGGCTACCCTACTCTAAATCAGTGTATTCACTGTTTTTCTTTTTTCTTTCAATATCAACCTTTATTTCTTTTTAAGAATTACAGATCAGTTCCCTTGATAAATAGATACAGTGAAGATTTTGAGTTGGCTTCCCTCCTGGTCTATGTCTCTGTGAATGAAAGTGGAGCAGGAAACTGCTTGATCTGCACACAGGAAATCAATCTACAGTATCTCAAATTATTCTTTTTTCTTCTTTTTGAGGAGCTACAACAAAGCATTTTGCTATTGTGTACTGGTCTGCTGTAGTAATGTACAGCAAAACCTCTGACTGCATGCTTATATAAACATAAACAATTGTAGTTCTTTTCGGTACTACAGTATTTTGTGTTCACTTTTATTACTTGATGAGTGTGTGTCACGTTACTGGTATTTAGGGTAAAAGAGGCTACATTGCCTTAAAATCGTGTAATTTGATTGATATATATATATATATATATATATATATATATATATATATATATATGATATAGCCTATCACTTATCTTAACTGATGTATTTTTTTGTGTAGCTTCACTGTATATTCTGTTTCAGTGATCTTATCCTGGTGACTTTAAGTTTAAAGCACTCCTGTGGTCCCAATACTGATCTCAAACATGTATAATCTTCAAGTACAGCTGGTACACCAGATTGTAACCATTAACCTGCCCCACCCAGTTGCAGTAGAGAACATTTCTATTTACATAATGCAACTAGAAAAATGACTGAATTTTCTCGCATGGGAGAAAATAGATTTTACTTCCTTCAATTGCTCACTAGATGGCATTGTTTTTCTATTATGTAATCTATGGCCCAATTCACAAAAGGTATTTGCTCATGATGATGATCACAAATATATTTCTTTCCTTTTCTTTGGTTAATTATTTCTCAATTTGTCCACCCATTTTTCTACCCAATGTGAAATGAATGTCACCTCATCACTACAACACACCGAACAATCAGGAAAACTCAATAAATCGGTCCCTGCTGTCAAGCCTATCTCCTCTTTTCACCCACTGAACCTCAGCAATGGATGTTACCACGCGACTGAACCCTGGAGGCAGGGCTCAGCCTGGTAAGTCTCTGCCGGGACTCGCGGTGTACCTGGTCAGTAGGTGTCGCTGAAGCCCAATGAAGAAACTAACTAGCCCCAGCTCACTGTATCCAATGCAAGGCAAATGCAGCATTCCCTGCGGGTCCCAAGTCTATTCAACGCAGCATTCCCTGTGTGTCCCAAGCCAATTCAACGCAGCATTCCCTGTGGGTCCCAAGCCAATTCAACACAACATTCCCTGTGGGTCCCAAACCAATTCAACGCAGCATTCCCTGTGGGTCCCAAGCCAATTCAACGCAACATTCCCTGTGGGTCCCAAGCCAATTCAACACAGCATTCCCTGTGGGTCCCAAGCCAATTCGACGCAGCATTCCCTGTGGGTCCCAAGCCAATTCAACGCAACATTCCCTGTGGGTCCCAAGCCAATTCAACACAGCATTCCCTGTGGGTCCCAAGCCAATTCAACACAACATTCCCTGTGGGTCCCAAGCCAATTCAACACAGCATTCCCTGTGGGTCCCAAGCCAATTCAACACAACATTCCCTGTGGGTCCCAAGCCAATTCAAACCATGCTCTTATGCAGGGGTGGCCAAAGTTAGCCTTTTTACTCCTGGTCTTTGTTCCAACCCTGTTCTAAATTGTTTAATTGAACCAATTAAACCTCCATCCAGACCCTGAAGTAGTTTACTGTAACTATATCATTGTACCTGTTTAACCTGGAGAGTGGACACTCCTGCACTTTTGGCTCACCCTGCACTCCAAACAGCTTCTTTAAGGGGAGACACATTATGGATGAAACTAATTAGTCAGGGCAACTTTTATGAGGGAATAAAAACAGCTGACACTGTAATGTTCAGTCCATTAAGGATGAGATTCCAGTTCACAGTTACTCTTTCACAGTGTTTAATAGAGCTAGTGCTACAGTACGGGCAGGGGGTGGTGCTATTGTTTATAGAGGTATGTGTAACAGTTCTGCACAGTTTTTGTTTCAGTAGCAGTGAAGTGTATGTCTCTTTATTTGGTCTGTGAATCATTCTACTACAGACATGTATCACAGCAGTATACAGTGAAGAAGGCACTATATCCAAAACTATATAGTTTTCGCTTAAATAATGGAGTTGTTTTATATACAAAGGTGGAACATTCAGGAAAATGTTACCCCTTGGTCTTAGCACCTATCAAAACAATACACTGTTTGATCCACTTGCTTGGTCTAACATTAGTACCATTGCTAATCCCACTTGTAGCGTACCAAAAGTTAATTCGATCATTGGGATCATCTGTTAAACTAGATCAAGCTCAGTGTTGATCGCAGCGTACTAAACCAGACCCTTGTGGTCACAAGAAATGTGCAAGGTGATGTTACACTTTCAGATGCTTTTCTAATATCAGTACTGTGCATTTACAGTGTTTATTATTATTATTATTATTATTATTATTATTATTATTATTATTATTATTATTATTATTATTATTATTATGCTTACTATACCTTCTTGTGCCTTGTGCTTTCACACATTACATTGTGGTGTGTTTTATTACTTTTTTTTTGCTTAAACTACAACTTTTATTTGTCATCCTTGTGTTTCTTTTGGTAGACTGTTAGGGGAGTTTATTTTAAAGAATATGAATATTGTTTCAGCTTTGTTCCTTTATAATACAGGTGATCCATAACAATATGGATATAGACTCAATTGTCAATCGAAATAGCAGTACCTTATCGCTAACAATGTAATTACTTGTCCAATGATTGTCAAGGAAAGGATATAAATCTTACCTGATCCATTACCTTCCGGCTGCAAGTTAGAGTTTGCCTCCTCCTCCCCAGCCTCAACCTGTTTTTTGGCTTTGTTTAAGGGGGAGGGCAGCTATCCTGACCCCTGCCCAAGGCTTTCCTACAGTCAGCCTCTCCACTTATCAGCCCCGAGGCGAGGTCAAAGGCCAAAGATGTATTATATGTTAATCTGTTATCTATCTATGGCATAAGTTCCCTGACTGAACTGCAATTGACCCATTCTGTCCTGTGTGTATTTACTGTATTAAAAAACAAATATTGTGCATTCTCAGTAAGCAAGAAACATAATGATATGTGAAGACACCTAATTGTGTTAATTGCTCCCCTGTGACAGTCTATGGCTTTCTTCATTTGGTATGATCCAGAGGAACCCTTTGTTTCATTCATTAATTTGCTATTTGCCACCCAAAGGATGCACTGATGCAATAAAGCTCAAAAGGAATTGGATTTGGGATCCAAGCTACCTTTGTTGACGTAGATGTAGACTCCCTTGATGTTGACTTGTAATTAGTCTAAAATGCTGCAGTCAGTGTGGACCAGGCTCTTGTACGTGCAGACCTTGCCTTTGTGGCTTCATGGTTTCATCATATTTACGTCTAGGAAACTTCCTGAGTCATGTAAGCCCTAGTTCGATCTCAGAGCGTCACTCGCACAGGCTTCTCAGGATAAACTCTGATGCTCTATATGGTAAATGGCTTCCCTAAAAAAACATCAAAACACATATTTTCCATTTACTAATTCAAATACTATTTTTAGCTTTGCTTCGTTGGCCATTTGATCTTTAGATCATTTATTGAGCAAGCCGTCTCACAAGTACCCTAAATTGTTATAATTTTTTTTATTTTGTGATAATGACTGAAGATGGGGAATTTGTACTAATAGACCACCTTTTCTCCGCACTGTAATCATCTTGGTGTCCCTGAATAGATAATCATCCCATTCAATTACATACAAAAGATTTTAATGAGTAAGCTCCCCAAATATTATCCATTTACTAACAAAACAAAACAATATTCATTCTCTTTGTCAAGTCCTTGCCGTACGCTATGCTTTGTGGTCAAAAGGCCCACAGACATTATGCTACCTTAACACATGCTACATATACAGCTGGTTATACACCCCATATTACCAAATTAACATTAGGTTTGGTGGTGGAAGATTAGTGCTAACGAGGGCCTGTCAAATCAGCTGACAATTGTTTTACTTTTACCCATTGTGACAGAGAGCGAATGAATCCTAGTCAACAATCTCCCTCCCGACCTGTGAAGGCACGGTGTAACAGGATCAGTGTGCCCCGGACTGGATGGTTTGACAGTTCATTCCAGGGTCAGTTGGAAGTCGGCCATCCAGAAAGGGGGCGGAGCCACAATACCAGAAGTCATCGCCTTAATGTGGTAGGCGATGCATCAGTCACGGATTGGAGGATATGTGATTGGAATGAGGCGTGACTAAGGGTATTTCAGGGGATGTGCCCAAGCAATCTGTTCCTTTGTTATGGTTACGGACGGACCTGTAAAAGGAGTACAGAGATAAGATAACCGTGAGTGCTGTATTTTGTTTGTGTTTATAACTGTTCATTTGTAATTATTAGATGGCTAAACACCCAGGAGCTGCATTAAAACCCAGATTACAACTACTGCACCAAGTCACTAATCACTGTGTATTCCCCACCAGCATGGGAGCACCACAAAAGGATGCAGAGCCGTGTCTGGACAATGCCTTTGTTTATTATTGTTTCGGGACTAAAACACAGTATTATTTTGCTGTGCAAACTAGACATTACTGTGTAGTTACCAGCGCTATTATTGAATATATGAGAAAATATGAGGTCAGCCGTTCAGTTATTACTCAATAATGGAATGGCAAATAAAGCAAGGCTGAGAGATGACACTAATTTTGAACGACCTGTTCTAAAACCTCTGCTTACTGATGAAACGCTTCAAGGGGACACTCAAGCTCTGCTCTCAGAAAAGTTCACTCGTTCAGTCGACTACAATGATTATTTCAGACAGACAAATAGCAAATAAACAACTAACTTGTAGTTTAATAGTTACAAGGTATTATTGCCTAGCAATGTCATTAGCCCTGAATTATGACATGGCTGGTGTCACAGACCTCAATTAGCAGTAATCTTGAACTACTTTAATTAAAGTTATATTAGGCCAGTTGCTAGTGATAATCGGCTACATTTCTTACTGCAACTAGGGTCAAGACTTGAGCACCAGCAGTACTATGTTGTGACAGCACAATGTTATTCTATACCGACGCCATCTCTAGCAGTGAATCCGGCTGCTGTCCTGAACGGTTGCCAAGGTAGCGAGTAAGTAAACTCTGGGGCACTGTGTCTCCATGGAGATTCTGATGACGTCAGCAAGTCTGTGCCAGGAAGCGGTAGTTGCCTCAAGTTCAACTTTTTTTTTTTTTTTTTTATCTTGTGTGTGTCGTGTTTACAGTAAAAGAAGAACTATCATACTTTCACTTGGAAGGCAAACATGCACAGATAACATTTTTTTTTCTCTCATATGCTTTGAATCTGCTAGCATTCAGTACTGTCCACAGTGCCACCTATTGACCACAATTTACTAATGAGACATTGCATACTATCCTACTTTGACATTTCCATATCATCACAAAAATTGATTGGGGATGAGTAGTAAACAGTCTGCCTATAAGCAATCTATACAGTACTACTAATTCATGAGGCAGAGCATTGCCCCCCAAAAGCACTCGATATAGAAGGATGACAAAATATTTTAAAATGTCTCAAATTATTTGGCTGCAGCATTTCTCTTATAGATCTTGGTGAAACCTCAAAGAAATGAAGATCATAAGTACTTTATTCTGATTATGTATACTTGTAAACACTTGGTTATATATGGTAGCAGCCTCAGTAGTGTGTTTGCAGATCTTTTTATTTGTCCAAAATTAATTAATGATTTAAAAAGAGAAACATACAATATGATGATCAGCATGAAAACTATCCAAACATATCTTAATATTAAGAGTAATATAAAAACATTAAAATAATAATTATTAAAACAAAAACAGCAGGAGGCTTAAATGCTTGCTAACTATACTGGTTTACTGGGTGAAATGGTTTAAATTGGTCTCAAACTACATTTTTGCATTGCTTTATATACTTTAAACTGCTTCTGGTGTACAGAGGTCAAGGTTGAACGAGGAGCCGTGCATTCATGCTGGAACGTAGCTGCAGTTTACTTCAGTATCCAGTGCGTTGGTACCACTGAACAAGCTGTTTAAAGATGCTGAAAATGATTAAAAAAAAAAATTAACTGCTGTTGCCAAACAGTGAATTTATAAATATAATTACATCCAATTCTTATAGATTCGTTTCATCTTTGAGTATGTACAGTACCAAACCGTCCATTAAATAATATACTGGACTACCCACTGCTCCTGGGGCCTGTTGTACTGACGAGAACATAAAATGGGATCGGATCCGTGTTCACTGGTCGGATTATGAGAATGTGTTAGTCTGGCCCTCGAGATCTATTCCAGTTCTGGTCTTTATTCCAACCCAATTAGTTAATTGCCTCTTAGCAGCTTCTATTAACTACATTAGAACCTTCTTGGAGTAAAAACCTGGACTGCAATAGATCTCAAGGGCCAGAGTTGTGTACCACTGTACTAAGTCTGTGTGGCGTGAAGTTTTAGTACCCTGGCTGTCAAATTTATATACAGCCTTTGCAAATAAATAAATAGCAAATAAAATATTATAACATGAAAACACGTTGAATATATGCCATATGGGCACATTATATATATTTTTTTAATCTTTAGATGTGATTTTTACCAAGGTGGGCTCCTCGGCTGCCTCTTAATGTGTATCTACACCTCCGCTTTGTAGTGATAGTTGAGGAAAACAGTTTACATGCAATGCTGTCTACGCTGAAATACACATAATAAACACTGGGTGGCAGAGTTGCACTCACGCAGGTTCCACTTCTTATTAAAGGGTCATTGAGCAGTAAGAATGTTAATGAGGGATGAGGAGAGAATGCTCAGTTTGAGATAAATGCTAAGGGGAAACTACATTTGTTTGGGGAAAGGGAGATAAAACAACAAAAAGCAAAGGATGGGTATATTGTTATCGTGTGCTTGTGTGGCTGTTTGGAAGAACAAAATAACTATTGAGACATGTTAGGCAGAATTATTTCATAACAAGCACAACTCCTCCTTAATGTCAAACTAAACAAACAGTCCTATAATTATCAGTTTCATATGGATCAAAGTGAAATATTGTACTGTATTAAATCTCACAGTTTTGCCTAAAAAAAAAAAAATTCCCCCAAAGATAACACTTCCAAACACATTCGTATGATCACACAAGATCATACAAGAAAACAAAACAAAACAAAAAACAACGGTAGTACAATAGTTAATTTCATTGGATTATTATTGTATTTATATATTTTAGTCGGGCTTACTTACCATTCAGAGTATTCAAAAGACAATCTGCAAAAGACCACCATTTGTATTCAGACTAACTGTACCAATATTACATGACTGGTTTATATTTCAGGATACACTAATAAAAGACACTGCTAGATGTTTATCATGGAAGCACTTGCATGATAAGTACTATGTGTGTTTGTGTGCATGTTGTAGGGGAATTGATTAGCATATCCTACGATCTGGCATTGCTTCATTTTTAAAAACCCACACAGAGCATGTATAACAACTTGAAATCAGCCCTCCTCGCTGGTGATACAGTGAATGATGGTTATGACTAGAACAAAGAAACATATGTAATAGTTTTTTTTAGAAAAGTACTTGGCTTGAGAAAGATTACAAAGTTTTAAATGACTCTTACAAGAAGGGGGTGGGTTTAAGTAGCAATAGCCCTGCATGTTGTTGGATCACAGTGAGTTTGGATTGGTATTCTGTACGCATTGTTTTTCACAGGTCTACAGAAATTGTTCATCACAAACTCAATCAGGAACCACCACTACATATTCCCAAAACCCTTTTCAATTATACTTGAGACCTGCATGGGTATGTTTTTTTTTTTTTTTTAGTCAACTCTTTTAATTTCCACACATTACCATCCAGCCGACATGAAGATACAGGCAGGGAGGCAGTTCGAACGCCAACCCACCCCCAGCAATGTCAAAAGCGAGAAGGTAGGACTTACAGCATGGGGAGGTGGGTTTAAAACGGCAAGGAACTTGCAGATGGAATTTAGCCAAAAATGAAATAATTACCATGAAAGTTGTTTCACTTTCCTGGAAATCCCTACACTTCATTCCACCATCATCAACTTCCAGTGGGTTTCTGAAACTGCACAGTAGGGGTGAGTCACTTTGCATTTTGATGCAGCTGGTACAAGTAAAACAGACAGGGACAGCCAGCGGCTAAACTTGAGACCAGCAGTTTGTAAATCATAAGATCTCCAGTATGACAAAGACTTAGCTTCAGTTTTGTTGTAAAAAATATAAAAATATATAAAAAAATCTTTAAAAACCACTATATGCATGCTTGCATCGTGATGAAAAATAAACCAATGTAATTCTGTATATATATATAGTTTTTAAATCAAAATAATGGGCATTTGGTTATACTAGCAAAAGGAGCACTCTGTTTATAGATTTGTTAACATTTTGATACCATTTTAATGTTGACTATCAAGCGCAATTCTCAAAACAGTAAGGCATGTTTTTTTTTTTTTAAAGTGTAATAAATGTTCTCTTAGGTTCTTTGAAAAATGAGGATAAATCTCTCTCTCTATATATTTGTTTAGAAATAGTCCTTTCCAGTTGTGTGAATAGAGCAATGTAAATACAATTAAATATCCACACAGTAACAGTCTGGAAATTGTACTTCAAAATAACAGGAGATGGAAGATGGGGAGCATAAACAAAGGCATAGCAGTCTACTTACTGTTTGCTCACGCTAACAAGAGTTAAAACACTGACAGCAAATACAGAGAAATAGGACACAGAAGACTCACAAACACACACATAGCATTTCATAGGTATGAAATCAAACCAAAGACCATGTGCCCTTGGGAAAGGTCATTTTCTACACATTGAACAGCATCACAATCAGCTCGTACTCCGAGCAGGAGTGTAATACTGAATGCCTTTACACCCAGTTTGGTAACCGACTGGCATTCTTGAAGACCACGCCATCCCAATATCAGCTTCAACCGCTGTGGATAGCATGCGATACTAACGAGACATAATTGAGTAGACAGGAATGAGAGCATTTGGAGATGTGAAAATACAGGAAACAGTAATGCAATCCTTAAACTGCTCAATACAAAGAACAGATTTTACCTAAAGATATTTCATGGTTCTGTTTCATGAACCAACTGGATTAATTCTAGAAAGGTTTACCGGCAAGACACTACATCAAGAAATATACAGCCTTTTAGGTCATACTACATCATTAGGTTAAAAAAAAAAAGTTACACCAGCAGAGGTGCCATCAAGGATAAAAAAAGTGTATGTGTGTGTGTGGGGGGGGGGGGGGGGCTACTGGAAGTTCAAAACTGGTAAGATGTATTTAATTACTTTGTTAGCTACAATAAAAAAAACAGAATACACACACACACACTGAGCATCAAAATAAACTTATCACTTATATTTGAGCATCAAGAGAAACTTATCACTTATATTTGGATAAAATTCACTAGATGTGATCGAAAAATGACAAACTCTGTTTTAGAGCAGGTGCAGTGACTTTTTATTGTGCTGATTAACAATTGACATCACAAAGATGATGCAAAATGATCTGTCGATCTTGGGCAGGTGTTGACTCTTGGTCTCCCAGTTTGTGGCCTGTCATTGACAGAGTGTGTCTGGTTATACCGTCTCACCAGGTTTGAAATTGCTGGTTGTGAGCACCCAAGACGGCAAGCCACAGTACGCTGCCCTAGTCCAGCCTCCAACATGCCGATTGCACGAAGGCGCTGCTCTCTTGACAGACTTGGCATATTGTTTTTTTGGGGTTTTTTTTCTGTGATTTTCTTTATTGCTTGCAATTCAACAGTGTCCAATCAACTGTCTCACTAATTATTTGATTAAGTGCATATGCTTCAGTCATAGTCACTCAAGCGTGTCATGGTCAAGGTTGAATGATCGAGTGATTAAAAAGAAACGAAAAACATTTCGTCAATGTCCATCATTTATATACCTTATTTTTTTTCCGAAAATAAATGTGTTATACAATAGTGATAAGTTTCTTTTGCTGCTTGGTATATATATAAAAAGACAAGGTGCACCGCTGAAACATATTCACTTAAATTTTATTTTGCTCAATTATTTCACACCTTAATTTCTTATTTTTTTAATTTTTTTTTTATTTTTACAACAGCTACAGAACAGTAAACCATCCGTAAAAGCAACTGTGCTGAAGAGAAAAACAATGGCAGCAATTACTTTTTTTTTTTTTTTCAATTCGATTTTGTTTTATACACTACTCCACTGTCATGCAGCTCAAGTCTTGATGCAGAGAAAACCTGGCACTCTAACCAAATTAAGACTTAACCAATTAAATAAAAAAAATTAAAAAAAAAAAACACACAAATAAAATTAGTCGTGTGTGCGTGGAGAGGGGATTGCGTAATCTACCTAGCAACAAGACATGAGATTTAACAACAGGAGATGGCCCTCCTTTAGGAAATAATTTCCTATACATCAATATTTGCACACTGCTTCTGTTACTGTTGCACAGTTTAAACAGAAACAATATATTATAAAACAGAAACCTGCACACGCTAGAGATTTGGCAATTACAGGGCAGCAGCTAAGAGTCACGCTTAACTTAATCCCCAGCATGTCACCACCTCATAAAACAGACCTCTACCTGTGGGTAGCGTACTGTCAGATGTGTGTATGTTTCTTTACAGTTTATACAGTAAATACCGCAAACAAAAAAAAAAAAGGATGTGGTAGGTTCAGTTCTCCATTTTTCAGGGATAACGTAGCACTGAAAGCCATGCTAAAATAATAATTAAATTAAAATGAAAGATTATCTGTACATCGCTGGCTCAAATGGAAAAAGGTTTGAAATGTTTATTTTATTTTTATTTTTTTTTACTTTTAGTAGCATTTGTATAAAATCCTGACAAAATGGGACAGTTGACACTTGTCTATGGTGCTACCAGGTTTCAGTTTGCTTTACACTTACCTGAAATATATTGTCCCCTTTTTCCATTCTTAAAAAAAAAACAAAAAAACAAAAAACAAAAAAACATATGCTTTAGCATGCAAAAAAAGCTCTGCACAAAGAAAAACAAAACAGCAGTGCACTTTAAAAATGGATCTGAATTTTTTTTTTAAAGTGAATGTATGTGTACAACTGAAAACATTACCAATAATAATAATAATAATAATAATAATAATAATAATAATAATAGCAACAACAACAACAATAATATAAAACAAAAGCAACGTTGGTCTTTGTGAAATTATTAAAAACACCCTTTGTTTGGGCTCCTTTTAAGAGACCCTTTTATTCATTTATTTTTTTTGTACACAAGGGTTTTTTTTGGTTTGTTATTTATTTATTTATTTATTTCCAATTTCTCTAGTCTGGCACAGGGATAACATAAAAAATAAAATAAAACAACCAACCAAACAAACAAATGGCATAATAATAATAATAATATATATATATATATATATATATATATATATATATATATATATATATAAAATCATAACTAAAAAAAATACATGTAGCAGTTGTTGTGGGCATATGTTTCAATAGAGTAAACAAATTAGCTAGATAGGATACCTGCAAGCTAGTTTTTACAGTACTATATAGCCAACAAAAAAACAAACAAACAAACAAACACAAAGGGAATTAAAAGAATTAAACCATTTATAAATAAAATTCAGGTCCCAGACCTGATCATTGTGAACAATTATCTTAAATATGTGAGTTATGTATAATGTTATGTACAAAAACAAACAAAGCAATTAAAAAAAAAAAAAAAAATACAGAGGCTAGCATTTGGGGTCATTGGATGGTCTTTTTCTCTCCAATAGCATTCTGTACAGATTTGTCTTTGTTTCAATAAAGCAAAAGAAGAAAGCAGAGTCATTTGAAGAAAAAAATAATAGTCTGTTTCAAGTCGGCAAAAATTTCATACATACAGCATCATTAAAACACAAAGGCAATCAAAATGTACAGTTCAGTTGTTTTTTCCTTTTCGTCGCGTGGTCCGCTAACCGCTAAAAAGTCTTTCACTATTTCAAATGGCAAAGCCTATGGGTGCCGAGCTAGGCCGGCAGTCACAACGTGGGTCATGGAATGAGGGGGACGCTGGGCAAAGAGAGCTTCTTTCACAGTACCCAAACTTCCTGCTCTACAAAAAAGATGAGCTGAACAGATCTCACTAAAAAGAGGTTTTGTTTTAGAGATTTGTTTTTCTTTCATCGTCTCTACAGAAAGTTCACCAGGCTTCAGTATAACGAACATCCACTTCCTTGAGGTTAGGCAACTTGGCCTGCGAGAAAAAAAAAGCACAATTTATATAAAATTGGAATTGGACACCCCTGTTCTATAAAATATAATAGAGAGATTTTTTCTTTTTTTTTTTTAAGGTGTCTTACCTTCAGATCTTCGTATGTGTCAGCAGACAGTTTAGTACTGTTCATGTTGAGGCTACACAAGCTTTTCATAGCTGGAACATCAAGAATTCAATTAGCATCCAACAAAACTCAAATGGATAGTAATGAAGCACTTATTGATGCATTGGAATTTTAATAAGAACCTCTTGATAAGATAAATATGCCTGATTTAGCTGTTGGACAGCGAGAGTGGCTTGAATGCTTCTACTGTGGGCAAATTGCCCAAGTAATACATTTACTGTAAAAGACGTATACACCACAGGCCACTGTTTTCGCTCAGTCTCTTTGAAGTGATATTAAAAAGGGGGATATTGAAATACATTTTAAACTAATATTTTTTTACAAAAAGGTTTTTCTTACAGCTTAGCGCATGAAGTCCAGCATCAGTAACTGGGGTCTCACACAGATTGAGAACTTGCAGAGTAGTAAGGTGCTCAGAGAGGAGCCTCAATCCAGCATCTCCAAACTAAACACCAACGAGAGAAGTAATCAGAGATGGTGTTAAAACAGAGCGCACCTTCATGGGGGAAAAATGGAGAGCAGAGACAAATGGGAGGCAAGCACAAGCGTGAGACAGAATGCACTGCAACTCAGAGATGAGGCCACTGAAAGTTTGAATTGCAGCAGGTAGTGAATCCATTTGAAAGAGACAGGAAAGCTGTGCAGTAGTGAGCTCTTACTATTATAAGAACACTTTGGCTGATCTAGCTTATGTTACATATGTTTAAGGCAGGCAACTCGAACTGAAGGGCACACCTTAAAACAGACTTTCTAACTAGTAAAAAACAGTGTTTGAGTCGTTGCAATAAGAAGCACACAGCTTGAAAACGTCACTTGAAGCTGCTTAATCTTTAAGGAAAGTGTTGGGTTCAGAGGCTATTTAAGATGTGTGTTTCTTAAATCTTAGTGTGCACACTTTGCTTCCTACTCTAATTCTGTAAGTAATTAAAAATGTAATTTTCTTAGTGTGTTACTGTATGCTTTTTCTGATATGCAATCAATCTCTGTTAAGGTGTTTTGACTAGTCACTGAGGAGCTAGCTATACGTAAATGTAGGCTAGATCAGCCAGTGTCTTAGTAGTGATTTCCAGTGCCCAGCAGTGTATTTATTGCCTGCAAAACAATAGAAAATGTGATCTAGTGACTGAGCACCAGATGATGCTGGCTCTTGCTTCTGCAAAGACACTATAACAGACAATTAGAACTAAAGAGTGGTCCTTAACTCGAGTGAAATTGGGTGGCGAGTGAACACAATATAGGAGAAACAAGATGCAGTTGGCTTGGAGGAGGACAACAGGGTAGGGGAATCAGGAGAGAGGAGGGGGGAGAGGGAGGTCCTGACCTGGGTTGACCACAGGTTGAGCTGTTTGAGTGAGGGCAGCTTGATAAGCTGCTCCGCACAGGCACTGGTGACGTTGGTGAAGGCCAGGCTGAGGTTCTCCAGGTTACCGAAGGAGCCTGAGCTCAGCAGGCGAGCCAGGTCCGCGTCCTGGAGACACAGGGAAAATAAACAGCATTGCTTACCACTCATTTAAAGTCCTGTGTAATATGCACACCCAATGTGATTGCCTTGTCACTAAGAGAAAGGGGTCACTTCTTGATCTAAACACTCCCCAACATTTACTGGAATCCAGCTAGTGTTTATCCCCCCCATTGATGATTCATTGTCCCTCTTATTAATATCACTAAATACAATACAAATACATTGGAAGAAAATATTTCCCAAACCACTTTTAAAGCTATGGTACTTTTAGTGTCTGACAGTGTATTCAAAACACAACATAGATGATAGCCAGCACTGTGGGATAATGGTTGAGCAAACCTCGTCTACAGATACATAGAGAGAAAAATATCTCCCAGCTATTGTTAGCTACCCTAAATTGTTTCCTGAAGTTAAAAGGGTGAATGACTTACTGTTGACTTGGATGGTAGAGTAAGCCTTGTGGGACCACCCTTTCTTTGCTGTGGGGAAACAAAAAATAAACATTTAAACAAGGAGGAAACAACACAGGTAGCATCTTAAAATCGGCTTACATCTACAAAACAGAGGAGCACTAAAAGTTTTGTAAAAAACATTATTTGAGCGAGACTTATTTTACAGTACAAACAGGTTCATTCTCCCCTTATGTTTTTTTTTTTTTTTTTTAATGTTAGTGTTAAAGCAGAGAGAGAGTGGAGGCTGAGAGTTTCCTTACCAGCTCCTTGAGTTCTCTCTGGCGGTCGCACAGCTGCTCGTACATCCTCTTCCCCACCTCTGTGCTCTCCAGCGTGGAGATGATCTGCAGCTGTGTGTCATTGTTTTCAATGATGTTATATTCCAGCATCAAGCACAGGATCTGGAACACACACAAATAGGAACGTGTCATTGTGGGGCTGTGTGGGGAGGCTGATGGACCACAGGGGACTCCTTTTGCAGAGCAGTTTCACACATTCCAAGTTTTAATATGAGCTTGATTATCCAGTGTATAGGTAACAAGCTAAGGTGTGTATTAATACAGTCACATCCATAACTTCAAAAAAATGAACCTATAATATAGCCTGCTGCGATAAGCTGGAACAGATCCTAATGTATTAGTGGAACCTGGAAGATCATGACTGGGGGTAAACTTGTAAGTCAACTACCAAGGTAATGCCCAATAACATGGCTTCTTGTGACTGGAAACTGGTAAGCAGTGCCCGTCCTCTCACACACTATGGGGGTTTCCAAACTGCACTGCTCGCTCTAATAGACATACCTCCACCATGGTCTGGCTGCCCCTCAATGCCAGCAGCATGCAGGGTCCCAGCTTGTTCTCAGCCAACGAAAGCAGGAACTTCTTTGTCTTGTAGCAGGAACCCATCAAAATGTGAACCTGGAATCGAGTGGGAAGGAATTATTTGTGACATGGTCTGCAAATTTCTTCAGAAAAAAGGGTAGTTATTTTGCTTTGAACCTTGACAAGCTTTGAATTCATTGGTGCATGAAGCTGCCTGTGAATGCACAGCACTCCTTGAAGCTTGATAACATCAGTGCGATTAAGGACAAAGCATGTGAGGCTGTGGTTTCTGAAACCTCTCTGATGGAGGAGCTGCAGCGAGGCTGCTCAGGGTAAGCACTGTGGTTTATTCTTTTTTTGCCACACGTTTCAGTCATCAAGTTGTCTTCCAACACAGAACTCAGGATTATTATCATGCATATGAAATCATGGTAAAATTAGGTCAATTAAATCTCCGCTCACCAAGACTACTCTGGGGTTTTACTCTCAAGGCATTTTTATAGGATTCAAATGCAATTTATGAACAATTTTTGAAAGCATACTGAAACATGAAAAAAGACACATTGGTCCCAGCACTATTTCAAACACATTACACATAACTGAAAATAGAATACAAGACCTACTTATTATAAATAAGTCAAGCACTCAAATCCTGACCCCTTAACTAGCTCTTCCTAAAACTACAGAAATAAATAATAAAAAACAAAAAATCTTGTACATTACTATTTTCCCCAAAATGTAATACAAATTCACATCAAAATATGACACATGAGGTGATGGCATGAATAACCAAAATGCATTTCCTATTAAGATGGATCATCCTAATTATCACCGGTAACTGAATAGTTCACACACAGAAACGGATACACATGGAAACTCACAAATACAGCATGCTATCTATACACCACTGGCTAGGCAGCAATCGAATGTGGTGAATGATTGGTGTCCATTGATGATGGGATGTTGGTGGAGGAGGTGATGCTAGGCAGAAGACTAGAGACTCACATTATTGCAGACACGTACCATACTGGCAAAGAGCTCCCCATCATCATCACACGCCACTCCTCCGGGGCTGTAGAGCTGGAACCAGCCATCTTTGCCAGCACGGACACTCAGCAAGCACGAGTGGACCTGAACGGGAACACAAACAAGCTCTGGGTCAGCCAAGCTACAAACAAACTCAAAAACAGCTTCGAACTCAAGACTCAAGGATTCATTCTGGGTACACATTGAGATCTTTGTTTTTATTTTGGGTAGAGCACCACATGTTGTAATATAGCACTTACTTTTTACAGTACCAAAATGAGCCTGAGCTGACTCATTAAAACCTGTTAATTGTGCAATAGTTTGGCAGTATACAGTAGGAAGAACCATTGCTGCTTGCATGTGATAATATTCAATGTGTTGTTTGTGACCAGCTGATCAAAAACAAATGTTTATTAACTACAGTTTCTGTGGCCTTTCAACCCACGTCAGCTCAAAACAAATTACTCCCAAAAGGTGAGTGATTTATACTGTATTTGATGCGCTTAACAATTAAAAATAAAGAACCTTAGATCTTCAGATTAGTATTTTTATTTATCCTTGACCAGTAAGCAGGTGAATTTAATAATCAATAGCTGGAAACCCCTACCCTGAATCCTTGTTAAAGCCTTGTAACCCTGCTTAATGCGAGCAAGCACTGCCACTGCTAATGAAACGCACAGCTCACACCATCCTGGATACATATATCCTGAGCAGTGTTAGGCCCTGGTGCGCTAGTATACCATACAGTACAACATATGGCACTGCAACCTCATTATAATTAGACTAACGGGTTACTGACACATTGTTAGTCTTCTAACAATTAGCATTTCCTGGTCTGCTCCAAATATTTCAGAAGAGTGAAGATGACTGAGGGTGGAAGAACAAGTACTGGGGCTGACAACACCCACCACCTTTCAGCTGGAACGTAGAATGCATTTTAGCTGTGTAGTAGCTTCAAATGACATTTTCTTTTTTCTTTATTTCCTTAATGTTTTTCTTTAACAAGTACTTATTGAAATACTGTTTTGTGTTAATATTATTGTATCAGTCTGTGTTAATATGCTTTCACCAGAGCTTAGGAGCTGCTCTTCAGTCTACTATTTAAGGCACAGGACCGTATTCAAGAAATAAAATATTGAGATCAGTGTGTGAATGTATTTTCGATAGTCTATGAGAAAGGGGATGTTTTTATGTATAATGTGCGTCACACATGGGACGTCATCGCTGTATTTGAACCACAAACCTCTGAAGAAATGCTTTTGGCTTTAACAGGTAAACCACTTCTAGCTAATGCCTTGACCGATGATGTCATTCTATTTAATAGGTCACTGCTCACCTCCTGTCTGGGATCCTCAGCAAACCTCTTAATGACATACTTTAACTCCCTGGAAATAAAAAAAACAAACATCAGCTTATGTTTACATAAATATTGCAAGCCGTTTTCATAATTTATAAAATATGGTAAATTTATTAAAACATAGTCTTTATTTATTTATTTTTTAAAATCCTGTTTGTTTTAATAATTTATGAAGGATAATTAGGGTCAAGAGATGAAGAAAGACAGAGGGAGAGAGGGATGAAGGGGATAAAAGGATAGTCATTCCCTCATTGTAGAAAAAACTTTTTATAAAGTACTTACTTTGTGAATTTTTCATGTGCGAGAGCCCTTTAAAGAAAAAAAAAAATCAAAACAATTTAAATGAAAAAGTATCACACAATGTTCATATTAAATAAGGCAAAGATAGACAAAGTGTTAGCTATTACAATTCAATTAAAACACATTATAATTGCTGTGTCATACAAATGAGCCTTTAGGAGTTTTTAACATGACAAAAAAGCTATTTCATTTTTAATCAACAAAGTCCAACAGCAGCACACAAATGAGTTTAAAGGATACAAGGTGTGTGTATTGTTTTCATTTTTTTTTTTTTTACATTTTGACCACTTTTTTAAAACTTTTAAATTGCATTCCCTGCCTCAAGATGGCTTCCCATGTACCTGCATGGACCTCTCAGAACTACATTTCCCATCACCCTCCTGATCACATATGTAACAGATGGATTTACCAGGGAGCAGGAGGATGATGGGAAATGTAGTTCTGAGAGGCCCATGTGGGTACATGGGAAGCCATCTTGAGACAGGGAATGCAATATAAAAGTTTTAAAAAGTGGTCAAAATGTAAAAATAATAAAATAAAACAATACACACCCCTTACGTAAAAAGTTGTAGCAACACATGGGAACATGTAACACAGTAAAATAAAAAGGTCCATATATACCCTTTTAAAGCTACAAATAACTTATTAATAAATGGCTGAATTTCTTTCTGGGTTGAGAATTACAGTAAAGGCCCATTTCCACATTTTAAAACCACAAAATGTTTTAGCTAAATGTGCCTGGCATAAGAAAGCATTTATTACCAGTAAATAATGTAACAAGTTAACAGTTATGCAGTAATTACAAAGCACTACTTTGCAAAAAGGTATTTAGGTTGGTATTTAGGTGTGTTCGTGGCTCAGGTGATTTCAAGGAGCCTCAGTAATGAAGAGTAAGGTCATGAATAATTAGTGTAACCCTTTGAAGAAGCAATTAAGGGATTTTGTTTTGTTAAAACATTTCTGCGTATGTCACTGCAGCACAGCCCTCTGGAGTCCTATTTGTCAAGCAGGACGTCACTCTGAGTCTCTCTGGTTCTCCTGGCCTGCCCTGCTTAACAGAGGCCTTGCAACTGGAGGTTACAATTATACACGAAGCTTGTTCAAGAACAAAACAATATACAACAAACGACAGGAAGTGACAGGTCGTAAACAGTGTAATTACAGGTGGTAATGGTCACCCCGGGGAGTTACATTTTCCAGACTCTGAAAGTTATCACCTGTGAGGTGTCAGGCTGGGCCATAAACAAACATTCAGTTTGTGTTCTCTCTTTTCGCACGATATTAGTTTGTTAACTATTACTCCACTGTACCACAAGGAATAGTCAGGACCAGGTGACTCCCACTGCCACCGCATGCAAGCAGTAGGAAAACAAAGAGAACGAAGAGTAATTTCAGCAAAGTGCTCCCCCATGTTTGCAATACCTTAGTGTATAACCACACTGGTGCTTCATAATGTCACTGGTCTAGTTCCCATGGTTACCCAGCCTCTGTTTCACCTTTCATAGAAGTCCATAATATACGCAGAAATTAACGTGTCTATTGCCGCATTCTCATATGTATTGAATGCTTTTTAGGCCCACTTGTGCAAACTTTTGACACTAAAATGTGAACTTTCCTACTTTGCATGCAACATGAGCGTAATTTTTAAACATCTTCCGTCTGCAGTATGTTGTTTAGCATTTTGAGATTAATATTAAAATATGATATTTAAAGATGTAGCTTACATAAAAAACTGATGCAAAGAAGGAAATGATCTTAAAATGAGCAGACTTGCATAAGTGAGCTTACATACTGTAAATTGCGATACACGTGTGGCAATATACAAGTTAATTTCTGCAAATATACCCGATAGTATACCCATTAAAAAGGTGGAACAACTTAGTAAAGGTTTCATTTTGGACCATCACTTTCCATCATATAAACCCTTGTCCTTTTCTATTTGGTATTTTTTTTCAAATCTACAAATTCTGTTTGAATAGCACACACTTTGCATCAGCAACTGATAAGAACCTCTGCTCTCTGGCCAACTTTTAAGTGTTAACTTAACATGAAATCAAACACACTTGGGCCTATAAGATCATTTGTGGACCATATATCATATCAAACTAGGTACACGATTCACAGAAACACACAAATCCACATGCAGTTTAGAATGCACTACAAGTTGTGACTATAAGTGGCTGGACGGCTGCTGAACCTGTTCTCTGAACAGTGTTTGCCAGTGAAGTTCAATATCACTACCAATGTCTTGCCAGGAAATGCAGATTTATAAGCAAGCAGGGTTCCAAGCTAAATACCACAACTACTTGTAAAAGTTAAATCACAGCCAATTCTGCCTTTTATCACGTGGAACACTGTATAAACACTTTACTTACTCTTTAGGAAAGGGAATAGGCTGCAGAAGGCTGGCCAAGGCTGGTCTCCAGTCATCATAGTCTGACCTGTAGAGTGACGGAAGGTCAGCAATAGGAACACACACCAAACTTATATATACAGCTGTGGCCAAAAATGTATTTAGCATTGTTTAAAAAAATAAAATAAATAAATAAATACTATATTTTATATATACAGCAATGTCCCCCACCTGGGATTGAACCCACAACCCTCCGGTCAAAGGTCCAGAGCCCTAACCACTACTCCACACTCATTTTTATATATATATATATATATATATATATATATATATATATATATATATATATATATATATATATATATATATATATATATATATATATATATATATATATATTGTGAGACAGCAGGGAGGGGGTTAAAACCTCTCTGCAGTAAAAACATGTGCGGAATGTTTTCTGTTAATTGTTTTATTGTTAATTATCACCTGCACCTGGCTATGATTGTAAATTAGAGCCAGGTGCAGGGTTTATAAGGAGAGCAGTCAGTCTGCTCTAGGCTGCTGAGTAGAAGGAGGCAGGAGAGGTGCTCTGTCTCCGAGTAGCCAGAGAAGAAGTAAGTGCGGTGTGACACCAGTGTGTTTTTGTAAGGACGGGAAAACAGCTTAGCTGTCCCGTGTTAGGAAGGGTGTTCCTGGAAGTTGAGTTAGTGCTCCAAGAGGAGCTAGGTGTTTGTTTTTGTTCTGTATTTTGTTTATTGTTTGTGTTATTAAAAGTGCGCAGAAGCGCTGAACCCCCATTTCATTGTTCTGGGTCGTATTTTTAAAGGGGCACGAACCCGAGTGAGTTGTGCTTTGTCACATTTGGTGGAGAATGCGGGCAGAGTGTGTGGGCACCCCTACGACCCAGAAAATGGATTTTAAAGAATTGATCGCAATGATCAATCGTAACACCGCTGCTCAGAAAGAGCAGACAAAGAAGTGGAGACAGGAGTGGGGGCTACCGGATCCGGAGCCGACAGAGCTAGACCTGCTACTCCAAAAATGGGAGCAAGCAAGAGGTACCCCGCTGACTCCAGCTCCAGAGCCCAGAGGGGAGGAGCCGCCGCTTCCGGAGCCCAGAGGGGAGGAGCCGCCGCTTCCGGAGCCCAGAGGGGAGGAGCCGCCGCTTCCGGAGCCCAGAGGGGAGGAGCCGCCGCTTCCGGAGCCCAGAGGGGAGGAGCCGCCGCTTCCGGAGCCCAGAGGGGAGGAGCCGCCGCTTCCGGAGCCCAGAGGGGAGGAGGTGAAAAGCATACCTCCACCACAGCCCCGACCACCACCCCTACAGTCCAGTTCGGCGCCGCTGCGTCCAGTCCCTCACCCCTTGCTCCTGGACACCCTGCCGGTCTTCCTGGACCTCCCTGTGCTGGACCTGGAGCCCAGGAGTCTGCAGCACTGGCCACAGCTCTGCCCCTGGTTACCTGCTCCGCTCTCCCCGAGCACCCAGACGTCGCTGGGCTGCTGCCAGACGTCGCTGATGCTCCCCCTGTTAGCTGCTTCGCTCCCCCTGGGTGATCGGACATCACTGCGCCAGTTCCCAGGGGAAGACCTGTGTCCACTGCGGCATCCTCCAGTGCCCCGGCCTACGCTTCGGTCGGCCCTGTTAGCCCGGTGGGGTCCCGTGTCGCCGGTTTGCGGTCCCTTCCTGGCAGCGCCGGAAGGACCGACCCATCCTCAAGCCCGCCCGTGGAAGAGGGCGGCAATGGACATTGCTGGACTTGAGGCTGGGTGGTCTTTTAAGGGTGGAGGGAGGTGGCCGTGGCATGGCCGGTGTCTTGAAAAGACATGGGGGGGGATGTGTGAGACAGCAGGGAGGGGGTTAAAACCTCTCTGCAGTAAAAACATGTGCGGAATGTTTTCTGTTAATTGTTTTATTGTTAATTATCACCTGCACCTGGCTATGATTGTAAATTAGAGCCAGGTGCAGGGTTTATAAGGAGAGCAGTCAGTCTGCTCTAGGCTGCTGAGTAGAAGGAGGCAGGAGAGGTGCTCTGTCTCCGAGTAGCCAGAGAAGAAGTAAGTGCGGTGTGACACCAGTGTGTTTTTGTAAGGACGGGAAAACAGCTTAGCTGTCCCGTGTTAGGAAGGGTGTTCCTGGAAGTTGAGTTAGTGCTCCAAGAGGAGCTAGGTGTTTGTTTTTGTTCTGTATTTTGTTTATTGTTTGTGTTATTAAAAGTGCGCAGAAGCGCTGAACCCCCATTTCATTGTTCTGGGTCGTATTTTTAAAGGGGCACGAACCCGAGTGAGTTGTGCTTTGTCACAATATATATATATATATAATATATATATATATATATATATATATATGAAATGATATCGCAAAAGTCTACCGGAAGCCACAGTATTTCATGTTAGGATTTCCAAATGTCAAATTTTCCCATTGTTGGTATATGGAAAACTACAAAGCTGTATGTATTCAATGTTGACTTAACATTATTCAGCAGGTTTCATTCAACTTTATGAAGCAAAATTAGTTTATTCAACAGGGTGCTGCAAAACTTATTTATTTGAACATTTATTTTAGTATTTATTTTATCATTATGAGATGTGATCATTGTTTAAAAAGATGACATTGTTTAAAATGGCAAAATAAATGCATCAGGGACAGAAATAAGACTCCTACTGCATAGCAGTTTCATGCATTCTAGGTTTTAATATGAGCTTCATTAGCCACAGTATAGGTAACAAGCTCAGGTGTGTCATTGTAAACTCATTGTGCTATGCAAAGGGAGATTTCCATCCCAGTGGATGCAGGAAAAATCATAAAAATGAGCAAAATTACCTACATAGGATTCAATACACATGGAAAAAACAGACTATTCATTTTTGCAAATACACCCTGTTCTTGGGTCCACTTGAGCTAGAATGACCCCGGGAAACAGAAGTATCCAGGTACTCCTGACCAATGAAAAAGCCGACTGGGAACTCACAGCATCTTGAGGATCTCGACGTAGCAGACGAGCACGCGGTCAGCCTGGGGGCTCAGCTCGATGCTCATGGTGCTGCAGGCCGGGCTCACCAGCAGGCAGTCAATCAGGCTGGGCTCGCTCTCGCTGCCCCCCACCGGCCCCTTCAGCTTCTGATTGGCTACGTTGTTGCGCTCCAGGTCCACGTGGATCTCGCTGGAGTTGACGATCTTGATGCGGGTCTCCACGGGCGAGGTGACCTCCTGGGAGCCCAGGGCAGGGCTGGTCCTCATGAGGCGCAGTGGCAGGTTGGGTTTGCGCTCGCACTGCTGTTGGCACCCGTTCCGAATCTCTTTGAGACTGGGAGAGTTGTCTCGGCTGGGGGGGAGGAAGAGAACAGGGATGAAGGTACAGTATACAAATACTGACTGGAGCTTGAGGCTTGAAAAACTGCTGCCTCTAGGGTGGAAAAAGTACCAGGTGCAGGGGAATAAAGGGTTAATTGCTCACTAGAGGATATTTTTTCTTTTCAAGAGGAACAGTTTTTCACCATGAAGTCAATACTACACTGTTTTATAACTTGCTAATTTGATTAATTTACTGTTAGGCCATGTTGAGAGTAAATTATCCTAGATCTTTCTTTATAGGGCCCCTTCAGTAATTCACTGTTTTCAACATTTCATTATTATTTCGTTATGAGGAAGTCAGACTGAAAAACAAAGAGGCAGCACTGTATCTGTTTTAATGAACTCAAATTTCTAAAACTCGTATTCAAAATTATTCATCCAAAGAAATATGCGACACTGTGGCTGGTCGACCATTTTGTTAATTGTGGGCAACAGAGTTTAATAATACAGAAAACAGAATGTAAAACATGATAGATTCTATTAACAACTGGAATGAAAAAAGATTAAGAAAATCTTACTGTATTTTCCAGTTTAAATCATGGGAGCTCTAGGGTTTTAAATCAGAGTTGCAAAATTATACTTTATTGTGGCTTGTTACAGTGCAGTGTTTAGGGAAATTACTCCTTCAGGGTAAACAGTGGAAATAAAGACTAAGTGGGAACAATGCAATACTTCAAATGGGACTTCATGTTAAAGAACTCCCTTAGGGGAACAATGAGCTAAAGCTTTAGGTATATAAATATATATGCTTACACAAGAAGGGATGGCATGAAACCACTTTATATTTCCAGGCAATGTACAGTTACACAAACTAAAAATACTGTAACCCATAGTGAATCGATGGCACAGTGAAGTCTCTTACATAGGCTTGTAGCAATCAATGCACAGGTACTCCCTAACCCAAGTTCAAAGAGATGCTGACCACCATCTCTAAACCTATATGTAGTCTCCCAACCCATCAAAGTTGTAATGCTTTCTAAAACTGTTTCTGGTGAATCTAGGATATGCTATACTGTTCTTTGCTCAGGAAGTCCAGAACAGGGCTTGACACTCACACAAGCCCTGCACATTCCTGGGTTTCAGAACTACTGTTATTTAAGTAAATTATTGAAAATGACCAGGTGCCATGAGTTTGAAGAATTAGGCCCCTGGTAAATGTGTATCGATCACACTTAAAGCAGAATGACTAACTCAAACATGTGTCTGTAGGTTTACTAAAAGGACTTGTCCTTGCAGCTTTAGGGAAGAACAACATATTTAACATCAAACTCTTGGCCATATAAATAATGCACTTAACTGTAGGTATCTCTGAAACCCAAGTCTAGTGTTAGTTTCAAGCCATGGCAGAATTAGCCAAAGGAAGTATTTATAGAAAACAGTACAACCACCAGGACAAAAAAGGAAGGGAGGAGCACGACACACACAAACGTGGTTGCTTTTAGAGGTCTGAAACTAAATATAAATGTTTCTCAGTTATTTAAACAATTCTATTGATGTTCACCCCTTTCCCCCAGCCCTTCTGTGGAGTCTAAAGCAGGTTCTTCTCCCACACAATCCTTTAAAAACACATACAAGCACTTGGAGTGCATATTCAACATCTAACACTGCTTATGAGTTCTAAAGATTGCACAGACAGCACTACAGAAACCACCCACTGCTTCCTGGAAATGTTCTCTACCACAGCATACTATTTGCAATTTTCATGGTTGTTTTAAAGAACCTCGAGGTGACGTCACACTGACCTGTTGATAAATTCTTCGTAGCAGGAATAAATGGCAGCTAAGCAGACAGCCACAAGGTTTGGCAGGACCCTGGGATGAGGACATTGTCCAGTTGGCCCGTGCATGCTGGAAAACAACAGCCACATATAATATGAATGGAGGTAAACACATGTGTCTGTTGTTTAGAGGTTATTGGTGGAGGTTTAAGGAATGTTCACCAAATTAAAATGGCATCAGTATAAAACAACCACTAGGGGTGTGCATTGGTAATTTCTTCCCCCAAAAGAGTTTTATTTGCAATGGAAAATCTTCAGTGGGGAAAAATGACAGTGTCAGTGCACAATCCTTTCCCTTACAGGCTTCAGTGTAGTGTAATACAAATATAGAAAGTATGTTGATGGCAATGATGGACAAAGAATACATCCAGCCAACTGCTTAATTCTGAAATTAAAACCACAGAACTACAGAAGCTCACCTCTGAATGAACTTTTTCACCACCTCCATTCCACCGTTTAACTCGTTCAGTGCCAGTATGTATTCCTGAGTAAAGAGCCGCAACCGAGGGCATTTCCCAAAATCCTGAGGGCAAAACAGAAAAGATGTCCTTTTTGATCCAAACCAAACAGTTCGCCTACAGCAGATCCCCCCTCATTGTCTTACTTCTATGAAGACACTTCGGCTGACATTGCCTAGGTTACATCCATCTCTGGAAGTCAACTAGAGCTGAAGAACTGCTCTTGAACTCAGACGAAAGCACCTTAAAACAGTATTTGAGTCATTGAATAATTTGAAATGCCATAAAAAAGGTAAGGGGTACTCTTTAGTATTATTTATAAAGGAGCTGAAATTGAATCTGCTTTAGTGGTAGAACTCCACGACGGTGGACAGGCGTACGATTATACATGAGAAAGCTGAAGGAACTACTCACCATATTGTGTTTGAGGATTCTCTGTACCACAGGTGTGAACACTTCTATCACCACCATAGACCTGGGGCGTTCCCTGCAGTGCTAGAACAAAGAGCAGAGACACCAGCAATGAACAAGCTCTCTCGTACCTGTGGTTATGATCCAAGGGGAGGAAGCCATCTCATTAAAAAACATTCATACCAAGCGTGGAACCATTTCACACCAATAAATAACAGTACTGGAAAAATTAAATATGACAGATAAGTGATTTACATGGAAACACACACACACACACACACACACAAAGAAACGTTTCATTAGACAGGCACACTAATTGATAAGGTGCCAGATTTAAATCATTTTTTTTATTGTCAAAGCATATACATTTACTGAGAGATTGACAATGCACACGATCAGTGCTCAGTACAAACTAAACTGCAGTTAACTGAAAAATGCATCTTAAACCCATTATAAAATCGGGCCAGAAGGTTCAGTGGGCATCCTCCGATCCCATGACCAAGCCAGCTTCCTTTTTCACCTAGACATAGCACTTGGCAGTTTTGCCTCCCTAACCCACAGGAGCGCCACAGCCAATGCGACACTCCCTTTGGAGTGCCCAGCAAAGACTGGTCTACTTCTCACAGCCAGGATGCGAACCTGCGCTGTATGATTGCACCATCTAATCTAGATCCCCCTATACAGATTAGATTCTCATAACCATTTTCTAGATTTGTTGATCATTTTGGAAACAGATTATTCTGAAAATACATGTGATCAACAATCAGAACCATGCACAGGCTTGTTTAACCACTTCCTAATGTTTTGTGGCATTTCATAATCACATTTATACCCGCAGACGGGAATCAAGCAGCGACTATGCTTATGTAAGGTTGTGTGAGGTAGGGAACTAAGTCACTTGCCAGCCACATGAATGGCAGGGTTTTTGTGAGGGCGGCTGGATTGAGTTTTGTTACACATGATAAAGAATGCAGTCATCTTTGTGGAATGTGAATTTCTTTACTGCTTCTGCTTATTGAAATAATAATAATAATAATAATAATAATAATAATAATAATAATAATAATAATAATAATAATAATAATAATAATAATATGGGAGATTCTGACAGACTGAGTTTATCCAACGTCAAAACACATCTTTAAATATTCAAAACTAATACTATACAAAGTAACGTGTTAAATTCAATGGCAAACGTTTCAACGTCTTCTCGTCAATGTTTGTCTTTGATTGTGTGAACTCTCTTAGTATTTCTAAATGTAACACTATTGAGTTTTTTTTTTATTATTCAGTTGTAATAAGCAAAAGAAAACACAATAACAAAACTAGCAATAAGCAATCTAGAATGCAGAATAGAAAAGTAAATAGCAATGGCAATATAAGATTTATTTTAAAACCTTGTTTACCAAAGGGTTATATTTTAATATTGATAACAAGAGGCAAAAATGCTTGATAGATGAAGTTACTTGCTGAGTGGGTTCTCGGTTTTACTGGAGGATAAACTATGTTATTCATAGCAACAGTCTCAGTGTTCTCAAGTTACCTTGCAGAAGAATTCACAGAGGTCTGGAGGTGGGTGGTTGTTTTCCAGCAAGGGTGCGATTGCCTACAAGAAACCACAATGAAACTTACAATGGAGTGGTTATGTCCTCTTGTATTTGCATTATTCACCGTTAGTATGAGAATAACAATTTTTACTGGCTTTTGATCCACCCCTCCCAACTGAAGCTACCAATAGTCCCCCAAATTAACCAATGGCACAAACTTACCTCTATAATGTTTTCATGTTCCAGTGTACTTAGATTTGTATTCTGAAAATAAAACAAAATTCAGTAAAAAAAAAAAAAAAAAAAAAAGAACACTCCTTATGCGCAATCAATCTAAAAAAATGCAAAGCCTTATCACACGAGAAACACACAAAATATATAGTTTCCAATATCCAAAGTAGACTGTTTACAGACAGGCTAACTGAGCTTATGCAACTATGGTCTGCTAGGTTATAGTACAATACCATTCTAATTAGTATTATAAACCACATGGTCTCAGCCAATCAGGATCCATGTAGAGCAGTTACTGTCCTACAGTAGATGCAATGAATCTGCATGGCAATGTGTTTAAGACACTATAACCCAGTCGTGCTTCACCAGTACCTTTCCAAGCTAACACAATAATTCCAGAAACTTACAGTAGATCTCAAAAGTGGACTGGTACTATATAACTGTACAAAAGGATTTCTGTTATAACAGGCAGGAGAAACAAGGATTGTACTGAGAACCACTATTAATAAATAAATACATAAATAAATAAATAAATAAAAAGTATTCTGTAAGTTCTATGCACCAGATGACATCTATACCCAGGATAAGATCTGCTGAAATCTTGCCAGCACCTATAGCTATGGTTAAAAGTTTTGCAACACCTAGAATTTTAGGATTGAGACATTATTTACAATGTCTACCGGAAGCCATAATAGTAGTACAGTATTTTGGTCAGTTTTTCATTAAGTATATGGAAAAACTACAAAGCGGTATAAAATTCAACATGTTAACATAACGTTATTCAGCAGGTTTCATTCGACTGTATATAACGAATGGAAGTGCTCAGCAGGCAAGTGTTCTGCAGCTCTGTTTCATATATCCTGAGCCACCAGCAGTGTTGAGCTTGCCTGTGCTTCCCCTCACCTCTGACAGCAGTTTGGAGATGATCTCCAGGGGGGCCTGGTGGATAGAGTCGTCCTGCAGAGGAGAGGAGAGCGCCATGTCCACCAGGGTTCGGATCTCCTTCAGAACCACCTCCCAGCGACTCGGGTTACTCAGAACCTTCCTGTACTTGTAGATCTTTTTCTGAGAAGACAACGGTTGAATGTCAGACTTGTGGGGCACTGCACCAAGAAACACCCTTCATGCAGTTAATTTTACTGCATGTATTTATGTACAGATTTAAAACACCTGGAGATTATACATACAGTATGTTAGAATCTGAATTGCTTTCACGTCTAATTATTTCAACAGCTCCAGCCTTCCTAAATGTTATCTTACAAAAACACAAATATTAGACTATAATGTAAAGCTGTGCATAGGTGTTCACTGTGTGACATTAGTCATCTGTCAGTGATATCTGTCATTTTCAGGGTTTTTTTTGAAGCACTCTTGTAGGAACAGCTGCTGACAATTGACAACCCCATATAAACTGTAGCTTGACATCAAGAGCACTTGGCATGATCTGCTGCAGTAGTCTCTCTCTCTCTCTCTCTCATATACAATAATACAATGTTAACTGGCACTGTCAAAAAGTGAAAATAGGTCCCACCACAAGAGTTTAAATAATAAACTAGAAATCAATCTGCTTAATTGCCTCCATTATTGAGGTTTTACCTTTGCTCCCTTTGTAGGGATACTAAAACAACACTTTAGAAAATTAAAAATTACAAAAAATGGACAAATGTGTTTTTTTTGTTATTACCTTCCACTGCAGTGAGTGAAACCATTGATCACGGAGATAACTGTTGGCAGCCTGAAAGACAGAAGGCAATGTGGAGCAGTTGAGTAGAAAGAACCTCACTTTTACAAACACTTATGAACTGACAGGTCAACAAAACATATCACTTGAAAGCTAAAACAGAGTTCCTGTATACTGTAACATACATAGGAGAGCAGGCTCTGGGAATTGCGACAGTTAAACAGATGCTCATAGGAGAAACTTAAATGTGGAGGCATACACTTCCAGCTGAATTATGACACCGCTACTTGTGAATAAACCTCACTGCTTCTGTAACGTGTTGTGTGATTCACTGCCATTACGGATTCTGTCCCTTGTCATGAGAAATGCAGATGAGCCCAGCGCTTTTGCAGTGGTTGAGTCACTCGCTTGCGATGTGTGGGGCCACCGATTCGTGCCCAGTCTCCGCCCTGTAACATTTCTTACTAGGTGTCCCATTTTTAACAGACAAGATAACTGGTTTACTTTCTCTATTGTGTTTGAGCAAAAAATGTTTTACATACTATTAAAAAACACATAGTGAACAGAATTCATCTAGTCCTCACTTACCATCCCACCAACAGAGAAGTACAAAAAATTGTGCAAAGAAATGTTTAAATTCTACAGCAAGATCCATCTACAGCACCGATTTTTAAAAATCCTCCACTAAGAATACGTGGTTCACAGTGAAATTTGCTCTTCTGCAGAATCTTTAAAAGGCACAGTCCCATGCAGCAGACCACGATGTATGACATGCAAATATATTAACTCCCAAACTGAGATCAGAGGCCCTAAATCATCACTCCACATCCACCAGCCCTGTACATGTACTTCTAAAGGAGTAGTGCACTGCATCATTTGCACAAAATGCAACCAATTATAGATTGGGGAAACTAAAAGACGTTTAGCAGATCGTTTTGTGGAACATTTACGATAGAGATAGATAGATAGATAAAGAGATATATATCAATGTATATCTATCTATCAAAATACACACACACACACATAAATACATATAAACAATAAATCATAAAACAAGATCAGCACTTACCTGCAGCAGTACAGTCCCTCCCGGGATAGTTAGCTGTAAACAGTATTTGGGTGCGTTTTCCCAGGACAGTAGCTGAACGTCCTCTATGGCGCTGTAAGAGATGGCGTTTTCCATGTAACCAATCGGCTGTGAAGAGAAAACAAACTTATCAGACCGGCTGGAAAGGTATCAGGCTCGGCAAGTTTACATAAGCAGTTGTCTTTTTGCTTCCCACACTTCCACGATACATTAAATGGGGCTTATCTCTTCCCATAACAACTCCCAGGAGGGATTCTACAGTGCATGGGCAAGGTGACACATGTCATTTCTGCCGCATGTTTGAGCAGCTACAGTACACACAGAAACTCCCACAATCACTGCCGGCCCTGCAAGCTCTGGTACAACTGACATGCTCTTGAAAAATAATAGAATATTGACATTGGAAAAGAGGGAGGGGGCGCCACAATAAGGAGTTGATTGCTGCAATAAAAGTGTCTATTTAATCAATGTATACCCCAATGGGAAGCGTCACAGTAAGATTTTCTTAGAACATTCTGCAGTACCAGGAATGCACCATGAATTATAGGATTAGCATGGATAGAAGGTTGAAGCAATCCAGGGCGATTCTCCAGTGCTGTAAAATGCTCCAAAAATCCATCTCTGCCTTATCATGCCAGGGTAAAGATTGAGCAATTCAGCCAAAATAAAAAGTTTATAGTTGTGTTTTGTAATTTCTAAAAAGACACAGCACTAATTATGAACTACTGCGGCTAATGATACCAATACTGCACCTTTGCGGTTGTTTGTTTCTCTCAGAGTTCCCAGAATCCTTGGCAGATTGGCCAAGCCCTGTAGTAAGCCTGGAAATAATGGCACTCCGCTGGCCTGAGCACACAGGGACCTTTGTCCTCCAGTCTGTGCTGCGTTTTATGCATCAAATGTCATAAACTGACAGGGCAGCTTTGTGGACTCTTGTTTTATAGCATTACTGACACTACCTGAAACTGTTCCTCCATAACTTCCTGTTTCTTGTCCTTGATTATTTGTAATGGAGTATGCAATGAAACAGGGCTTCAATGCAATGTACAGTACACCCTTGGTTTAAAACCACTGTAATACAAATCTAGAAGCAATAGCGCAGAAGGTTCCGTGTGAAGGCACAGCGTTTGATGCTTATTTTCATACCAGTATTTTGTCAATACAGTATACCATTTTTTTTTTAAAGATAATTCTAAGGTAATACTATACGAAAAGAAAATCTACTAACCATCTTGAACAAATAGGTTTATTTTTGTTTTGATCACGAAATCTTTCTTCTCCAAGTCCAGCATGTTATCACATTTTTTCTATTGACATGGAAAAGTACACTGTTGCTTTAATGGAGACCCGAATTCAGGAAGCGAGATATGGTTGTGTTTAATCATTTACTGGAAACATTGTTCAGCAATCAAAACAAGGGCTGACACGGACTATCACTAAGAACAACTGAAAGCTATAAACCCCTCAGAACCAGCGAGCCAAACACAACAGAGAAAAATAAACACCAGTTTAGCACAAGGTTCCACTTACAATATATTAAATTTTACTGGTGATGACAAATGCAAAATACCCCAGCTAATTTGAAACAATACATTGAGGCGTGTAATAAATGGAAGCTGTCTGACTTAATTATCACTTCCTCATGATTTAAAAAATAAAACAGCCAGCCACGTCACCATGTGTGTTTGGCTGCCCTTTGCCTCACACGTCAGCGCATGGGCTAGAAGGAGACACTCTACAAGTCGTACGGTACAATGACAGTCAACACAACCTTCAATTATTAGGTTAGCTTCAAATTACATTCATTGGTTTTCATTGTTTCTTATTATGGTGTGTATTTGGCGTGTTTGTTAAAGTGCTTTAACTTTGAGCTACTCTGCAGCTCAGCCAAACTGTCTTTAGTAAGTGTCACTATCATCTAGTGCACAGCAGTGTACTGCCAGCAAAACTAAAGGAAATCCAGTCACTAGATGGCGCCAGCTCTTGCTTCTATAAAGACACTTTGGCTGATCTAGCCTGTGTTACATAAAGCATGGCAAACGATTGCAAACAGCTTCAAATGGTAAGATGACAGCAAGAAAAACTTTTTTTAAAGGAAAACTTAAAATGAGCTTTAACATCATTGCTGGTATCATAACACTTCAAACAGTTACATCATTTGGTCACTGGTAGTTCCCCAGCGGCTCACCTAGTAAAAGCACTGACGTCTGCAGAATGAGTCATGCAATAGGGTTTGAATCCTGCTGTCGTCAAGTTGGCTAAGAATCCACAGGAGCGCTGCACTGACCTTTGTGCTCTTACTGGATTAGGGTGGAAAAATCGCCCCAGTGCAGCTCGTCACCAGCCTTCTTGGGTGTAAACCTTCCAACATCATAGCTGTTGAACGCTGAAGCCTATTAAATATATAGGCTGGGTTTACAGGCCGGCCTCTTGAAAGTTGCAAAAGTGGAAGGGGGATACATTGAAGCAAATTGTTTAAGTTTCTGGTAATTGGTCGAGTTCTTTTGTGGTCAGGAGTAAATGCTATTTTGGTGGCTATAAGAAATGAGCACAACGACAGTAAAACGAAACTCAAAGTAAACTCAAAGCGTATTTTGTTTGTTTGTGACACAAAGCCCAAGCTGCAGCATCCCAATATGCTTAAAGATTGGCTTTTACCAGAAGACAGTCCAAATAAAAAAAAGGATTTTTAATGTTGGTGAGATGGAAAGAACATATGTGAGAGGGCTGCCAAGTTTACGGGCCGTCTGAAATTTTAGAGAAAATGCGACAAGATCTGCTTATAGATGAGATAAACAAAATATCAGATTATTTGCAGATATGTTTTTGTATTTTTTGATAAATCTGTATACTGTGCATTGAGTTCAGCAGCTGCTTTTCAGTTCTAGTTCCCTGCCAGAGACGTATGCAATGCAGCCTAGATGTCTCTATAGTAGTAAGAGCCTGCAACATCTAGTACACAGCAGTGTACTGCCAGAAAAAGCTTGTGGCTCATCTTGTCTGTGTAGCAGATATCTTTTGCAGGCAACTGGAACTGTAGAGCAGTCCCTGAACTCAGGTAAAAACACCTTTACAGAGGCTGAACAGTAAATAATAAAAACACAGTATTTGGGTAAATAAAACAATAAAACGGTAAGGGGCTGGTCATAAAATATGAGAATGATATTTGAAGCTGCTTCCCCTTTAAATTCTTCCTACTGCTTTAAACATCAAAGACTAGGCGGCCAGGTTATGGGCACCAATCTGGGCTTTCTAAGTTTGAAAAACTATTCTGGGATAGGCTTCAGCCACAGTGCCAGCCCATACTGACAAGAATACATCAGCTGACAGACACATTCTTTACTCCACCCGAGAAAGAGTCTGTAAGGTGTTGAAGGAGAGAGAGTCAACAAAAGATGACACACCTTTGTTTAAATAATACCTTTTATTGTGAGGTTAATTTAACACTGAAAAGTTAAAATCGGTCAGCTGAAGCTGGTATTACCATAGCAACAATACTAAACAGACATGTGTGGGCTTTTGCTGAAATCCTGCTGTTACTGTGGCATATCTTTGTGTTAGGAGATCACCTGCTTTGGCTCTTAACAGCAACCCCCATGCCCTTCAACCTTAGAAGAGTGATAGCAATGTTTACAAATAGCACGTGTGCCAGAACTGATTTGGAATTGTTGCACAATAACAAACTTCAGGACAGATTAACTAAGCTATAAAACCAGTGCAACGCTATTCTTGTATCCCCCCCAATTAAAAAAAAAGGTATCAAATACCATTTTATGAAATGCTTGGTTATATTCTCCTTGCTATTTTATGGTGTTTGCAATTGTTCAAAGTGGTTTAATGGTCACTGTCACATGACGAGGAAGGTTGTTCAGTCTTGAATTCTACAGACAAGCTGATAGCAAGCTCAAAGCCAGGCTTACAGAACCCAGAACCACTCACCGTGAATGCAACCCCCCTTAAAAATCAGACCTGTTTGTATAATTTGTTTTCTAAAATAAAAACAAAATCCTTATTTAATGTATCACTTGTGCAGAGGAAACAACAGACACAGCTTAAGTGACACTAATCAGAGTGTGGGAAACTCTCCTTGTCAACAATACAATACTTTACAGACCAATGAAGAGTATCGCTGTTTCTTCCAGGGTGATAGCACCTGCATTCTTACATAAGGTGCAAAGTTCTTGAGGGTTCCCACAGTAGCAGATCCATTAAAATCCCCTAGAACATTAGCCAGTCTGTCTATGAAGGTATCCTAGATTAGAACCCCTCCACGCCCCTTTTGAAAACATCAATGAGGTCTTTCATTTCTGAAACGCAGATGGCATTTTAGAACCTGTCAAAGGGTGATGTTTCCACAGCCAGGAGTTACCTATCCTTAAGACAGATTTGAACCTGTGACCCGTGGAATTTCAAGAGAAGTTTTAGGAAGTGCATTTCAAAAGAAACCGTGTGTTCAAAGGGGTTTTCCAAGAAATTCCCTATACAAGTAATATGTGAATGGTTCTAAGAGTTAATCATGTTGAGAGGGAATATCCCAACAGTAATGCATTCTAGAAATGTCCTTTGTCCAGATTAATGACTTAAAAGCTGCTGGAGGCCTTGGTATCTGCTTTAGAAGTCTACTCCCCAAACCAGGCCAAGCAGGCCAAGCAGGCAGAGGTGAATGAGCTACATTTATTCCTCGTTCCAACCTGCTTATCAGTGGCTTTCAGAACCATATCTGGCTATTACAAAGGGAAACACACAGCACATACAAGGGGAATGTCTGTATACATGTGTACTGTATTACTGCCAGTAACTAAAGACTAATCAGACAGAATGGCATTGGCTTGTATTCTGTTACCCACAGATTGAATAACATCTATAAAAATGTTAAGAATCGGTACCTGTTAACGTTTTGGATGTCCGCACTCATACAAAAACTCAAATTATATCAGAATTTCTTCATCTCTTTACTTGTATTCTTTATTCATTAATTATGGAGGTTAAAAAGTAGGAGGTTTCTCTGCACAGCAGTTGTGTCTGCTGATCTTAACCCCTCCATTCGTGATTTCTTAGTTTCCTATCCATAATTACTCCATAGCCACTCTAAAATGGAATTCTGCCATGTTTAAGGCACTATAGGCAGCAAATATCTTGAAGGTCTATGTCTTTGATTTAATGGTCAGGGACACCCAATCTATGAAGCTGAGTTTCACCCAAAGAACACACCAACCCTCTCAGTATCAGGTCAACATTGAGTGGGGTAAGGGTAATGTATGATATTTTCTCACCTTTTAAGTCTGACCCATAAAAGTGCCAATAATACATCTTAAAAGAAACAATGTGTTTTGGGGAAATGCTGCATTTAGTACCAACAAGTTAATTTAGTAAGTTAGTAAGAATTAGAAGAAGCCAAAAGGCAAAACCCCATGACGTCTTGATTTGTACGTACAGCATTACCTTTATTTATTTATGAACCCACAAGTAACCAACCTATCACGTCACTTTCTAAAGAACTAGACAGAGGCAGGAATGTGATCACTGCTCCTTGAAATGTTTGTACGCAGAGGCGGGGTGTGACTCAAACACTAAATTAGGCAGGGGTATGGCTTGAGATTCTAAGTACTGACAACATAGAGACCAGCTGTACAGGGTTTCCTGTTAAAAAGCTACTGATATCAAGTGATAACTCTCTGTATTTCACACACACTTCCTGCCACCCCAGCCTTCTATCTGTAAAGCTCAGTGTTTGGTCACAACACAATGCACCTGGAGAATTGGGCCTCTTGAAAAATTAGGAACTGAAAATTGGCTCTTAACCCAAACAGAAAGGTTGCTCCATTCTGGACAAGTTTGAGCCATGCTTCCTTTTGAACTTGCAGGTTGTACTTTTGTCGTATCAATGGCTGTGCATCACATGTCACTTCCTGTTACATTCACTGCATGTGCTGTATGTGGAGTAAGAGACAGCACTCTAGTGCGATCAAAAGCTTTAAACAACAACAAAAAAGCTTTGATAGTGATCACAAGACCTTTTTGTTTTGCATTATTAACACTGTATATTTAAATTAGGATTTCCCTGCCTTCCATTGTCAGAGAGTTTTACTGTTAGCTAATTGTTTTACTGAGCCAGTCGCCTCTTTACACCCAGGAGGACTACAGCGGATGTCAGCGAGCTACCAGCCCCTGAAGGAGAAAGACCAGCCCTGAAGGTGTCTGTTAGAGACCGGGCACCTGGCCAGCCGGGGCAGCTGTAGCACATGAGGAGAAACAGTCCCTGAGGACTGTCTCCCAAACTCGAACGCCAGAGCTAAAGCGACGGTCATGTGGAATCCCAAGCGAAGATCGTTAGCTTTGCTCAGCCAGGATGCCAATCTGCACTCCTATGACTATATGACTCACCGTGCACACCACACAGACATGTGGGTGAAATATTAGTTATCTTCACTAATGTATTCTTGTTTATACCCCATAGTGTGAACATTAGCCAGCCCCCTGCAACACTGTAGTGGATTTAAGAAATCTATCAGTAAGAAATACCACATAGAACAAATGTGGTATGTCTTACATCCACTAGGGCCAGATTGTTGCCAGGTGACAGGTGGAGATGTAGCAGGGATCCCTCATTGAAATATGATTCTTACAAGTCAAGTCTCGACTCATCTGAGTAAAGCATCTGACCACTAACAACTTGTGGGACAGTTGTCATTAATTCTGGTATCCCAAGTAGGGATGATGTCACAGGGGTGTTTTAAATATGAAGGGAATACCACTCCAATGCTGACTACAGTACTGTAGTGAGACACAACCTGCTGTGGGAATATTTCACCACCTGGAAAACAGACATTATGTTAAGTGGTTATGGTGGCTACTGCAGAACCCAGTGACAAAAACTGCTCCTTGTACACAAGTCACCAATAAGCCTGCCACTTATTTTCAAATCCAGGAAAAGGTCAAGTGTTTTTACATGCCAACTACTGAATATGTGTGTAATTACATTTAAATGGCCTGTACTATGGTGTTACCATGTAATTACACAACAGTTAGCCGGACTATTTACCCAGTTATTAAAATTAAATTACACTGCTATTTATCTAAAGTGCTACTGAAAACAAATATTTATTTACAAAATATAGGACAGCATGTAAATTATTTTAGTTATATTAAAATACAAGACAACACGGAGAAAGGTAGCATATCAGAGATTAGCAATCAGAGTTGTTAAATCGGGGTTTGGAACTGTTTGGAGTTTCCAGAATCTATTTACCCGCCAGAGCCACTGTATTAAATGCTGGAACAGCACCCTTTTAACGGAAACCAAGGACAACAGTAGAACATTCCCCAAAGCTAATGTCCTCACATGACCCACTATATGTGTTGGCTCAGTGGTCTTCCACTGTAAAAGGTCAGAGTTTGGAACATTAAACTGCAGTAAATTGATGGCTGAGCAGGTGTTGTCATTAACTGGCCTTTGTTGCCGGGAGACACAAAAGCTTTCTGTACACATGAGAGCAGCAGTGGTGGTGGTGGTGGCTCTGGAGTGTTTACACAGAGCCTGCATTAGTCACATGCTGCTCACTGGGAGAGACAAGCTTGGTGCGGACTGGTTGTTATCTGGATTAATATACACTGGTGGTGGGGGTGGGGGTGGGGGGGTTAGGATAAGACCACAAAAAATGATTCAGGCATCTGGGGCTAGAGTAGTAAGAACTGAAAGTTTTGGAAGAGTTTATTCAACCCATCAAGACTCGTCCAATCTTAGCAAACCATGCACCCAACTAAGCGGGATCTACTTTATGTATTAGGACAGAATCAAATTATTTTTTGAAGTTCCAGTGTTTTGAGATACTTCATTTGATAGGTTATCCCATGGATTTATACTTCTCTTATTCTCATGTCCAACACTCTCGCCCCTCTGAACTCCGTCATTGAAAACAAACACTTTTTAAAGTTCACGACTTTCACACATTTTTTTCACAACCTCCATCCAAAGCCCACAATTCTAGCATTACATTGTATTGTTTTGTCCAATAATCTCTTATATATATATATATATATATATATATATATATATATATATATATTCTTTTTATCCAAACTGGTTGCAAACAGTTTGTTCTTAAATTCATGGGACAGTGCAAAGATCAGAGATAGGAGGGATTCTCAATGTCACTGTGACCTACATCTTTAAAACACACAGTCTCACAGTATATTAAAACATGGAAGCCCCCCTGGCTGCTACTGCTGCCTTTAAACTGAGCTTTCTCTACATATCCATTTTACTCATTCCTATCCCATCTCTGAAGGCCATAACATAAAAATGAAACTGACTAATCATTCTAAAACTTCACCCCCTCCGAACCCAAAAGAATGCAAGACCGCAAATATAAAATTAGAACTACAGTATCAATATTATGAGGAGCTACCTCACCCTGATCTACAACTATGGCCAAACGTTTTGCATCGTCCTATAGAATTAACTGATTTTGCTTCATAAATTTGAATGAAACCTGCTAAATAATGTTACATTACACTGCAACTGGATGTAAAAATATGGCATACATACAGTGCTTCTATAGAAACCCAGATTTCAATACTCATGCCAATGACTGTACGGATCCCTCAAGACACCTTCCAGGACCTTGTGGAGTCTATGCCACGTAGTATCAACATCTGTGATTATGGCAAACAAACCATTAGTTACATGTCCTAATGAAGAAGTCAAGCAGTGTAGATACAGACCCATGCAGTATACTGAATATGAAAGCAGGCTTCATCGTGTTTCTAGAGCCGCAATGCTGTGGCTTTCTCAGGTCTGTGAAATCAATTGGCATCCCTTCATCAAACTTCATAAATACTCTCTGCTAAACACAGCTGTGAGGATCCAGGTCTGCCAGCAAGCCAGTAGTCGCTGAGGTGGTGCCACCTATCCCAAGAGCTGGGATCACTTTAAATTAGATTCATTAAAGTTATCCATCAAACTTCAAACAACATCTAATTACTGGGCCAGAAATAGAAGCTGACTTTCAGAAACTGGTATCTTCATACAAACAGAGTATTATTTTTGCACAAGCAATGTGGACGCATTGTTTTCTACTGTCTCCCAGCAGAAAGTCCTGATGTAATGAGGGGGATAGGTGGCACTCTGGGTCAATTACCTAACCTTTCACCTTTGTTTTGTGTTTGAATCTGAATAATGAAGAGGCTGAAGCAACTGTATGCACACCAGAATTATTTATAATTCTAGCATCTCAGATTTTACTGCAGTTAAGGGCAGGTTTGGAACAATAAACCATTATCGTGACTTTATCGATAATCTGTTTAGTCTTATTATTTATTGTACTAAAAATAGGTATTTTATTCACCAATACTCATGTTTCTAAAGCTAAGCGAATATGAAGCCACTTTTTCAGGAACAATGGATTGAAACCTGGTTCCAGGAAACCTAGTTTGAGTCAACTTTGCTGTATCAAATCCCAATTCTCTCCTGGTGTGCGATGCAGTGGCCTGAAACATAGCCTCATGAAACGAAGTTCCAAACCACAAAGGGGCTTTGTGTTCCCTCAGCTAAACGATAGGGGATTAAGCAGCTTGTAATTAAATTGGACATCAAAAATCTATGTATTTATTTATTTATACAATTCTTGTCTCCAGTTTAATTCCCCTGCTAAGCACTGAACTCAGGACAAGGTGAAACATGCTTGTTTAGTTTTTTTGCACTCACTGGGGTACAATGTTAGCTTCCTCTTCCCTGTTTTGTAAAGATCTACTACTATATAGGAATATAGTACCAACAACTACTATACTGTATACACTGTATAAGCAGTAAGTTTCTTTTTTATTTGTAATATTACATGCTGCCTTAGTAACAGCCGTGCTAGCACGACTCCATTTCAGAGGCTATTAATAGATTGGAATTGATTAATTGACCTTCACCTACTGTATCCATCTAGTGACCTTTGAATCCAAGACTGATTTCACATCTTGAGAGGCAGGCCAGCTGAATTACTGCTAGACCTGTCCCAAAGCCAGGCCCAAATCTAAGCCAACAGGCACCATAAGCCAGAGTGTGTGTTTTTAGTTACAGAATATGATGCAGGACTTTAAGGTTTGGGTTATTACTTTTGGGGTGAAATTGTCATTGAGATTTTGATTAGGTCAAAAGGACTGAAACTATTAATTCAAGGTCCATTTTGTAGTGATGCTAGTCCCTAGATGTGAGGAGGAAAGAAAATCAATAGTTCCTTCATTCCTATACCCACTGTACTGTAGAGCACACCAGTTAAAAAAAAAAAAAATCTTAATTCTAGAATGCTGAAACCCAATCCTTTAAATGGAATGGTAAGCTGATGCTGACAAGGACACTTGCAGCCAAAACACTGGGATGTCTTGAAACTTACTACCAGAAGCAAATATGCTGAGACACAGACATCCTGGCCTGTCCTGTAACCTGAGGAACTTCATTAGCAGATCCCAAGAGCCCTCTCCCAATGTTTGTTTATCCTGACGTGTCAACCTGTCTACTGACTAATCACAGGTAGCTGCCTACTGTAGTAGCAAAGAGACGACTACAGTGAAATAAACAGGGCAGAGGTTAAGACTACAGATTTAACAAGCGTCAATAAGTGTTGACGAATTTGGTCATTTGTTACTTAAGAAGTCCTAAGGGTCATCCCAGCTCTAGTGAATCAAGGGTGATTGCTCAATGAATTATGTAATTTGTGGCAGCATTTCCTCTCTCACATGTGGTTTATGGATCATCAACCACAAAAGGAGGAAAACACCTCCCAGGATTTGGTCCACTTGAGCAACAATGATCCATAACCATCTTCAAAAAAATGGATTTGTGATAAAAAACAACAGCATGATAAACCAGCAGTATGTCCAGTGAGAGGCCCACATACAGTGCAGCACAGGGCTTGAGGCTGGCTTAAAAAAATAACAAAAGTATAGTCACATAGGTTACTGAGTTTAAATTAATCTTTAGGAGTTGGTGTATCAACTCAGACAAAAGGAAACATTTCCTTGTAAAATATAAGCACAGCATGTTGTCATGTCAACAGCAAAAAACTGGCAACTGATACTGATAGCTGAGTCAACAACAGGTGTCCATATGACGTCCCTGCTATCTGAACAGAGCAAATCCTTTGCAAAGAAAATGTTGCAAAATCAAAAATGCAACACCACCTGCCATTTCACGATTCCCGAATAACTTCAAAATTCACAAGGACCTCAATTCCCCGTTATCTCTGTGGTGGACACCTGTGACTTCATTAATGAGACAGATGTTAGGCAGGTTACTGTAATAAAATCATATTTCATGGAAGATCTGTTTAGAGGCAGAAAGGCCAAGGGGAAACTGCCCTGAAATTCATCCTGGCCTCTGTCCAGTGAACCTCTGTACAAATGACCCAGCGAAGGAATACCTGCCGTTATTAATTTGATCCCTGTGGGTCCAGATCTTCCAAGAGCCAAGCATGCCTAGGCAGCCGGCATGATGACATCACTGTCACATGGCCTGGGTGTGTTAAAGCTTTCACCGGAAAAGATTGCTGACAAAATAATTAATTATCAGCCGGAACTAATGGGCCATTTTATGTGCTGCAAACTTTTGAAAGCACATTTCACATTGCCTCCAGTACAGGGAAATTAATCAATGAAATGAAAAGAAAAGGGCAGCGAGGATATTCAAATTGACAAAGCTTACAAAAAGACTTGGTCAGACTATACAGGCTTCAGGGATGTCTCTTTTCACACTGCATATCTATAAGAAGGACGTCAGGATACATGAGGTTCTCTCATTCCTTGACAGAAAGAATGAGTTTGCAAACTTGTTTTTACTTGTCTTTGTCTTTCACCCCACCCTTAGACTACACCACCTTGTATGCAAGACTGAATCACAGGGAGGAAAAAATAGTAGTTATCTGGCAACAAATTCCCCATTGCCAGTTATACTGCTTTCCTAGAAAAAGGAGAACATTTTGGGGTACCATTCTACTTGTGAGATGTCTTGCTTGTTAAAATATTTGGCATATTTTTAAAGAGGAGACTATTTTCTATTCAGATACACCAGGGTACTTAGTAAGTAAGGGGTCTTTGAGAAAAACAGGCAATACAATCCCCTTTCACATACTGCTGCTTGAGAACGAGTGGAGTCCCATTACAACCAACCTTAAAATACACAATATGCATCATCCTTCTTGTCCTGCTTGGTAATAACCCATAATGGAGGCACCTTGAGGACCTTTTGTTTACAGTACAAGTTTTAGAAATTGTTTCCTTTTGAACCCTAATTGGTACCACTTAGAGAAGGTGTACAGGTATTCATTATATGTGCATTACAAACAATTTCCATTGTTTGATTTAATACACCAAAAACTTAAATATAAACAGCAGACATTACCTGCTAGACAACTGACTGCAGTGACCTGTAGACAATCATCTATAATTATCTACAATCACCTGCGGAGGGTATTGGTGCTAATATTAACCAAACCAATGTTTTGTGTATCTAACAAATAATGATTGCTCTATTAAGAATGTGATTTGTGTCATGTAACAGGGCGGTGGCGAGGTCCGAACCGGCGACCCTGTGCACCACAAGCGAGCGTCTTAACCACAATACCAAAGAGCCGAGCTTGTCTGCATTCATGGTTTTAGAGCCTTTCATCTCATCCCATCTCACCAACAGGGGACAGGACAATCTGCAACAGCAGTGCAGCACACAACACTGCCTGTTACATACACAAGGGAAGAACTGAGTCCAACCGGGTCTTCACACCAGCAAGAAAATAAGGGCTTAAGGACGGTTAAAAATTCCAGTTGCTGTTCACAGAATAGCAGCACACAACATAAAAGACATAAGAGAAAGACCAGGCAAACCTTAGTATGAACTGAAATGAAGCATGTATTTCAACCTGTGTGGGCCGCACAGAGTTCATGTCTCAGAAGATGTCTGCTGCGTTCCATTTTGAAATCATTTCCAGGTTTTTTGCCTGTCTATGAGGCTCATTTTGTGCTCCCTAACATCAAGGTTTAACTGTGTAAAGATTTGAGAATCATGAGCCCCTCAAAAAATCTGAATTGCGTCACTGTGGATTCACAAAAAGAGCAACAGTTGAAACAAATGCAAATGCAAATAAAAAATAAACACACACGCACACATATATTAAAACAGGCCAGCAGACAAGTCAGACCCAATTACAATCTTCATGGCACTGCAATTGATCACCATGGGAACCACATCATGCACTGTTGCCATAGCAACCTTGCAGTATTGTTCATTCTTTTTTTTCAGGTAATGATCTAAGAGGCTCACCACTTGAAGGGATGAGTGCTGGCAGGAAAAGAAAAACAATTGGGATACAAATCTGCAACTTCGCTAAAAAAGGCAAGCATATTAACAGAGGGATTTATTTACAAAATGAAAACTGCAACAATTGTACAAGAACAGAGCCTTGTAAACAGTGGTGGACCAGCACGTTGGGTGTCTAACATCAGAAAACCAGAAGGAGCCGAGGTCAAACACTAGTCTTGGTGACTATTGTATGTTTCCAAGTGTTCAGTGGCTACCTCTAATCAAGGTGAGAGTGTATTTCTTGTGCATTTGTGGCTGTGTCAGGGTCTGTCATACAGTGCAAGAGAAAGTACACTGGAAACTTGATTATAGGTAGCCACCCAACACTTACAAACATACAGTACAAAAAAATACAAATTTGGTTTAAATATCTAAAATGCTTTCAGTGACATTCTGAGTGTGAGATTTACAATCTCAACAAAATTGTAAGTGTTGCTGTAATAGGTTCCAATGGAGACAGACTGCACATCTCATTGAGCGACAAGGAAGGGCCCAATCTCCAGTTAAAATGGTGAATCTAAGCATGCAGGACAGGCATTGCTGACTGTTTCGAGATAATGCCATTTCTCAGTCGTTTTATCTACAATACAGACAACACAACTAAAACAGAAGAGTGTGTCTCCTGCTGATAGATGAAGCATCCAGAGTTAATACCACATCAAACCTGAACCCTGAATTCTTCTACTCTGAAGACAAGAAAGCTCATTGCAGAGACAAGCAACCACACGACACAAGACTAGTTGACAGGGAGGTGAGGGAGTTGTGTGGGGATCTCTCGTGAAAACATCCCTCCAAACAATAATCGCTCACATTCAGTCTATCCAGCTTCCTGTTTATTACATGGGCAGCTGCTATTCAGTTTATAAATAACAGTGGCCCACATCCAAGCACTAAAATAAACAGAGACTGAACAAAATTACCGACGATCACCAAACATGCAAAACTTAATCTTACGTTAGCGGTTGTAAAATGATACACGTATAAACCTCATCGTTTATGACCGGTTTATGTCATACGTACAGGCTTTCGTTTTACTCCCTTGGAGAAATGTTTAAAACTGTTTAAAAAGGTTTAAAGTCCCACGGAGTGTCCCTGTTTGAATAATTTGCAGTTTTAATGTTGTGTTTGGAATATAGTTGAGTCGTCTTTGGTCAAGTCTACACACAAGAAAGAATCACTTACTTAAATTAAATAGAAAGTACCATAACTGTCTTTATATTTCAAATGATGAATGCAAGCCCCTGGCCTATGGGATACACTGTAGTCAAATCTTGTGACAAACCGACTTATCCGCTTATACTGTGGTGAAGGATTTAAAGACACTTTCATTCTCATTCTTGATACCAATACTGTACTTTTTGTGCTATTTTTTGTATCATATTATTGGAGATTACATGAGGATTAAAATAAATATCTATCTGGAGAATATGCAAGCATACATCGTTCTTGACCTTCCAGGAAGGTCATCTTCTTTGTTTGCTGTCAAAGTAAAATCAAACTCACTCCTTCTACTCAATCTGTATATTAGTCGGGTGTAAACAGCTGATGAAGGCATTTCATTTGAATCAGATAACATAACGGCAGTTGAAAACAGCAACAGTGGAAACAAGTAGTTAATTTTATTTTTATTTTGAATAATAATTTATTTTGGTATAAATGGCAGTCGTACTGCAGAGCTTTTGTGATTTGTCATCATTAACACAACCAGGTCAAGCAAGAGGTCATTTGGTCCCTAGGAATGATTCATATTTTCCTAAACGTTGTTTTTGGCTTGTCTGCATATCATTACTGGAGCGCCTTGAGACATTCAAATCCCCATGGACAGACCATGACGTCTCTCGAGTGCTGTGAATAGTATCAGGAATTTCTGTTACTTGTACAATTGCGTACAAAAGCTGGAAAAAAAATGTCTTTACACAACACAACTGAAAACATGCATGCGCATATCGTTATACATAGTTATGCCATGTATGTACTGAGAAGTTTGCAACAAAAATCAAGACAGTCAGACGATCCTTTCATTAGATTGTGCCATTTCTCATCACAAAACAAAAACAGACGTAGGAGAATTAGTCTAGCAAGGAAAGCATGCGTTTCTACATACTGTAGCTAGCTAGGCTCCAAAATGGGGCACCAGGGCAATTATAGAGCAATGAATGTTTAAGCCATGAAAAACAAAAAAAACAATGATTAAACAATGCATCTCAAGTGAACACACCTTGGGACACCTTACAGCTAGTAGAAACAAAACAAGACAGGTTTCTACAGCATACAGTGCAAAATATTCCTATATAGGACCTCCACATGAAACTCCAAGTGGGGTTGTTACAGTATATCCTGCAGCAGCAACAAAGAAAATGACAGGGAAACCCTCAGGCACATATTGCATCCAGCTAGTACTGCAGGGTGCCAGAGATTTTTTACAGTGTCCTCTCAGATGCAGCTCAGTCATTGCTAGACATCTCGTATTAATCATTGTGGAGGGTGGGGTCATCTGATTGTTTAAAAGCATATCTAGATTACTTTCAGTCCAGGACACAGGGATTAAAACTAATTTGCCTCTTGAGAATGATTGGATGTGGGGGTGAATTGAGTTCTGATTGTTTCATGAAATCACAACAGGTTCTAAGGAGACCAGTTAAGTCCCTTAGGAAAGCCATTAGCACAGTTATGGGGAGCTAATCCTTCAGTGAGTGCTTACACTAGGATCAAGACACCTTGGCTAGGGAGCAGCATTAAGGCATTAAAACATTTAAAATGTCACATGAAAATAGTACAAATCGAAAATGTACTGTTTTATGAGGATTTTCTATCCCCCCCTCCAAATCGCCTGTATCTCCTGAGGCTCCTCGACTCGAGCCACCCACAACTGTTTCTATGCTGATTGAGCCGAGCCAAAAAAAACAATTTGCGGAGTACATCCCACATGCATTACAGTTCAGACCACCAATGTTCAAAACTAAAAACTCAGGACAGGAGTATTCCAGGGACTCTCCACCCTCCCACACAGACAAGCCTTCTGAAAATACATGATTCCTACCTTCTTTTGTGTCTATGTGGGGAGATAAAAAGCCCAGGGTTTCAAAAAAAGCCCACTTCTCCTTCCTGCTCATCTCAGAGCCACTTTTTTTTCCCCCCGAATAGACTTTTACTCCCTGGCAAACTTGTGCCTCAAACTTCTCCATCTCGCCATACATTCTGTGACTAAAATAGCCTTCTATACTAGCGTTTTCCACACATTCGCTGTTAGAGATTTTTTTTCTAAAATAAATAAAATATAATTGAAAGTTAAAATGCATTAAGTCACAGTGCGCAGTGTTTATTTTATTGATGCTCTTGTGGAGTTTTCAGATCAGTGAATATGTGGGTATAAAGGCCCCATTGTGATCAGTGAGAATGTAAAACGTATACGGCCTCATTTGCATATAACTTGCTTCCTACAATGTACAACTATTTAATTTCCTCCCCTTGTTAGTTTTTCATTCTTTTATTTACTGCTGTGCTGATGCTTGATTCAGCTGAAGATGAAAAAGAAATGCGTACATATCGTGCTCACCACCCGACTTCAAGGCTTTCACGATAGCCTGCCAGGAATTTTCTTAATGTTGTCTTTATAATCTGGCCTTCCCATATCATACAGCCATGGACAGCCACGTACTTGCTCGATTAGCATTTCGTCATTCATTATCTATTATTACTAAATTATTATTTTTAAATTAAAACAACAACAACAACAACAACAACAACAACAACAACAACACCACATTGAAGACTAGCTCCATTACCTATTGACATTTTAACCAAGAAAACAACAATGCATAATCTTTTTTTTCATTATGTTTAAACGAACTACGAAATTATTCACAAACAACTTTACAACATTAAATGGTCTTCGATTAACAGTGAAGTAATATTACTTAACAGAGGACTACAATATACATTTAAAAAACATCCCTACAAATAAGTAAATCACTTCAAGAACATTGTTACCCAAAGCACTTCTATCGAGTTGTAGTCACATACTAGGTTCTGATGGGCATTCCTGTTTTAGCCACGGAAATGATTTGGGCATGCATGACCAGTAATGGACATGCGCAGTAGTTTGTGTAACAATTTCTGACACGTACCAGACAATAGCATGACACGGGCCACTAACTTTGTTAGATCTCTCTGGTTATTAGCATTGACAGAATTACTGTCTATAGCAACGTCTCTGTAACAAACAAACAAACAAACAAACAAACAAACAAACAAACAGCTGCCTGTTCTTATGCTCTGGATGAGTTCCTTCGATGTGCAGTCCTGAAAATCAAAACAACCAGCTTTATTGTATTAGGAACAACAACAACAGCCTGTATGGTGTCTGCTCTATTAATGTGAATTAAGCTTCATTTCAGGAGACTAGGTTTCAGGCACACCAGGGGAGACTTGGAATTTGATACAGCCAAGTTGCCTCAAACTAGGTCCCCCGGGCTCCTGGAACCAGGTTTCAAGATACTGTTTCTGAAAAAGTGGTTCTAAGACTGTGTACAGTACTACTATGGAACAGACAATGAAGAAATATTGAATATGCACTTGCCCGTCATACGCGATTTCCGACTCCCTCACCAGTTTTCTGATACAAAGCCCATCTCTTCAATGTTACAATTTATTTGATTCCTTCACAGCCCGCCTTTTTTTCTAAAAAAAAATTCTCGCATGCCAAATCAGTCTGTCTTTATTGTGCAGTTACATAGTGCTTCCTCCAGTTTCACATGACGAAAATGCAGCAAAAACAAAATGAACAAGACAAGCTACGGTAATGTAAAACAGTTAATCATTTAACAGTTTTAGATACCGTGATACAGCTTTTTTTTTTAAATCAGTTACCTTTAGTTGCTTTTGTGCATTTTATATATATATATATATATATATATATAAACACACACACGCATGCGCACACACACACACATCCATAGGATTTCAGGTTTGGCCAGGTTAAACGTCTAGATTTTCCTGACGTCATTAATTAATATTCCAAATGGAATTCAAGCCTGCAGATCCCGTCTCTCACTTGATATGACAATCTTGCTCCCGAGGCTGCAGCAACGTTTATCTGTTACTGGCTCACCTGACCCCCCTGGCTACCTTGAAGAGTGACTGGGGATCTGTGTCCACATTTACTATCAGATATAGAGTGCACAAAGGGCATTCCTACTTCAATGCATGTGGGTGTTCCAAAGTGTATTTATTTTTCTTTATAAAATGGCTTGGATAAATTAAGTGCTGTGATTGGCTTAACAAGATCACATGACCGTGCAGTAAGAATTGTCTTACCGCACGGCTGTGACATCATAGGCCAACTTACTAAACCTGATCTATTAATATTACTACACCTAAATAGTAACAATTATCTAAACAGTGTTTCTGTTGGTAAAAATGTCAACATACAACTGAAACAGCATTTAAATCACCCAAAAGTGTTTTTTTTCATCACTAAGAATTACAGAAAAATGGCAAATATACTGTGGTATTTAGTCAGAGAACAGAACAAAGAAAAAACAGAGGTAAGCAGTAGCAGTAACACTTTATTCAAAAGCCGATAGGCTGTATCTGTGTAGAGTCTACTGACACTGGGAACAACTGCCATTTCAAAGTACTGGTCTGCTGTTCTTCGTGACATTTAAGAAAATACATGTCAAGGCAGTATGCTTTGATGAATGTGAAAGAGATTTGTGTCGTCAAATTAACTTATTTTTAACCACTTGATATTTCTTTATTCCAGGGGAACCTTATTCATATGACAAATATGCCTCAATAGGAATTCCACCCTCCCCCTCGCCCGCCCGGGAATATCGTTATTTTGTACGCATATTAGTTTGTTTAGTCTAAAAATAGCACACATACTTTAATGTCACATTTTTTAAAATATCCCCAAAACAAGAGTCTGCTACATGCAAGACGCTTCCTTCTCAGGCCCCTAATGCCTGGCACTACAACAGCAGATTTCTAGAACACACTCCAAATTTCAACGAATGTCAAAGTTAAAGAGCTTCAAAGCGCTTTACTCTGAGATTGTATGAGTAGGCCTATGCATTGACCATAAACAATCACAGCCTTGAACAACCACGTAATAAAACAACGTGAAGCATTTTGTAAAAAGCACTGCTTGATTGAGCACTGAAATCTTGTCAGAAGGTATTCTTCAGTAGTTCCCAATCACCTTGATGTAAATGTCAATGGTGCAATTCTGGGAAGTAAAGGTGTCACAACTTATTGGTAGAAGGTGGTGTACCAGGATTGGAATTGTGATATTATCAATAATTAATTTAGTCTTGATTATTAATTGTACCGAAAAATTATTTATCGACAATAAATCGTATTTAAATGTGCTTTTAATAGTCATATAAAAGTTAAAAAGGATCAGTGCCCCACTACCGAGATATTTTGTTCCTCTCGCTTCCTGCAGACAACCAGTTTGTCCACAAGGAGATGCTGGGAGGGTGTTACAGTAAGTGCCACAAAATTGAACTAGGAACAAGCGAAAAGCAGACAGAAAAATAGAACCAGTGTGCGAAGGAGAAATAACTACTATACTAAGGAGGAAAGTCACAATTAACGGGTATTCATACATGATTTAAGATCATTTTAGACGATAAATCCACAATAATTTCATTATCGTGCAGCCCTAGTGCTGAGTGCACACACTGCTCTTCAAAGGCAGTGACATTTTCATGTAACCGTTTGCTAACACCAAAAATGCCATCGTAGACAAATGCAGCAGTGCCTGCATCAGCAGAAGCTGCAGCCTTGAACTGCTCTCCCTTAACAAGACTGTAGCATCCTTCCAGAGCTTTGTCTCCAAGCATCACAGAGCAGAACACTAGGTTGCTAAGGCAACAGCATAAAAAAGCCCTATCTTGTGTGAAAGCTATAACAGCCCAACTATATTCCATTTTTATATAATCGCACTCCGTGTACTGCTTCCTTCACCACAATGCCTCACCGCACACATGTGTGAGCACATGCCTGGAAGGCTGGAGGAAAAATGCAGGATAGCAGCAGTTTGTTCTGGTTGATGAGATGATTAAAAGCAACAGGATTGTACAGAACAACAATGGGCCATTTATAGAAACACACACTGTACCGATAAAGACTGATAGTACATAGGGTCCCGGTTAGAACATTGTGTTCCTCTATAAACACGCTATATTTATATACTGTATCTCTACCACACAATGTAGATGGACTCTCAGATAGATAGATAGATAGATAGAGATAGATAGATAGATAGATAGATAGATAGATAGATAGATAGATAGATAATAGGGAAGGGAATTTTAAACGTTTAAATGTATAAACTCCAAAGAAGTGGTTAAACGTTGAATAGTATGCTAAATCGGTCAAGTGACAAATTTCACCAAACGCATATTTTTTTAATGTATTAATTTTAGTAATTTGTCGTCCCTATACAGCAGTCCATCACGTATCCGCCTGCTGTGGTGCCACAGTAAGGGTGGATATTATAAAAAGGAAGGGGTTTGGCAATTGCCTCTAAGTAGCTTTTCTAATTGGTTCAACAGAAAGATGGACACTGGGGCGGGTTTTATTCTCAATCGATCTGGCGCTTCATTGGTGCACTCTGTTTTTCTGCTCTAGTAGGCGCGGTATGGTATCAATTCCATGGTGTAATGAAGTTAATGACAAGCCTTTTTTTTCTGAAGTTTGTTATATATTTCTTTAATAAAATGGCATTTGTAAACAAAGGAACGAAGCTTAGACACGTTTAGAAGTATTTTGAGGAACCAGACGAGAAAACCGTGGTATGTAAATAATTGTGCCAAACAAAATTTTACCAGTAATTTACCAGTACACTTTTACGCAAATCGTTGTTTTAAAAAAAAAAAAAGTATCTCCTTGATATCTATGTTAATTTGTCCACAGAAGGGGATATATAACCAATCCCTGAACAGTAGCGTTATTATAACAATGTATTGGAATCATTTCATAGATTATGCAGCTGTGTTTTTATTATTATTATTATTATTATTATTATTATTATTATTATTATTATTATAATTATTAATGATGATGATGATGATGAATGGTTTTGTTTTTTTGATATAATACATAAAAAAAAGGTTTAACACCTTTATTAAAAATGTGTACGGATGAATCTACTGGTTAATCAACTAATGCCATAAATTCATTTCAATATATACTTTGGTGTTTTTTTTTTTTTACTTTGTAGTTAAGTATTTGCGATGTTCAAACGTTATTTGCTTATTTAGGGTTTCTTTGCTTAGAAACTACTAACCAGTGCTGTCAATATATAAAAGAGTGCGCGTATGTAGATATGGTTTAAATGTTGAAACGCTGACACGTGTATAACATTTAAATGTTCATAAAAATGTACCAAAAACACATCCCTAACATAGATTGACAGATTGAATGTGTATAATCACTTTCCTTAGATCAAGCTGTGCATCTGCTTAGCAATGTGAACTAATTTGGAACAGTTTGCGGATCACCCAGTCATTTGTAGATTTTGTTCTAGATTGCATGAAAAGAGAGGCCAAAATGATATGTATGACGGGGGAAACCAACATATCTATGTTTTGGACTGGGTTTTTCATTAAACATTATGAAGCTCAGGTGTATTGATGTATTTATTGAAGAGTAATAACCCTAACAGAACACAGATGTCTGTATGCCTGAGAAGCTTGGCTAGTGGTTAGAAAGCTATTTTAAGAGCTGAGAGTTACTGGCCTCCAATACCTTTATTATTTTTGTTTAGTGAACAAGCAACAGCGACGTGCCTGTTTCCAACACCACGATATGGTAATATTGATTTTAATATAATATTCCCAAAGTCCTTGGCTACAGATAATCTAAGTACACAGTCTGCCAGGGGAACACACAAGTGGATGAGTTCTGTGTGTTTTGTAACCTGGGGTTCCTGTAAGATTAAACTCTACGCAATGCAGAGACTGAAAAGCCAGGATTTCCCCATGACCCAGAATACGATGCCGGTCTAGTCCCCAAAGGTGTGCACTGAATTCTATTCAATCGGTCACAGACAATGCACGGGTCGTCTAAAGTTTCTAAGCAGTATTGATGTATTTCCAAATTTTCAAAACAGCTGTTTATTTAAAGAGTAGAATCAAATCTTGATTTAATAGTTTTAGCTATATTTTTATAAATATATGTCACAAGTTAGTTTTGAGCAGTAAGGCAAGAGTGGTGTACCTGCTCAAAACTAACACAAGACATATTTTTGTGTGGTAATATATTCTGACCCATATTATTACTTTATATATTCTATAGCCCCTTTCACATCAAATTGTCCATATTTTTGTTTTGAATGTAACCTATTATTGTCCACTTTACAGTGTTTGTTTAAATTTTACCAAGTACTTGAGTGATATGTGGTCAGGTTTTTCACCAGACCAGGAGTCTGTTTATACAATGTCACACTGGATTTGCCAAAACCAGGATAAGATTTTGGTTGGCCCATGGCCCATGTTCCATTGTTTCCCTTCATCAGTAGTATACCAACTGTATTTATTTATTTTTTTTCCTGTAAATTATTATTATTATTATTATTATTATTATTATTATTATTATTATTATTATTATTATTATTTTTACTATGCACACTACCAGTTGACTTCTTTTGTTATGAATATAATATGCATGGATTCTACTGACCATTTTTAAATTGTGTTATGAACTAAAAAAAAAAAAAAAAAGCAAGCGTTTTAAAAGCAAGCTGTAGCATGTTGCTAGGTTTTCAGCTAGTTCAATAATTAAGCTCAGTGTGTCTTTTGTAAGGAGCCTGTTCTAACAGGTACAATGTCTTCCATTCATAAAAGTATGTTATTGCTTATTTGCACAAGTGAATCATGCTAGACATTTTTATGAGTGCAGTATAGCACATTTTCCATTAAACCAATATTAATTTAATAAACTAATATTATTAAAATAACAGTATTCTAGTTTATTTTTATTTATTTCAGCTTGGTAACCTGAATAATTATTTAGTACTAAAACAACAATAACATGTTGTACATACTTCCTGTACATAGCATAAAAGGGAAAAGAAAGTGTACATTTACAAAAGGTTATCAAATATATCAAAAACGCTCAATTAACAACTGAGGTAAAACTAGAAGCAATAAAACAAGCAAACAAACCAAAAAATGTGTTCCAGTTCTAAAAGCCAAGAATTTCTAACACCATAGCCAGAGCAAACAAATATTATAACATGTTTTACTGGCTATCAAGCTGAAACTGTTTCCCAATCTCAAGCAGTTTTATTGGGAATACATTTCTTTTTATAAGAGAAGCCAAAAGCTGCAACTCATTGGGACTAGTCAAGAGACTCTTAGTGGTTCTGACGTCGAAAAAAACAAGCATTTCTTTGTTGCTTTGTTGATATCTTGCAAGCTCCTAAGACTTTTTTTTTCAGTATTAAACATTTCAAACACTAAACCAATAAAGAAACAAATTTAAAAGTTGGAATATTAATGTGTAATAACGCAGCCAATTCAAATTTGTCAATTCAAATGGAGAAAACTTGTTATGGCTTACTTAAGAAAATCACTAGGGATTGCACTTGACCTGCCAGTATAAACCACAAGCGGAAGCAACACTACTGTGCCTCGCAGCAAACTGAGGTTTGAATGTCAGACTTCCACGATTGCTGGGAACAATTCTGTGTCAACATGTGATTGCCTCAACAGGTGACTGACTTGATAAACGATACAGCAAACACCCGGCCAAGCCTCACCTTTGCTTGGGAGCCGAATTCCTGGCCGACAGCCAGTGGGTGGAAACCAGAACCTGAAGCATCCACAGCTTGTGGTAACCGATGCCACCCAGGAGCAGGTATGAAGCAGCCAGCAGCTGTCTTCTAGGTGTGGTTGCCAGACACTGGTGTTTATGGGTTTCATATTTGGGATGGCCATCTGTTCTTCCTATTTCTTTAATATTAGGACTGACAGCAGTCACATAACTGCATCAATTAAATTTAATGAGCAAGCAGCTTCAAAACGTCATTGTAGTTGCTTGTTTTTATGCACTTTACTGTATGACGTGTGCTATCATTCGATTAATTGGTCCAAAATCAAGTTTTCATTTTTCTCTAAATCTGCCTGTGCCTGGGTTTGAACTGGCTTTGAGCTTGTGACAATTTCAGGTCTACCATAGTAATCAATCACATACACAGGAGAGTAAGTGGGGCAACAGAGTTGAAAGGTTATACTGTCAAAGGATTTGAATGTAATGAGGAAGTCTCTTCTTTAAGTGGACAAGCTCAATGCAAGTTCAGAACCAGGTAAAAAAAAAAAAAAAAAAAAAAAGGCAGATTTAGAGGAAAGATAAGAACTAATATTGGGGCAATGGAACCAGGATTGCAAACAACATAAACAAGTGTCAGAAATGCCATTTGCTTACTCTTTCATGCACCTGTCCCTGTATGGTTTCGGTTTTGACAAACGCCTCTGTATAAAATAAATAAAGAAATAAAGAAATAAATAAATACATACATAAATCGTAAGCTGTGAAACAAACTGCCACCAAAATCTTTCCTCATTCTGTGAAGATATGTCATATTCCCTCTTAATCCAACTTCTTCTGCAAGGTTTTCATGCAACCCCACTACAGTACTGCAGTTCAGCATGGCTTCATTCTGCTAAGACACCACCTTCCCTCACTTTCAACTCTTTACAAGGCCTAACAATAAAGAGTCTGATTCGCCAAATGTTTCCTTCTGTTAGTAATCTTTACTGTTGCTGAAAGAGGGTTTTTTTCCTGATACGTACAAAGATAATGTAAAAAAGTCTCTAGTTCCTATCTTATTATATGAATCCTATTGCCCTTTCACAAACGACAGAGTCACTGCAGTCACCTGATGAGTTGAACTTACTGTTCTGGGTGGTTCTTTAGTCCTCATATAGGTACTAATGTTTTTTAATTGGACAGAACTTATGCCAATTCCTGTAATAACTTGTGCTTAATGAAGTTTGGGGACACACAGCACAGTGACTGTGCTGGTGTTTGTTATCCTTTGCTTCTCTCCAGATTGATCCTTTGAAACATTAAAGTAAACACACCTGCCTGGGGTCTAAAGTCCTACATCACCTTGTTTTGGTTTGTTTGATCAGGAACTGATTACACCCGGGTTGGACAAGGGACTGCAATTGTTAAAGGTTTATCATAATGGATTTAGGATTCTTCTGTATGTTTCCAAAGCCCTGACAGAAGCTTGTTGTAGCAGCTCAGTGGGAGGAGAAGTAACCTTGAGCCTTGTAACCCGCTCCAAACCACACTTCTGACGCAGACAGCCTCCCACCCCACCCCCACTGTGCTGTAACGCATTAAAAGAAACCGCACAGCGTCTTCCTGTGTTCTTTAAGTACCCTGCCATTTCAACAGCAGCCTCGCTGGAGTTTCAGTAACTCCGGTCGACTTGTGTAGCTGGCAGCCTTTGCTATGATTGGAGTGTGTTCTGTGAATATCTGCAACTGCTGTTTTCTGTCCCTGTCACAATAAAGACTGTATTTAGCTCTTTGTACACCTGGATGGATCTGTTATGTTAGTACATTTTAATTTCACCGTGGTAACCAAGAGCCTGGGTCTACAGCACTGCCGCTACTTTCTTCTCTGTGCTTTGTGTTATTTATATATATATATATATATATATATATATATATATATATATATATATATATATATACACACACACACACACATACATATATATAGATTTGCTTCATGTTTTCCAATTACCTGAAAACTCCTTTTAATTTTTTTTCAGCAGAACTCTATTATAAGGCTTGCTTTGATTAAAAAAAAAAAAATTCTGTTGTATTTGAAGGATTTTGTAAAAAAAAATCTACACTTTGTTTTTGAATATGAAAGTGCTCTCAATGCATTGATTATGGTCAACTATTCCCTGTCTGCTATTCTATTAGGAAACTGGTTTCCAATTAAACTTCTAATAAGAATGGAAACTTCAACGTCTCATCCTTGAGCACATAATTATTCATGCAATTAATCTTCATTAATCAATATGAATAAAATACACTATATATTATTTATTGCATTTAATTTATAAAGCATTAAAAGGGGTGCACACATATAAAACAAACATACAGTATTGCTTTCTTGTTTTTTTCAATAGTAACATGCCCCACAAACACATCATATCCTGAACACTGCAGTCTCTGTAACCAGACAGAGTAGGTCACTTTGACATTCATTCACAGCGTGCCGAGTAGCTTCTCAGAGCAAAGGCCTATGCACTGGTTTCTAGCCAGCTACAAATAACTTCTGGGTAGTTCTAGGTTCTAAAAGTATATAAAAAAAGGTGTGTCAGCACACTGTGTGAAGACATTCAACTTCTCTTCATAAAAAACACTCTTATGTCTGCATGGGGTACTGCAGAGCACACTGAATACACTCAACATCATATACAACTGCTTACTATTACTCCCATTGTTATCAGAATAGAAACATTGTATTGAATACAGCATGGTTATGCTAAACAGATCACAATTTAAGTCACTACAAATAGGGAGACATTTGGTCATGTGCTTCTGCGTTATTATCATTAACCAGTGTACAAAAAATGCAGAAGGGCCTCATAATCCTGTAATAAGTGCACAGTAAGTGAAAGTATTAAAATACTTGAATAAAAAGGAGTTTATCTTTTTATACCCAAATGCAATCCGGAAATGTCTATTGGACAACGGTTATTTGCAGGAGTTTTAAAGACTTCTGAGGCCACGTTTGGTTTTGAATGCAGTTGTGCAAAAAGCAAACCAACGTTTACCACACAGTAATTAGTGTGTTTAGTTTGCTAGGTCTCAAATCAACCCTTTTCTAGGTGGTTAGACACAGCAAGCAATTCAAACTTGTGTCTGCTTGATGACGGACCAGAGCTGAAACGCTGTAGCCTGTGGTTTAATTTTCAAAACACATAGCTTATTTTACTCAGGGTTTTGCAATACAAACAATCATTTTGACGCAGTTTTCGGGAACTGAAGTCTCTGAGGTGCCAAACAACAAATAAACAACCTCTATGTTGACTGTTTCTTTGTGAGATGGGAAAACAATGGACCTTTAGATTGAAACTGGAATACAGCCTCCAAAGGTTTAATACCCTGCATATTATCACCACATTAAAATCTCCTACACAAAACACAAAGGGAGTTAAAAGGGGAAAAGCTCCTAATAATATCACTTATGATCACACCCTGGTTAATATCACACGTGTTTTGCCACTGATTTCCACTCACTTTCTATCACCTTGGGAAATAAAAGCACAGGATTTGAAGGTTTACATGCAATTAAGTTGATGTACAGTATGCAAATATTCTGGCAAAGTAGCACAATACAGCATACATTTTTGCCCAGTCCCTTAGAAGTGTTTGAATGTACTAACCAGAGAAAGTGTTTCCTACCATACAGAACAATAGATAGGGTTAATTCATGGAAATAAGGTTTGACCAGGATGTTTAGACAAGAACCAATGCTCCCTGGGATTCAAGGACAATGGAGGGACAAGCAAAAGGGGATACTGCATGTCCAGCAGGAGGGGAAAGGATGTTGTTAAGAGCCTGATGACTACAGCGGCGTTTGCTTTGAAAACAGCTCCAAGTCACGATGCTGTGCATGTGCTCTCCGAGTAATGCAGGGCCCTGTAACTCAGGCAGGCTCAACTCCTCCTGCAAGCTCAGTACTGTAGTTATCTGGAGTAAAACGTACTGTAGTCCTGGCAGCAACTGTGTATGTCACCTGATGGGCTCATCAAGCTTCTGTTAAAAGCCAAATGTTGAATATATTTTATATATATATATATATATATATATATATATATATATATATATATATATATATATTGTGTGATTTCTGAAACGGTGTATATTCTGTATATATGGGCCTGGATACGGAACTGTTTATTTTCTTGGGCCTGGGTGCCACTAATTTTTATTTATTTATTTATTTATTAGCCGACGCCCTTATACGGGATGAGTTACAATTGTTACAAGACATCACATTATTTTTTACACATTATTTTTATATACAATTACCCATTTATACAGTTGGGTTTTTACTGGAGCAATCTAGGTAAAGTACCTTGAGCAAGGGTACAGCAGCAGTGTCCCCCACCTGGGATTGAACCCACGACCCTCCGGTCAAGAGTCCAGAGCCCTAACCACTACTCCACACTGCTGCCCTAATTCTTTCACAACTGTTGAAACCCATGCATTAGATGGATACCCAATGTTCTTTTTTACATATATAAAATCGACGTGCAGGTGAGCGAAACTAAAAACTCAAGTTTTAATTCTAAACCTGAAACATTTGGAGCAACCTTTTTTAGGAAATTATATGAGGAAGTTAAACAAATATTATTGTGATTTATCGATTATGCTACCATTTTGATTTAGTGACACCATTTGATATGAACCAGCAAGATTTAGGCACCATGTTGCTATTATTATTATTATTATTATTATGGTTATACATATAGAAAAGAAACATTGCAAATGTCTAAGACATTAAAAAATAACTTTTAATCAAAAAATTGGTCATTGAATGTTTTTTAGTATTTCTATGTTCTCCTGTGCCACATATTTGCTCATTTAGCACTAAAATCTTCAATGCATACACTCTCTAGCTTGTGTTTAATTGGGTTGCTGGGATGCACTCGGTAACCTGGGTTGCTTTGTCCATTTACAGTACCTGCCTTCTGTGATCAGGACAAGAAACCCTGACAATCAGCCTTTATAGTGTTTCTGAATGAAGTCTTTCTTACCATGAACTGACCCAGCAGAACTGCCAGTCTGTTGTATAGACTAGTCTTGTGTCAGATGGGGACATGCAAAGAACAGGTGATATCATTAAGCATATTTATCATTAGCATCCCCAGTGTGTGTGTGTGTGTGTAAGTGATTTGTTTACTGACTGTATGAAAAAAAGGCATCTGGTTTATGTACAAAATCCCCTATTCTGCCAAACCAAAACTATACAGCTTCATTAAAAGTCATTATCTAAGAATTTTAGGCAGACTAAGCATATTTTCAGGGATGAAAACTGTTGTGTTTTTTTTTTTTGTTTTTTTTTTGGAGAGCTTTTTTGAGTCCATAAAGGCGCTTTAAAGTTTTTAAAAAGTCATCAGGATGTGACGACTGAAACAGAAAATGACAAAGTGAATCTAAACAAGAAGATAAATAAAATAGTTAAGGTAATTGATATTTCATACCAGTGCCAAGTCACTCTTTAAACCAATGTAAAAAATGTTATCACAATGCTTGCCTACTAGCTTTATACCTCTCCTGTTTATTTAAAGGAGACAATCACATGTCTAACCACATGCATTATAAATTTGTTTTCTCACGGTTTTACTTCATAATGTATGGTTGCGTGGTTAGATGCACCAGCTTCCTGGTACCTATATTTCTATGACATTGGAGTTATGTGGTTCTCAAGCCCGACCCAATGGTGACATTTTCTGTTGCTCCCAGTATGTCTACCACAAACCAGACCATTTGTAGGTAAATTCCCCCTAGTTTCACTGTTTGTCACACAGAACATGGCAGGCGGAGGTTTTTGTTAAGAGACATACAGAACACACAGAAAGGAATTTAAGTAAATACTTAAAATTTGGTGCATTGTTATTTCAATAAGACTATTACGGGACATTGGCCTGTACAAATGGCTTTATTTTGCAGCACAGGACAAGAGCTAATTAAGATTACACAGGGTTAATCCTATCAGTAAAGTGGAGTTACTGTGAAGGGGAACTGCAGATAAAAAACAATTATCCCTCTACACACCTTACTTACATTTACCAGAGGGGTGGGACTGTATGTTTTTTTTTTTTTGTTTTTTTTTTAAAGGGCTGAGATCAAAAGCTCTAAAACCACAAATGCAGGCAGCCTGGCTCTTTTGCATTGTGGTTAAGAGACTCTCTTCCAGTGCATGGGGTGACCAGTTCACACCCAGCCTCCACCCTGTTACATCTGCACATTTTTTATTATTGCTTTTGAACACTAAAGTGTTCACAATGCATCGATTACTGTTGATTATTATTGGTCGGTCTGATATTTAATAAGGAAATTAGTTGCAGGCTGCATTTGATGTCTTCTGTAATCTTTTTTTTTTTTTTTTAATAACTTCTATGTGATACTGTGGGGACAAATCTGCTGGTAAAACAACTAAAAATCCCTGAAATCCAAGATGATTATAATCTGCAATTCCATTTGCAGTGGTGCCTGTCCTTGTTTCAGAAACAAACTTTAACCAACCGATTACCAAATCACCGAGATACGAAATGATTACGAAAAAAAAAAAAAAAAAATGCAGAAGAGATATTTGATTAGGCCAACAATATCTCTTCCTGCTGTGACTCATAACCAGTAAACCTCCCTTTGTGCGTTTCACATAAACCACACCCCTTCCCCTCCATGACGTGAACCATTAGAAATGTATTTACAAACATCAAGACTAGACAAGAACAAAAATTCCTTTTATAAAAATGAACGTTTTCTATACTACAGAGAGGTACCCTACTATAAAGTGTGCTGAAACACATGGCAAACCATGGTAAGCTGTGGTAAATGCATAGCATAACCACGAGAAAAGAATGGGGGAAAATGTAAAATGACAGTGTAAATGTAATCTTTTCTAAGGATTAGATTGGGTGGTATTGTACAGATGGTATTCTCTGTATCTCATGGTATACAAATGCATTTCATTATAATAGTCTGCAGCTGTACTAATTATTTTCAAAATGTAAAATGGAAGACTTAAAGGAAGATTTAAGTACAATGCTAAGGCCTCGTGCCCCTTCACAATCTCTAGCATTTTCTGATGAAGGTTGCTTGCTGGCTTCATTACAGCTTTCTTAGCCTCTGCAATGCCTTTGTCGCAGGGAAAGCAGTAGGAAGATGCTGGAGGGTTTCTGAGATAACACGTCAGACAGCACACAGCCTATGCTCTGTTTCTGCTCAACAAACTCCCTAATAGGAAAATGTAACAAACACTTAAAGAAAAAAAAATGTGTTCCCAGACCATAGGCTAATCAGCTAATCATAAATCTGTGATTTTTCATTTACTGGGCATTCTCCCTCCTGTTAACTAATGTCATGAGCTCTGGGAAGTGATTGTGGGAAGCGTAATGCAAAGCTGCTGTTGATACTGAAACAGTGCTGCAACAAGCTTTTGTTTCTCTGCCTTGAAAGTCACACACACCAATAATCTCTGTATCGCTCATCTCTGTGTGAAAGCAGCGGATTTGCAATGTTGTTTGATGATTCACACGGTTACAGCAGCACTTTAATTTTTTCCACGACGTTTCACACACCAAATTTACATTCAGTTATGAGCGTTCGACCAGATGTTTAACTTTGTGCCCTGTTGATACAGAGATGTTGATTGAGGAGGGGCAATCTGGTTGATTGAGGAGCGACCCCTGTGGCCGATAGGGCGTCTGTGGTTCTGTAGTGGAGCCGCCAGATCTGTGTTGTCCTCCGGTACTATAGGTCTGGTGGCATCGCTGTGGATCTGCAGTGCGAAAAATGACGGCTTGGCAGGAGCACGTTTCGGAGGATGCATGTTCCAGCCACCGTTTCCCGAGTCGGCGGAGGGGGGGGGGTGCGAGCATTGAGCAGAGGATACAGATAATAATTGTGGGCATTCTAAATTGGGGAGAAAACCGGGGTAAAAAATTGGCAATGACTACATTTATAAAAAAAGAAAAAAAGAAAATGCTACGCAATGGGAGTCTGATTAACATCTTTGTAATGGAATCCGTGGTGCAGCCTAACATGTTACAGATACAGGCAAGAGGGGCCCTTTGTGTTTCTTGTTCAAATATGCACTACAGCAGCTTCACCATTTGATGGTAAAGTATCTTTATTCTTATCAGAAAAAAAAAAAAAATCTTGTGACCTTAATTATAGGGGAGATTTCCCTTAAGGAATATAACAATCATGCCATGAATAATGGTCAGTGGTCAGACTTTGTTCTAATAGAAACACCAGCATAGTGGAGCCATGTGCCTTCCCGATCAACACTATCACTGTTAAATAACCCAACCATCAGCATTCCAAAGGTACTTTAACAATGCCTCATTCACACCAGATCAAAGCAACTGCTCCTATCAAGGTGTCATTTTCTTGAATATTCCAACAGCTGCAAAGAACAAGATTTTTCACCCAAGAAGCAACTTACATGAATTTCTTTTTTTTTCTGTTTTTTTCCCCCTACATTTTTATACCGTTTGCCACTATTCCAAATGGTTTGTATTACAATTTCTCCAATATTGAGTTATTTTTTTAAGATGCTGTCTGGGAGCTTTAATTCTAATTGCCAGGGCGAGACATCTATTCTTCATTTTACCCAATCTTTTGTACAGGTATAGGGCAGTTACTACTCATTTCTTCCTAATTCTGCCGAATATAAAACCGTGTTGAAATGATCCTTAAAGGAGGTTAGCCCAAGGTTTGTACCTCTTATTTAAAATTGGTTTGCTACAACAAAAACAAATCAAAATGTCAAGTTCATGTGAACTTATGACTTGCATAACAGTTCTACGTTGTCCTTTGGAAATGTAAGTAATTTCTACCTAAAAATGTATCCAATCCAGTTGTCAAGACAAATCAAACTACCACAAGGATCTCTCTCCAAGTGGCAAGTACGATCTTGTCAACCCCAGTGCAGTGTGATCAAACAGACTGAGCACAGGTGAGAAAGGTCACAAAATGATTGTAAATGTACAGTACTCAGAGTATTTTAGCACTGGGAGTCTCAAATTTGTGAAAACAGTTCCGCAATGGCTGAAAAGCATGTTGTTTGATTACTTTCCTAATTGTACCACAGCACAAAGAGACCAAGTACAAAATGGCATACATGTGTACAATAAGTACAGTACAGATGCATTCTTCCAGTGTACGGTAGCCTTCGAGTGTTTTTATGGGACTTAACTAGCCAATGAGTTAGGAAAGGGGAAATAAATCAATAAATAATACCTTTATAGTCTAAATAATATTTTATGTATGTATTATTATTTTACATGTAAAAAGGTGTACATTAAATGCAGCACAGTTCTGCTAGGATATACCAAGTGTCTGTCTAGCTCTCTAATCAGGTTTAGCAGGTAGGCCTCTGTTTCTGCATGTTAATCAGGACCACCATACCAAAGAAGAGAATGGACAAAACCATCATCAGAAAACCATGAAAAAACATAAGTGTCTCAATAACAAGAACAGGATTAAGCATGTCTAGGTATTATTACTGTACACCACTGTACACCCCAGAAAGCACTAGGATTGTAGGAAGAGGGGGTCCCTATTAAAACATGTCCCTCTACTTGTTTGTACAGGACGTGAGACCTTCACGTTCAGGCCTAGAATCTGTGAGTACACATCACTGAAGATCCTATTTGAAATACAGGACGCGCGCAGTACTTTCAAAAATGATTTAAACTGAACTTTAAAAAGGGCAAATCGGCCATTGTCCATAATTAAGAGTTTAGCTGAATAGACCACTTTGAAAATGCATTAAGACTATACTTCAAATAATGACTGCAACAACATACCAATGTATATATAGAGAATGGTTAGAATCTGCCACAGGTGTAGTGTTATTTTCAGGTACACGAATAGAAAGTGGTACACAGCGGGCTGTGGTTGCTTGCGCATGCCTAAACAACTTAGAAAACATGGAAGTGCCCATTCAAATCTGGTACATTTTCAGTCTTTTTCATCGTTTTTTAAATTATCATATATTTTTCCACCATTAAGAAAATGGTATGCAAATATTTATCATATGCAATACATTAGGTCTTGTACATTTTTTTTTTTTTTTACTGCAACATTGAGGTGGACTTCTCATTTTGTCTTGTGCGTCTTGATTTTTTTTTCGTTTTAGAGAAACTGCTTGTCTATTTCCAGTTTAAGCTTGTAAAATTTAATGGTTTGCAAAAAAAAATTATGGATAATTAATAGTAAATATACATCTGTTTGACAATAGGAAAACATATCACAACCCAATTGTTTGTACCTGTACCAAAATCTCAGTGTACTACTTTCTAACATTACACAGTCAAGCTTTGGTACACGTACCGCATTGTGACGATGTACCACTTTCTAACACTACATCGGTTTAACATATTAGTTTAAAACTAACGTCCAAATGAAAACGACTAACTAATCAGGTACATTTATATCAATAATTACTGTGTGTAGAAACGTCTGTTCCTAAATGCATCATGCTAAATACACCACATTCCGCGATTTAGACGCATATTTTAAAGAAACGTAATTTAATTTCTTCGTTGAGGCCGAGATATGTATTTCTTTTTGTTCCCTGTGTTTATGTGCTAATTTGGTTGTAAACTATACACGATTAGCACAAATGTGTTGTCTCCAACACCTAGTCGCAGCTTTCACTGTCTGTTTTGAATTTTTTTTTTTTTGTTTGTTTGCTAATTATTATTTCTTTTTTTTTTTTTTTTTTTTTTGGTTTGTTTGTTTTTGTAGAAACAAGGCCTTGTCATTTTACGAAACGTCGAATGAATGTTATACATCGTAAGCAGATTTAAGCATTACCAGTATGTTATTTAAACCTCCTTAAACGAATCGTAAGCATTTTGGGTTAGCAAGAACCTATATTTTGAACTGCGATTCCAAAATTAAACATGTTAAAATATAATATATTATGTTCTTTTTGTAATTGGTTTCCTAGATTAATTATATGTCCCAATAGTAGCCTATATGAAAATCACATAAATGTAACACTGTGATAATTTGACCAAATACACAATTCGTGGTTTAAACGAATGCATTCAGCTCCAATAAAAAAACATGGGCATACACGTCTTAATTTTCCATTGAATTACAGAAAATGTCTACCAGAAAAAATACGCAGAGTGGATAACATTGTAAGGAAACAAGAAATGAAAGAATCTGAATTTAAGAATGAAATCCATTCTAGTCTGCACTACGTTGGGATCCTACTTTTTTATTATTATTATTATTATTTTTTATGTAATGTACATTTTAAGCTTCCTTAAATATTTGCATAACTAAGCAAATGCTGTGCTGTAATTTGTCATGTCAAAGTCGACCAAATATACGGAACCTACACCATTGATACATAATAATACCCAGAGACAATACACCTCACAAATTATATAAAAACTGTTAGCCTATAACAGAGTATGTGTTATTTTGTTTTCGTAATTGCGTTATTGTTGCTATTTTCCATCTGACTGCAATACATGGAGAATGATTGATTTTTAAACAAACATTCTCGGAACCCACGCTCCATCTTATTGTAAAAGGCACAAACATACATACACACACAGTAATCTACATATATGTACAGCATATGTGGGTGCTATGAAAAAAAAAAAAAAAAAACTTGTGTGACACATACATAAAAGCGGATGTGTGTCAGGTAGCCTTCTACTACAATATGATCACTTGTAGTATTATGTTTTAAACTGTGATATTTTAAATGTCAGTAACAATTGCTTACATAAATGAACGCTGTTTGTGTGAAATTAAAAATACTGCGTTCTAAGAAAACGTAATTAAATGCACTCCGCAGTGCTTTGAATAAAAAGAACGGGTACTGTTGTAGGCTATCGCAAACACTGAGCACTGTTATGTGAATTTACATTATTTTATAAAGAGGGGGTCGCTTACAGTAGCAGATGCCAGACTCTTATCCGTCAGGGTCAAGTGGTGAGCTTCCCATCTCCTCAAATATTTGGAACTGAGGACCTTGCTGAGAAAGGTCCTCGGGTGTCGGATGACACAAACCTGTATGTCCCCTTCTTGAAGTAGTTTATACCTCATCCCGTTGCAGTGGAGCAAGGCTCTCCGATACAGACTTGCTCCCATTTTATTCCCGTCCGGTGGTCCAGAAGCAGACACCTCACCCAGCAAGGGCTTGCTTTCGTCTGTCTGGAGCTGGTGCTGGTTATTGTGGAGATCGCTGCCTCCACCCGAGCTGCTATTGAAATCCATAACAGCAAGCAGCGGGTTCTTTGTCGTGTGATATTAATCCAGCCTCAAAAAAAAAATTAAAAATAAGAATTCCGTACGAGTAGTAACAATGGGGTTAGGGGAAAGAGACAGAGAGAGTGGACACGGAGAAACCGAGGAAACCAGAGGAGGAGGAAAAAGGACAATCCGAGTCCACTCTCAATAGATCCCCATAAATCGTTCACCTCCCGGTGATTTTTGGGTCCACCAATATTTACTTTTCAAAGGCCATAATAATATCCATAATACGACGTAAAAACAAATTTAAAAAAGACAAAGACTGGGTTCGTGTTTCCTCTTAATGCCTGATCGGAAGGTTTTTTTGTTTGTTTCTTTCTTTTTCTTGGTGGTAGAACAAGGCAGTTGGTGAAAGATTGCAGAAGCAACAAACGTCTCTGGTTGGTTTCGGCTCGGTCACGTGATGTCAGGATGACGTCAATTGGGAGCAGAGCGGATGCACTGCGTGTCTATCTTATGGAGAGGAGCGTTAATAAAAACAGATAAGAGAGCCGCTTACAGAGCCTCATCTCCGTCTGCATTGTTGAAACCGCACTGTGCCTGCACGTTTATTTATACACATAGCCTTCACTGCAAGACTTATAACCCTCATTAAGACTTCAACGTGCAACGCTTTCTTTGCAGAATTCAATCAAGGCTCCTCTGTTTAGGTATATTTCAGTGGTAATCTACAGATCAGTATTTTGAGCCATGTACTGTTTAATCTGGTTTAAAAGAAAAACAATATAGTAGAGTAGTTTACCAGGGGTAATGTCTGTATTTGGACACAAACACCTGTTCTTTTCACGTTGTAGTGTGGGAGCAATGTGTCTATTGTGCAGGGAGGACCTGACCACTATTAAATTGTTGTGTCTGATTTTGTTACAATAACCTTTGCCAAATACAGGAGTTAATTTAAAAATATATAATAATAATAATAATAATAATAATAATAATAATAATAATAATAATAATAATAAGGACCCAAATGTGTTAGTAGAGTTCTAAGTAGACCTTCTATGCCTGGCAAATAAAGCTTAGGTTACTAAGTAAGTGTGAGATGACTCCTATAATAAAACATTGAACTATGTACTGTAATAATCATAATAGGAAATTATGTAGGAATGTATGTAAATTGCTTTTGTAAAACACTACACAATACCAGTATTTAGAAATGCTAAAATACACTTTGTAAAATTTACTGAGAAGGATTCTGACCGTAAGGGCAGCAGTGTGAAATAGTGGTTAGGGCTCTGGACTCTTGCTATGGCATCCATTATTGTCACACTGCATAGACCCTGCTTGTGTCACTGCTTGCAAACTGTGTATCTCCCTTCTTCAGTAGTGACAGTGTGATCATGCTGCCTTTAGAGGGTGCAGTGTACAGACAAAAAACAAAACAAAAGAGAACTCAGCTGAAAACCTACAATGCTACCTGATTGCAATATGTCTGCTCTTTCCTCCTTCATCAAAAGAGAGATTTATATTTCCACCAAATACGGTATATTGATAACATACTTTTTACTTACTGCATAAGCATTAGTGGAAGCTGAGTAAAAGTTCACAACAGACAGCAGGAAGCACTTTTTTTTACATGAAAAGCCTACCAGGTGAAGTAGTAGAATCTAAAACACTGGAAACAAACCAAAAAAAAAAAAGACTAGTGCTTTTAAATGAGTTCCTCGCGGTATGGAAAAATGGTGCTCAAACAAGGGATGAACCTCGATGGGCCGAGTGGGCTTTTCTCATTCTCAAACTTTTCTTATGTTCATTCTTGGTGAACAACTCCCTTCACATTGAGCCCGGGAGCTCCATTTGCAATATGCCAGACATACCCATTAATCAGTTTGCCAAAGCACAGCTTTAAAAGCACGGAGGCAGGAATGTACAGTGTCTCTATTTATAATGTTAACCACACCTCACTGGTGGTGTTCCCTATTTGGGGGGCACTGCATCAAGACAATGCACAAGGAAGATTTATGATACTAAAGAGCACTTATTGCTGTGGAAAATGAACAAACACTGCTGGGGAAGGGCTAAAATAATATAAATACAACTTCCAACAAACACTAACAGAGAAAAGAAAACAACACCAACAACTACATTTGTTCCCAGAGAAAGGAAGTGGTATCATAATATGAAACTTTGACAATGTATCTCACTTCACTGACGCTCCCAGTGTTACAATGCAATAGGCATATAGGCAAGCAGTGTCTTCCAGGAATGGCAGTTTATCTGATACACTCTGAAAGGTGTTTCCAATCAGCAGAAATGCAGACAAAAACAGCAACTTCCATCACCCACGCATGTCAACAACATGCTGGTTTTCTATTTAATTCCTGTCACTTTTTAAAATCTCCTTCAGAAAATCAAATATAGGGTGGCTCATCCGGTAAAGGCATGCCGCGTGGAGTGCAGGATGCACCCTATAGCTTGCAGATTGCCGGTTTGAATCCAGGCTATTTCACTGCCAACCGTGGACAGGAGTTCTGAGGGGGTGGTGCAGAATTGGCCGAGTGCTCCTCGGGTGAGGAGGGCTTAGGCCCGCCAGGGTGTCCTAGTCTTTCCGCACACCAGCGACCCCTGTAGGGCTGCCTGTGAGTTGCTGTAGCTCTGAGGTGGCTGCATGGCGGGCATGCAGAGTGAAAAGAAGCGGACAGCTGAGGGCAGGGGTGCTGGAATTAGGGGTGCTGGGGTTGTGGCAGCACCCCTGGCTTTGCATGGCTTCCATCATATACAGGGGTTACAGTTTTGTTCAATGGCTTTCAGCACCCCCACTTTAACAATTGTTCCAGTGCCACTGGCTGACGGCACACGTTTCGGAGGATGCATGTGGCAGCGGTGAGCTGGGCTGAAATAAAAAAAAATTAATTGGGCTTTCCCAATTAAAATGAGAAAACTAACTGGCAATTCCAAATTCAACACTTCACTCATAACCGAGCACACAACAGCAGACGGGAGGGTATGAGTTGCTCCTCCAATTCAAACCCATGCTCAGAACACGTATATATTTTTTTTTCACTTTGGAATTGAGGAGCCACTGCCTCCCTTGCCTCCTCTAAGGAGCCTCCACTGTTCTACATTATATATATATATATATATATATATATATATATATATATATATATATATATATATATATATATATATATATAATCCAGGGCTAGCAATGGAACGTGAAACAAACAATGTGATCAAGCAAGGTTCCAGCTGTCTCTATATATTGGATGGATACGGACAGTTGGAGCCTTGTCACATATTCTAAATCACTGCGCTGTCTCACAGAATTTAAAGTATGGGACAGTAGCCATCTTGCTTTTACAGTTACAGATGAACATCTGTAACTATGAAACTGAGTGACCAATTACCTGTATTGTAACACTTGAAATGTATTTGCTTACGATTGTAAGTCGCCCTGGATAAGGGCGTCTGCTAAGAAATAAATAATAATAATAATAATAATAATAATAATAATAATAATAATAATAATTACCTGCAAAAAAATCCCAAGGTAGTAAGTAGACATTCCGATTTGGATGAAGAACAATTAAATGAACTGAAAGATAGCAAATAAATAAATAAAGAAATACAAAATATAATAAATCACAGTCTTTAAACTCAGTCACCCCGACTGTTACTTGAAATAATGTATTTTTAGCGGTTTGTAAACATTACAGAAAAACACAAAAAGACACTTCTGCACATTACACTATGTAACACAATTTTTGTTCCTGGGTAGTAAGTGTTATTTCCTAATTGCTTATGCCTCAAAAGTATAGAAAATGGCTATTATTCCCCACAAACTTTGCTTTTGTGACCAGGACAGTGATATTTTTAAATGTACCTATTTCCAATGAGAAAACGGGCGAATTTGTGTCTTTTCGTTCACATAAAGTCAGAAAAAAACAACATATGAATCCAAATTAATATGTATTTATACTAAAGTAATACATAAATGACTACAAAAGATTTAGAAGTGAGTAGTTTCTCGAGATTTACGATTATACTGTAAATCACTTTCACGAATCAGCCTCGAAATGTAGTCTCCCATCATGTTCTCATTATACTGTCCTTGGTAGCGGCGTTCAAAGTCCAGTATATCCTGGTGGAAGCGCTCGCCTTGCTCCTCCGAGTACGCTCCCATGTTCTCCTTGAATTTATCAAGATGAGCATCAAGGATATGGACTTTGAGGGACATCCTACAGCCCATTGTGCCGTAGTTCCTCACCAGAGTCTCAGCCAGCTCCACATAGTTTTCGGCCTTGTGATTGCCCAGGAAGCCCCGAACCACTGTGACAAAGCTGTTCCAAGCCGCTTTCTCCTTACTAGTGAGCTTCTTGGGGAATTCATTGCACTCCAGGATCTTCTTTATCTGTGGTCCGACGAAGATACCGGCTTTGACCTTTGCCTCAGACAGCTTAGGGAAGAAGTCTTGAAGGTACTTGAAGGCTGCCGACTCCTTATCTAGAGCTCTGACAAATTGTTTCATAAGGCCCAATTTGATGTGCAGTGGTGGCATCAGCACCTTCCGGGGGTCCACCAGTGGCTCTCACTTGACGTTGTTCCTCCCCACAGAGAACTCGGTCCGCTGTGGCCAGTCCCGCCTGTGGTAGTGTGCCTTGGTGTCCCTGCTATCCCAAAGGCAAAGATAGTAGGGAAACTTGGTAAAACCGCCTTGGGGACCCATCAGGAATGCCACCATTTTGAAGTCTCCTATGATCTTGATGCCATCTCAGAAAAATGCAGATATGTATCCACTTAGGCAGCTGGAACTAAACTGAACTGGTGGGCTTAAGGCCCCTGTATTTATACTACTATTTATATTACTGTAAAGTTCTAGAAAGTTCTAGAAGTTACTCCAAGTTTACTCAGCACTGAATCTATCTGGAATGTTCTGGAAAATAGGTAAATTTCAAAATATCATTGTCCTGGTCACAAAAGCAAAGTTTGTGGGGAATAATAGCCATTTTCTATACTTTTGAGGCATAAGCAATTAGGAAATAACACTTACTACCCAGGAACCAAAAAAAAAAAAAAAAAAAAGAAATTGTTACACGGTGTTATCTATTTATTTTAATTCCTCCCATCTGTTCTGCTCTAACAGTGAGTCTGCACTGTCATTGACAGGGGGAAAAACAGCAACTCAGTGCCGTCTCAACTCCACCCCGATTGTATTTTTTTCAATGACAGTGTATACAATATCAAAAAATACAGATGTACTTTCTTTTGCATGTTCCAATAAAATTAATTTACTCATCTTAACTTAGTGTGTGGTTCAAAGTTATAAATGGAACTACTTTATTGGCGTAAGGATATTAACAAAAAAAAAAAAAAATTAAAACATGATTTATGCTTTTTTTTTTTTTACCTGAAAATCCGGGTAAAACCCGGGTTTTAAATTACACGGCGCTACTCGGGTCTCTTTTTACTATCTGGGTTTTGATTTATTAATTTGAAAATACATTTGTAAGCACGGGTCTCTGGCTAGTGTAGTGACAATCTGAGCTACCGCTTAAGATGAGCTACCACACAAAGTGCGCATGCCCACACAAAATTCGCATGCGCCATGATATTTTTTTGACTTTACTTCCTCCCCCTTCGATACATGCCCATAAATTCGAGCTACCATTTTCGGTAAGTTATAATATATTAATAATATAACTTTGTACAGGTATCAAATGTGGTCAATATTGCTAGTAACTATAGATAGGAAAGCATGTATGGGCAATCCAAAACCAGTGTAGCATGAAAAACTGCACCCTATGAGATATTACACCCCCTCTGATCCACGGTCTTTAACTCCAAGACGCATCGCAAAGCATCACCTGATTTATAGTATTAAAAATCCTTTAAAAAAACATATTTTGTTAAAAAAAAAAATGTACAGACACTATTGGCTGAGCAGATGGGGCACGTTTTAAAGTGACTTAATGGACCATTGGCTACATGGCTACAACATGCATCATTTTAAAGCTAACTTTCTCCAGATCAAGATTAGCCCTGTTGCACTGTGCCATTGTGGCACATGTTTTGTAAAAATTGATTTAAACAATAAAATTACGCATGGAAAACATAAAAATTGTGGAAATTACAAAACATCTCAGATAGATAGATAAACAGCTCTAAACTCTCATAGTCCAATCTAATGTACTTTTGGAATGTAGTTTATTGCTGTCCCCTGCCCACTGTTAATCACACATTAAGAACTACAAATCCCATACCCCGCACATTTCACTGATTTTTCAGTGTGATGGCTACTCGTTTCCAGGCAGTTTGAAAACTTGTCGAACCAAGATGAGGAACATAACAAATTATTTTCATGTGATTGGAGAAGTTTCAAAAGAAAATCACAATGACCAGAATTCAGATATGTCGGCGTCTTTACAAGAAATGAGCAATGAAGGTATTATTATTATTATTATTATTATTATTATTATTATTATTATTATTATTATTTCGATGTTTCAAGTACTGAAAAAGGTTACACAAGTCTACAGATCTAAAGGGGCTAAGTGTATGTGCACTATATATGTATCATGCACTCAAAACATTAATATATGTAATTTTCTATCATTACCTCTAGAAGATACGTGTACCCGGGTTAGGATTTTCTACCCGTGCTGACCTCTATATGTGTGTGTGTGCGTGCTCCAGCAGCTCAAAGCCAGTTAAAGGCAGATTTTAGAGAAAAATGATAACAGAACCAAGAATCGCTCAGAATCACTGCAAACATTATAAAACAGTAGGAACAATGTTAGAAAAAAGACCCAATTATAATGTATGTTTGAAGATGCTCACGTTTTCTCTTTACTGGGTCAATATAAACAGTATGATGTCTGCTTACATTCCCCTGGGATGTAACCTTGACAATGTAGGAACATTGATCAGAACTATAAGCATTATACACATTGTTAATGCACTTTGTTGCATTACACATACAGATACGTCATTGTCTTGCGACAGTCCGTACTATCCAGTTAGAAGGAGAGGTTCTTGTGGGGTTTCTGTACATACAACGACTGGCATGCAAATGTATTCTATTTAAATAGGTACGCAAATTGTTTCTAATCCACCCATAATAGCCTATGGTGAACCCTATTTGCATCTTTATCACGTGTTCACTAAATAAATAGTATTCTATGGTTATAAAAAATATCATCCTGAACAATATCTCCAGGGTCCAGAGCGAGGAATAGAGTCCAGTTTATTATTTTTATTTTCATCCCCTCTGCCCGATTCTGTCCCTCTTCTTTGTACTGCGCGAGCGTACACGGGTGTGTTTGTTAGTTAACCCTTGATTGTCCTGTAAGCCACAAACATGACTTTACGTTGCCCCACACTAGTGGTTTACAATGTAATCACACAGCAATGCAATACCGACAGTCAGTAAGCGAGCGGGCCGGGTGTGTGTGTGGGGGGGGGGGGGGGGGGGGGCACATCACTCCAGCACTCACTCACCCAATCACTGAAGTGAAATGCAGAAAAAAAAGAAGAATTATGATAGCAGCATCACTAGTATTAATACAAGTTTAAAAAATAAGCAGGGAAGCTGCAATCATGATGGTTCTTTCAGACTGAAACAAAACGAATCACTTTCTCAAGCACGCTTTCTTGGTGCTGAAAGAATAACTCCCAAAACAGAATCCAGAGTACAGCACGGTATCATAGTACATACCGTAGACCGAGCCGGCAGATACTAAGCAACTACCTGTATAATGCAGGAAAGCTTTACTTTAATAGACACACACAGCAGTATATCAACCCTAGATCGATCAAGCAACAGTTTGCACCTGCTTACCTTGCATTCACATAGATTTCAATATCAAAGACACTGCTTATACAGTAGTAAGCTAGGCTACTGATTACAGTATTGGTAAATGTTGTCAGCATTTTGAATGTAAAATTACGAAAGGTGCTCCTTTCTTATTCCACTGCACGTTTGCCCGTTTTATTTAAGTTGAATTAATATTTAGCTTATTAGCCATGCTGATGCCTGTGATAATGATAAACATTAGATACAAATGTATGCATGTGCGCACATTTAATATGCTTAAGCATACAATTATCTGAATAGCTCCGAAGGCCAAATCTGAAAAAATGAAATGGCTAAGTTTTGCGATAAGGGTGACAGGTTTGCAATGCGCATTCCGTTACATGCGTTTAGCTAAGTGTCCTATCCTGAGCAACATTGGCAAAGGGCCGCAGTGCCCAAGGGCTCAATCCGTAACATATCGCTGCGTTGCATTCTCCAAAGGCTCCCTTTCCATTTCATGCCACACTCAGGTATAAGGTATGGAAGGGGCTTTCAGCAGGAGCAGGAGTATGCGCATGGAGCTGGCAGCATTCTTGGCCAGCTCCATGCTGAAATTCCCGTCTTCGGGGCTTCCGAATATTATTATTATTTGTTTATTTAGCAGAGGCCTTTATCCAAGGCGACTTACAGAGACTCGGGTGTGTGAACTATGCATCAGCTGCAGAGTCACTTACAATTACGTCTCACCCGAAAGACGGAGCACAAGGAGGTTAAGTGACTTGCTCAGGGTCACACAATGAGTCAGTGGCTGAGCCGGGATTTGAACCGGAGACCTTCTGGTTACAAGCCCTTTTCTTTAACCACTGGATCACACAGCCTCCTAGTAGTGTTTACAGCATTGTGGGTTTTTTTACAGTCCACACTTCTGTAAATATGTTTATGTATAGTGTAAGGAGCACTGGTCGGAGCTTCTCAGAACACCGACTGACGCGTGTTTCTGTAAAATAAAGAGTGGAGTTTGATGCTACAGAGATATTTTGTCTGTCTTCTTCATGTTGGCACTTATCCAGTTAGCAAGTCGCTACAATATATATTTTTTATTTAAGTTATAATGTTGAATAGCCTGCACTATCATGTGGTCCATTGTTTAATTTCTCCATTTAGTAGCTTCTTTATATATTTGTGGGGGTGGGCATGCAACTTCGGGGGTGCCAATGCTACCGATGTGTGTTGAGCTTTGATTCTGCATTCCATGTGCAGGTTACATTTGAGTGTAGACTCGTCTGAGGAATATTGGTATTTACTGTACAACTATGATAGCTACTTGGCAGGGTATTGGTAACAGTCCATTGTCGTGTAGCATTCCAATTCTGCGCAGTCACGCGTAGCTCTTGTGCATTTCTACTATACTGATATTGAATGCGCAGGTGGTTTTGCGAGGCACAAACACATTTGCGAATTGAGCCAAAAACAGCTATTTTCCAGCTTCGCGCAACTGTTTTGTACCGTGTTAGAAAATATCAAGTTTTGTGCAAAAGCACTCATTTTTGCGAGGTACAAATTTTGTGAGTGGATTGCGCATCTCTTCGAATATCTGGGCCTTGGGCTCTTGCAGTGAGCAGCTCAGCAGCATACAATACCAAATCAAACGCGTCAATGGGCGGGTACTCATTTAGCAGGCAAAATAAATATTTATTTAGTGAAAACGCAGATTTATTTTTTCACATTTAATTGCTGAACGATAATGTTTTTCAGGTGTATCTGTTAGGAAAATGTTGAATCGCCAAGTTTAAAAAAAAAAAAGATTTGTAGACTGATTTTAAAATGTTGAATTTACGATATGCGTTTTCAACATTTATGAATTATATCTGAAAGTACAATTTTCAAAAGGTGTAAGAATGTTTATGTTAACATTTGTATATTTAGCTAAATCTGGACTTTTTGTGGTTAAATGATGCGAAGTAAGGGGTGCGTCATATAAAAAGTTTGCGCACCACAGCACTAGAAGGCACTGGTGCTTCCGAATATAAAGACACTTTGGCTGACCTAGCCCACCTAACATGTCTATGACAAACTACTAGAACAGAAGAGCAACTCCTGAACTCATAGTCAAATCACCTTAGAACAATCGGAATAAGACAGAAAGAACCACTTAAAATTATTGCAAACATCATAAAAAAGGATTTCAATTTGAAACTACTTCTTCATCTTTAAGGTATTCCATGGTCAATACTAATTCAGCATAGAATACAAAGCATGCTTTTTGTTCACCCTGAATATCAAGATGGAAAGCACACTGCAAAGGAATGCCTTACACAAAGTATAGATGCTGAAGAGTAAGGTTTTATTACCACCTAGTACCCCAGCACAAATACAAACCTTGACAGGCTAGTTCTAATAAACTGAAAGCCTGTGGCTTTATGCCAGAAGTACCCTTGTGAAGTTTCCAGATGTCAGAGAGAACACAGCTGGGTGTGTAATGTTATAGCAACAGCAAGAAGGGAGTCACTTGAGAGACTGAAATACCGTATTCCTTCGAATTCAAGACGCACTTTTTAAACCTTTTTTTCTTCTCAAAAATGGCCTGCGTATTAAATTCGATAGTGATGTGTGTATTAAAAATCGGCAACAAAAGATGCGATTGCCCGAGTAGACAAACAGCAACGAGACTGACTGGCAGTTGAAGAGTTCTGTAGTAGTTACCCTGCAGAGAGGAAACTCTCCTCGTTGCAAACAAAGCAAGTGGTCGCTCAGCTCCTGTCTGTGTAGCTATGGCCGTGCAATAGTCTCGAAACTGGCGATGCTGCGTTCTTAAAACAGGCGTAGGCTCCCTGGTCATGCCCCCCAGTCAATCAGGATCTTCCGATCAGCACAGCCCTGGGCAAGCCTTCCTGTTTTCCATAGCAGCCTCACAGCTGAATCAGCGACATTAGCTTCCTGAGGAATTCGAAGAGAAGCTTTTACAATTTTAGCATTTTGTTATTAGGCTCAGACCCCCATATTTTTCTACTACCAAGCAATACCACAGTTCACAAAAAGGAAGAAAAACAGGTGCGAGTAAAAACGACTAGAAATGAGAAGCAACGCATAACTGTAATGCTCTGTGTGACAGCAGACGGCTGCAAACTGCCTCCATACATAATTTTCTTATGAGTAAATGCATATTTATTTGATTTTAATTTTCTGCCCTCAAGTTGAGGGTGGGAAATTTGGGCTGCATCTTAAATTTGAAGTAATACGGTAATAGAATGGAACTCAGCACTGAAGCAAGTGAAATCTGGTAAGAAAAGGAGAGGCTCTGGTTGGAGTTTAAGGGGGTAAACTAGGATACATTTGCATGGAGCGCATAACCACTATTGTTGTGGCACTGCTTTAGGAGTGGAGGAATTAGGATTAGGCTAATGGAACAAATGAAGATGTCATTTTCAAGTCATCTGCAAACCATCAGTTTATAGGCACACAAATATACTACTACTACTATTACTATTTATTTCTTAGCAGACACCCTTATCCAGGGCGACTTACAATTGTTACAAGATATCACATTATACATTATTTCACATTATACAGATATCACATTATTTTTACATACAATTACCCATTTATACAGTTGGGTTTTTACTGGAGCAATCTAGGTAAAGTACCTTGCTCAAGGGTACAGCAGCAGTGTCCCCCCACTGGGGATTGAACCCACAACCCTCCGGTCAAGAGTCCAGAGCCCTAACCACTACTCCACACTGCTGCCAAGTATAACTGTAAAAAAATAATAAACTTTACATTTTTTTTTAAATGAGTGCCATCTCATAATTCTTAACTTCAGTTTTCAGTATGTTGTTAAGAATTATGAAATGTGACACAAATTAAAAAATGATATTGTCCTTAAGTTGATTATTAGATAATATACCAATAAAACACACACACACACACCCATGCTCACCGTAATGAGTCTCTTATAACAAATATCTAAGTAATGATAATATACGTTAGGTAAGATTAACTGGAATTATTGGTGCTTTTTACTTTAAAAGTGTGTTGTTTCACATTAAAGTTTGAAAGTCTCAGTTTTGGTACACTGAAGTAAAAAGCTTCGATGGATGCATTTCAACACCATTTGTTTGACACCATTCAGCGTTTTTCTGAAAAGCAAATACAAAATGTACATATTTTGTCTTGCAGGGCACAATTGCAAAGTTGTCTGCATGGTTTGCCTGAACCTCCCTGCTTTAGAGCTCAAGCTGAAAATAGAGTAAGTGGCTTGTGAAAATATACTAAGTGGCCATTATGGTGGTGAACGACACAGGTAGTATATTAAACATGAAGTTTACAGATTTTCAGTTAAAAGGTTAATTCTTGTTCAAATATGTTTTCTCAACCATATATATCTCTGTCAGTTGATTACGTTGATTTATAAAACAAAGAAACAACAGCTGACTTTCACAAAACATTTTATTTGGTCAAAGTTAGTTAGTCCCATTTTCATACTTGCTTAGTTGGAGCTGTAAAGAAAAGGCTGACTTTTGGAACAGAAAATTGGTAACTTCAGTGTGTCTTCCATTGATTTAGAAGTGCATTAAAAAGGACACAGGTCTGAACAAAGGGAAATTTGACCACAAGCAACAGCCAAAAATGAGATCATTACCATAGTTGTTTCACCTTTAATGGAACTACTATAGGGTTTATTTACAGAAATTAACTGGTCTTTTGCCAGTTATGTTTTTCCATGTGTATTGAATCATATGTAGCTCAAGTGTTATTTTCTAATTTTAAAAGAACATTATCCTACTTTGCATCCCATTTCTTAATATGAGTGCCCATCTTTAAAATCATCCTTTACTATTCATCTCATAATACGAAACATTCCAAAGTTCTTCAAATGTGGCACTCACAATAAAAACAAAAACCTTTAAATTAGCAAAAACAGGCATTTCATTTTTGTATATACCCTAGTGCTTTGTACAAGATTGCCCTATTTCACTATTGTCAATATTACAATTATTAAAATCACAATACAATTTTAGTCTGAACGTACCTGTAGAAAGGTAAAATGCTTTCCAGCAATATATGTCATCTTTATCCTCATCTGAATATGATATGCATATGAAGGCTAATAAAAATGTCTAACGCTTTATATTGACAAATATGTTTATTTTACAAAGGTCAATATTATTCCTGTGATATATTAGGTGTGATTTGAAAGGGTAACCTATTTGTATACTTCCCCTTTGTATCATAATGTTGTAGACGGTATCTATATTACCTTGCTCACTTACTGTACACTGCCTGGCCACTAAGACCTGTACCTAATTTCAGATCTGCCCTCGTCACAAGCTTGACATGTGTCGTCAGACTCCACAAGGGGCTGGAAGGTGTCACAAGGCCTGTTAATACATTTAGTCACATAATTGAGCATAGGATCACAATGAGGAATGCGTCTCAAGTTCGTCCCAGGCATGCTCAATTGGATTGAGATGCCTAAAGCCATCTCAAACCATTTGCGCACATTTCTGGCACGGTGGATGGGTGCATCGTCATCAGGGTACAAGTGCAGTATTAATGGGTGGAAATAATCTGCAACAATGTTTATGCAAACTACGGCATTTGAGAGGAATAAAGGGACCCAAGGTAACATGCACAGGTCCTAATAAAGTGGCCACGCAGTTATGTATTTGTTATTGCACACACATTCTAAAATATTTGAGAAAGAAAGCACCTAATGTACCCCCCACCAGTACTTCATTAGGAATACCTGGTGTTGTTTTAAACACACTAACTGCAGTTCAAAAAAGCCTTTTTTATTTTCTTTCTTTGCAGCTCCATTACAGATGTTTTTGATAAGCCAGTACTTCAACAGGTTGTATAGGTGGAGCAGTCAACAGGGTAAGGATAATGGTCTTATTATCCTACAGAAACACAAGAAATACAATGATGAAATATAGTTTCTGGGTTTACTAAACACCTTTCGAAGATGATACACACAATCAGTGACACAAAGTATACAGAGAATACAGATAATAAATGTGCACCACTGTGACTTCCAACAGGTATAAAACCTCCCCACACTTCAGTATTAACATTACAACAACGAACAACAAAGTGTCAGAAAAATAAGAGAATTATGTACTAGTGTTACTGTACTATTTAAAAAAAAAAAGTGTTAAACATCATCAAGTACTAAAGACAAAAAAGTAAAGTGTTTATGAAAAACAATGGATTGAAGAAACAAAACAAAAAACCTATGTTTATTCAATTGTTCTTTATCATTTCTGCATCAATAAACTGTATTCAATGAGCTATAGTACCAATGCACAATTCAATATGGAATATCTTCAGAGGCTAGGACTAGGAGTAGCTTACATTTCAAGTTAAGGACACTTACAGTTCTCAGTGAAAGAGGTTGATTTGTACTGTGCTACAGATTGCATAGCAACGCTCAGTTAGAATCTCTGGCCAAAGGGTTTAATACCTTCAGTCCTGAATTATTTTTGTATCTATATCTTAAAAATTAGGAAAGAAACAGAGGTACCATCAATTTTGTACAATTAAATTTACAAAACTGAATAACTTTTACAGAAGGACTGAGGAAAGCTAAATTCAGTCAGTAGATGATGGATAGATAAATAAATAGATAGATAGATATATCTATATCTATATCTATATCTATATCTATAGAGAGAGAGAGAGAGATCTATCTATCTATATATAATATAAAGTTAAAACTGATCTATTAATAGTACCTAATATACCACTTATGAAAAACACTTGCACATGCTTTTGTGCAACTGTGTAATAAATTTGGCTTTATGGAACCTGTAGGTTTACTAATAGGAGTTGTTCATGGAGCAATAAGGGAAGAACAATGTATTCAACATCAAACTCCTGGCTCCTGATCCTTTCAATACTATACTTCATTTTTAAAGTTTAAACTTAAAGTTTAAAAGGCATGTCCTTATATTGTCTCCATACACTATACATTATAGTGACTCCGATACTCCGACAATTTCTTAAGACCAAGTTCAACCAAGTTTCACCACGAACATACTATACTTCTGGGCGCCTCCCCTATATCCCCAGCAAGAGTAGAATTAAAAAAAAGAATATAAGCAATTTCAGTACAGATATGCTAAATGTGGTAATGTGGTTCAAATATAAACAGTATGGCACACTATTCTGCTTTCTCTTGGCCTGTTTCATTTAAGACGCATCAGTGCGTAGTGTTGACGCACGCCTGCAAATCCCGTTAATAAACATTTGACTCCACAACGTGCAATCAAAGTTATCTTTTCTTCCCGATTGTCATCATTTTTAAACATTTAGTAATGCTGGTGTAAAAGGACACAAGATGAACAGCAGTGTACTCATCTTTCAGAAACATGTGGAAACTGAACATCTTTTTGTCTTTGAATAAGTATTCAGAGTATTCGCTGCTGCCAGTGCCTGTCGATACCCCAGCAGGAAATCACTCTTGACACCGGTCCTGTTCTCCTGACCTTAAGCTTCCTCTGATCTCTTCTTTTTGTTATCATCTAAACGAAATTTCATGGCCCACATTTTAAGATTTAATAATATTAGTGAAAGCAAACAGGCACACATTATGCATTTAGGAAATCATCAAAAGAAACTTTCTCCATTCACATCCCACTCAGGTGCAAATTAAAATGTGCTTTTATACTTTATAGTTAGATGGGGGACATACAACATGCACCACACTGTATTGAGACTTCTACCTAAATATCAGGTTTGGCCAGCGTTTGCCATGATCACACACTTGACTCGAGTGCTGGAAGTTGAGGGACGTTAATCTATTAATCTATTCAGTCATTAATATTTCAAGAAATATTTCAAGAAATTGGTGCAAATTTGAGGTTGGCAGAATGTCGTTCAAGTTCATCAGACCCAGGGATAGTGGGGCCCGTGGAAGATGCTGGAGTTCTGCCATGGTGGATGGGTGTATTACTGCTTAAATAAACTATGGCGATTTATAGTGCTGTAGGGATCATCACATGATGAACCTAATTTGAGGAAGGCCAAATCCAAGAAAGTAGATGGGTCCTAATAAACAACACAGAGAGAACTCTCAAAATTTAAGGTTGCTAAATTGTATCCCTAAAAACGATGCTTGGTATTTTGGCAAGCAAGGTAGCACAATCCGTGGAGGCTTTAGTCCAGCTCCTGTCTAAAGCACAAGAGGCAACGCAGAGCTGGGATCTGAAATTAACTCCTGACCTCTGGAAAGGACGGGTGAATTCCCTCATGCAACATGCTGTGCAAGCGTCTTGGCTCTGCTGAAAACTGCACACATTTCCTGCAGTTTGCGGAAAGTTCCTTCTCCTAATAACTGTGGGCTTCTCTAAAACAGAATACGAAAGGATAAAAAAATACAGGGCAGCTCTCCCCTCCCCCCAAATTTAGGGAACACACTCCACTTTTTCATTAATCCTTTCCCCTCCATTTGAGATCCACAACAGAAAAGGGACTATAAATGCATTCAAAACAACAGCTGGTAACAGCTGCACAAACAGCCAAGAGCTGTTTCAATATTTTTTTATTGGTTGTCTATAGAGCTGTCTGACATTACAGTTGTAAGCTGCCTTCAGGCTTTACTGTTGGGTTCTATCCAGGGACAGCAAAAAAAGCTATGCTGTTAACCTATATCAATCTACCTACCTATCTATCGATATAGATAGATATCATTTTTTATTTATTTATTTATTTAAACCACACACAGTAAGCAAGCAGCATTTCCTGTAACTCTGGTTGGTCCCGAACCGTCACTTGTGCTCGGCCCCCTTTAGCAAGACCACAAACCTTAAAACCAGCATGCAATCCTGTGTCAGGGAAACCTGCATCTCTAACACAGTGCTTTTGGAAAACATTCTCGCTTTTTGATCATTTTCTTCACCCAATGTAAAACAAAACAAACAATCGGCTGCTTTTGTATCTACGCACCCTGGTCACTGTCTTCTCTACGTCTATTGAGAGAAGAGGAGGGGAAAAAAAAAAGAATAATCCTTGCTAGATTTTGGCAAAGTCTCAAACTGAACAACGCAGTTTGCAAAGACAACCATGTAGATAAAAAAAACAAACACTGCGCCAAAAACTGAACAAACAAAACAAAAACATTAGCAGGAGTTCCAGCTGTTACCCAGTCGTGTCAGCCTAACCCTTCACCTTCTCGCACAGTTTAGGAGCAGCATCCAGTTAAGGTCACCTGGTTCGGGGCAATTTAAAAATAGTCAAAACTACACAGCAGACAATGAATGATTTTTTTCTAAAGCATTCCAAACATTTGAATGGCTTTCAAATCCCCGTAGCGCATCTATCATGGGACATGTTTTTTCAAAAGGGACATTTATTGTTTGTTCATTTATGCAGCTTGTTTTAGTTCTCTTTGGAGTGTTACCCTTTTAGGCAAAATCCAAGCCCTGAGTTTTTCAGATTTTACACATTTCTGCCTCCCACTTTCCATGGATTGTCCAGTGCTAACAAAATCAAAACAAAAACATAAGTCCAGCCTTTGCAATATTCAAAATCACAATAGGGAACATAGCAGGACTCAATGCAAGGGCTCTTGAGTTTGCATGTTGCCACGTTGTATCACAATACATACCACAATGCGATATATCACTTAAAGAATGCACAGGGTGTACATGATGAATTGTTACATGCCTAGTTGAAATATTCAGCCCAGGATATAATAGTTCCATAGCAAAATGATTGTTGTACCAATGCTTCTTTTGTATTTTAAATGCTTACATTTACCAGATTAATGGTTAAAGTTAACTCAGTTTTGCCACCACTTTTGCAGTCCCTTTGAAGCGATATTAAAAGGGACTGCCTAACTTCTATGTGCAAAATACACAAACAAGTATTGCCGGTTTTATTTTCTATTGTAAAAACAGTTTAATTCAGAAATTAAGCCAAATAGACACTGAAGAAGGTACTAGTTGAAACACTCAACTACTTGTGACTTACTTTATTATAGTTTTTTTCATTCCGATTAGCGTTTTGAAGTTAAGGATTTTTTTTTTACTTAACTTAAAACAAAACTATTGTTGTGCCAACTGGAGAGCTCCATTGTATTATTTATTGTAATTTAAATCTAGGCTAGCATATACAAATGATCAAAATGCCGTTTTCTCATCATTCAAGATTGTCCAGGTGTTCATGTTTTAGTAAGTTTAAAATGCAAATATAAATTAAACAAACAAATGCATTAAATGCACACTTGTGAATCAACAGTAATATATTACAGTACAGCCATCAACCTGCATAGTCTAAGCTTTGCAGCAGGATCCTGAAATATACAATTTTTACTTTTACTAAACTTGTTCCCCGAATGTCATTCTTCAAATGTTTCTAAATTCAGCTTCTCAATAATGTCTCTGGCAAAGTGCTGTATCCCAGTAGAAGCAGATAAGCACCGAGGTCTGTCGAGGTTCATGAAGTATTTCATCTCCTCTATCAATGACTGCGGAGTTAGATTTTAAACTATTTAGCTACCAATCTTGTTGACAGAGTACAAGCAGCTGGAGTTCATTTCTTTGAGTATACCTGTTTTATTCTATCTCATTGAATTTTTTTTTTTTTTTTTATCTTTACAGCCTACACCAGTATTTACACATTCTTCAACTGTAAACATTGTATTTGTTTGGTACATTTGCAATACTGTAACTTTGCAAAGACAAACTATCAGAAACAATGGGACACTTGTTAAGCTTAAACTCCAGTATTGTATGAAAGTACCATTTGTAAGTTTTATTTTGTGTGTATTTCTATTTTATTTTTTAATGATGTCTTTATTTAGTATATATTTTTTTGCAACAGTATGTTTTCATCCTTAAATATTATACTTGTAGAGAATACAACAATGGCATATACCTTCCAGGCCCTTCCATTTAGTATAATCATGGATATCTTCCTATTCCAAAATCAAGAAAAAAAAAAAATGCATCCCAAATATGCAAAATAAAAAAAAATATATAAATGGTTTAATTTAAACTCAGTGTTTTTTCTAGTTTTGAAAAAAAGTTAAAACTTTGCATATTAGTACATCTGGACCCACATGTATGTTAGGACGTATTGTAATGATTGCTTTACAACCATATATAACCAATACCATGTCCTACAGCTATTAACCAAGTTCAGCGGCTGAGTAGTGATAGTTTATAATCTTACACATTTTGCACTTCCATTAGCTACATAGATCTGAAATATGCAGTTTTTAAAGAAACATGTATTTTCATTTTAAAAACTGACATACCGCTGACTCCACTTTTGCAAACAGACTTCTTGACCTAGTGCTGTACCAGACATCATGTTTTGAAATGAAAATGTTGTGTTTCTTTCAAAACTGCACATGTAAACGGAAGTGCATGGCGGAGGAAATTCATGGACCGATTTTGTTTGCTGCTATTACTTTACATGAGAATACGATCTCCAAGAACAAAGTTTAACACTTAAGAAAACACTTTGAAAACCACACCAGTAACCTGTGCCAAGCCTGTTCAAGGCTAAACATTTGCAAGCCAAAAATAATTCGAAGCATAACAGTTAGAAAATTTGCAAACCACACAGATGAATTCAGTAAGGAGTAAAAGCCAAACTACTCCTGGAGCATAGGTGCAACCCTAGCCTCAGGCAGTATGAAAAAGATTCAGAAAAGGCAACAAAGTCTTAGTGAACCACTTAAAATATAAATATCCGCATGTTAGAATTAAAAAAAGTAATAATAATAATAATAATTAAAAAAAAAAAAAATGATGCTTGCTAAAAAAATAAGTGTCTTAGTTTACAAACAAGTCCTATTCCCAAATGCAGGATTAGAAATGACTTGTAACATCAGTTAAGATTCAGGCATTCCCCACAGTCCCTGCCGATTTCTCTGTTAACATACCAAAGCAAAGCATTTAGGAGTACAACTGGTGTGGATGCCTTGCATTGTGGTCTGTTCTGCAGTGGTTCTCCTCCGAGATGCAGGGCGGGGGTCTTACGATGGGACCCGGATTCGGAACAGGCCCTGCTGCAGCTGGAGACGGAAGAGCTTGCAGTTGGCAATGCGGAGCGCAGCACAGCCGGTGCGTCGCAGGTCAGAGGGCAGCAAAGGTTTGGTTCGGTGCCAGGTCCCTGTGCTTCTCCGGAACTCCCGCACATAATCATAGCTGGTACCTTCAAGCGTCAATAAAGTCAAACAAACAGTTAAGATAATGTAAAGGTGAGCTGAGCTTCAGGCATTCTATATACACCTGCACATACTCAATTGAAAGGAAAATCTCTCAGCAAACTCAAGCTGATGTTGGACAAAGAATATAACTTACAAATTTTTGTCAACGTTCAGTATCAGAGCTAGCAACAGCAATCAAGTCAGTTCAATTTAAAGCTACTTGTCTACAGTCAGCCCCCTGTGCTTTGAGTTTATATCATTTCTTTTTTTTTTCACATTTTACATTTTACTTTACCTCTGTGGCCACTTGTGAATATTCTGATACACCCCTTTGGCTTTTTAAAATAGTTTTTTACAGCAGTAGTGAATCAATCCAGATGCTGGTACAGTAAAATGTTATAAAAACAAAAAAAGGCTGATCAAATCTACCCCTAGGACTGTTAGGCCCAGTGTAGGTATGCAGGCTTTCCATGCTTTCCCCACAAAGAGCCCCCATTAACCAGTCAATCCTGTCCTATGCACTAATCAAGTAGGGGCTGGTTCTGTGATGTGTGTTTGTGGACCACTTGACTTCCAAACTCGTTGAAATTAAGTCAGATATCTGGGACTGATAATAAAACAGCTATAATTTGTTTTGAATTTATTTTTTTGCTATTGAGTTCTCAAATTCTTACCCGTGTCTAGATCACCAACTACATAGATACTGGCCCCGATCGGTACAGCCCCATATACAAAAGAGGAGCTGGTAGGAATGCAAAGGTTCTGGTCGTCCAAATACATCCATCTGGAAAAGTCACATTCATGTTATTGTATGCTTGCACCACACTGAGGTGAACATATAACAATACTAATGGTTAAATGCACTTACTGAAAAAAAAGGAACTGCTTAATTTTGTAACAAATGTCCAAATGCACACATTCCCAACATCAAAATATCTCATTCACTCAGCGGAATTAAGCAATGCATGTAACTAACAACAACAACCACCACCACCACCAGTGAGTTCTTTGAGCATATATTTAATACATTAAAATATAAAAGGGCACACCTTTCTTTAAAAGCGTCAGTTTTATAATAATAATATTAGTTCAGTCCCATTCGTGCATTTTTAAAACATACATTAACAAAAAAATACACTTCATATCTTTCTTCAAAAGCTTCAGTTACATTATTGTTATTATTATTTTTTTACAAATGTGTTCCCAGAAAAGCAACAAAGCACAAAGATTAGCAGGAAATGGTGTTGGAAGGTCATACCAATGTCTGCAACAGTAGTGACCAGAATGTTCAATTGACGTCACTAAAGGGAATAAGAATTCAAACCACCCAAAAAGGGAACAGGACTTCTTCCTGTTTCTTACTTTTGCTACAGGGTTCATTGCAACAGCTTTTTCAATTAGTGTTCAGTTGCACATTTCTATTCTTTCACCTGCTGTATTATTTTTAAAATCTTACCCTGGGGATGAGGTCCACTCCAGTGGAGAAATAAAAATACTATTAAAGCCTGAACGTTCCCACCGGGAGGGAAGAGCAACCAGAGATTCAACAGCCCTTTAAAACAGCATTAATTCCTGAACTGGGGCACAGTCGTGCTGCTCATAAGGTTTGCATTCGTACAATTGAAAGCAGATGCAGGGACCATATTACACTTCTGCATGCCCAGTGGTTTTATAATCATGCCGATGCAATCATAAAAAAATATAATGGGAATATTTTAAAATAGCAGACCTGTAATTAATAGGGAAGCAGTTCCAAAAACATTGTCTTCATTAGTTTCACATGGAGTTAGAAACCAAAAAAAAAAGGGTTCAAAATGACTTAAAACTATAGCCCTCCTCTCCATAGATTTTATTTATATATATTATATATAGGGACTGGAGAGGAGGGCTATAGTTGAAAATTATTGACCTGAGGGAAGACTATTGTTACCGATGTTATAATGCCTGAAGCCGCAGGCTGAGGGCATTGCACCCTGGAGGTAACAATAGTCTTCCCGAGGGGCATTTAATTTTCCACTATTAGCCGTGTCTGCAGTACATATTTAATACACGAGTCAGTTAAAATAAAGAGGCAAGTTTGGATAATAAAAATTTGGATAATAAAGCCATAAATATTTGCAAGCCTTTTATTATGTGTTTTTCGCATATGAAAAAAAAAATATTTTGATGATAAATATTTATGGCTTTACAGTATTTTGTTTAAATACAGCATAAGTAAAATAACTAAGTCACAAAAATAAATTACAGAAATGAATCGCCGTTCAGCAGTTTCTTCATTCAGCCATTTTATCTGGTTTGGAGTTGAGGTGCAGGGCATTCCTTTGAAAAGGGGCAGGACTGACAGTGATGTGAACCAATCACATGACAGACTGAAACTATTGCTTTGAGTTCTGCAATCGACTTTGGTTTCCTTTTTGCAACAGCAGCCTTCAATCAATCCACAACATCAATGGGATTCAAGTCTGGGGACCGAGATGGCCAATCATAACTGTAATCTTCCTTTTTTTCAGAAATTCCTTTGTAGACTTTGCAGAATGCTTAGGTTCATTATCCTGCTGGAATACAAACTTTGGCCCAATAAGCCTTCTAGCATTGGGTAACAAGTGAGAGTGCAAAATGTCTTGATATTTTGCAGCATTCATTGATCCTTCTACAATACAAAGGTCACCAGTGTGTGGTCCAGTGGTGAAAGAAAAGGGCTTGTAACCAGGAGGTCCCCGGTTCAAATCCCACCTCAGCCACTGACTCATTGTGTGACCCTGAGCAAGTCACTTAACCTCCTTGTGCTCCGTCTTTCGGGTGAGACGTAATTGTAAGTGACTCTGCAGCTGATGCATAGTTCACACACCCTAGTCTCTGTAAGTCGCCTTGGATAAAGGCGTCTGCTAAATAAACAAATAATAATAATAATACCATCACACAACCTCCACCATGTGGGCATTAGTAACTTTTCTTTAAATTCTTCTCCTCTCTTCCTCCAAACATAATGTTCCTTTCTTGGTGAAAAAAGTCCAATCACTTTCTTTTGTGTATTGTTTTTTAACAAAGGTTTGCATCTTGGTTTTCGCCCATGGACATTCATCTTGTTAAGGTATCGTTGAATTGTTCATGAATTTCTTGACCATCTTCTATCAATTCTGCCAAATCTTTTGCAGTAATCCGAGGATTTTGCCAGGCTGCTCAAACGATTCTTCTTCCAGATTTTGCAGAAATCTTTCTTGGTCTTCCACACCTGGAGCTACTTGCAGTAGTTCCTGTTCTCCTGTGTTTGTCAATAATAGCCCACACAGTGCTTTTCGGTAAACCAAGTCTTTCTGCTATTTTTCCAGTAGTATCTCCTTTTTCGTTTAGTTGTATCACTGCCACTTTGAGATTGTTGCTGTACTCTTTAGTTTTAACCATTTTGTGTTGCTTTTTTTTTTTAAATCACAAATTTCCAATTTATTTTGCAGCACTTAATTATAGAATAAATAAATACATAATCATCATCAGGTGTTGATTTTCAATCACAATTGTCAATAATCAGCAACAAATGGGTTTCATACAAAATATGTTGATTGCCCAAATACTTGTCAAAGAAATTTGTTTTTGCATGTTATTTTTCATGTTATGCTTGAAATGATAGAAAATCAGTTTTTGTGGTTTTTCTCTTTTTTTTTTTTTTTTTAATTCCCAAATACTTTTGTCTGTGACTGTATTATAAAAGGAGAATGACTTGGAGGTATAAATAGTGGATCGTTTTTTGTAACAACCAGGTTAATTATTACAGTGGTTCTCAATGCTGGTCCTCAGGGACCCCTGTGTCTTCTGGTTTCCATTCCAACCAAGTTCTCAATTACTTGACTAAAGCCTTAATTGAACTAACAAGTATCTTAATTAGGCCTTTTTAATTGTATGACTCCTAAAAAGTTGCAGTTTTCACATTACTTGTAACATTTTACAGTTAAACTGAACTCATCAACTGTTTAAGAGCATAACACAATTAAAAAGGCCAAATTAAGCTAATTAGTTCAATTAAAGGGTTAGTTAAGTAATTGAGAGCTCAGTTGGAATGAAAACCAGGTGCCGTTTTTTCAAAACATTTAATCTGGATCAAAGTGATCCGGATTTTGTAAGCCTATATTTTGTGATCGAGATTACTTTTATCTGGATCAGTTTGATCCGGTTTTTCCGAAAATGTCACTGCTGGATTACATTTATCCAGATAAGAAACAATCACGATTACGAAATCGAGTTTTTTTTTTTTTAAGTAGGCTAGTTAATTTATATATAGATAGATAGATAGATAGATAGATAGATAGATAGATAGATAGATAGAGACCTTATTTATGATATAACCTAATTTAACAAAATACATAAGATTGTGGTAATATTGATTAATACACAACTTTATTTTGTTTTATATTATTTTTTTAACAAAATCTAAATCACTTTTAATGTTAGTGCACGCAAATAATGGTTATTTTATTTATGCCTACTTAGCAGAAATTAAATAACTAAATCTAAATTGAATAAAAATAAAACTTTTGAAAAAAGGATATGTGCTTTTAGACATCTTCATCGTATTCCTCTTTGGTAGGGAGTCCAGCATCCCCGACAAGATTTAAGGAAGCATATGTGAAGGCGTATGTGTATGCGTTTTTATTAAAACTATACCACGAAATACGTGTTTTCCTTTTTGCTTGCATGGATACAAAACTTAAATAAATATGTAAATATTACATTCTAACACTCTATTTGGACATAAAGCGTGTGTTTGCTATGACAATTCCAACAAAATATCTATGTTCTATGATCATTTAAAAGCTAAATCCACCTCCACAGTAGGATCACAAAAATCCTGGTATTTTGGATCAAAGTAATCCTGATTTCCTCTTAATTCTGAAAAACCCAATTGCAACATTTAAATCATGATTAAAAGTGCGATCGGATTACCAAAACGAAATCCGGATCACAGTAATCCCGATCGCATTTCGATGTTTTGAAAAACCCAATTGCACAATATAATCCAGATCAAAACGCGGAAATCCAATTTTGAAAAACTGGCCCCAGAAGACACAGGGGTCCCAGAGGACCAGGACTGAGAACCACTTAATTAGGACACCTGTGCATTCCAAAGATTTCATTAGACGAGAGCTCTTTGTACAGGACTTCAGGTAGATGTTGGAGGCTCGTAATATAGGGTGAGATCAGGTGTACAATTACACTGCAGCTGCAATTTAAACACCTGGGGCAGATGTCAGATCAGCTTTCCGCACCACACTGTTCAGCACTCTACTTTATACATTATTATGTAACTCCACCATGCATGTGAAAAAAAACATGATGTACTGCAAATTATTATTCCTGCATGAAAACAAGCAACATACATTGTGAATTGGAGGGGCTAGATTGACCAAAAGGGATTAAGAAACTTTTAAGTGGTTTATCTTAAACTGTAAACCAGCATTAACTGGTCCTAATCTTTATCCTCAAAGCCTGGATACTCTTCTATGGCAGTTTAGTATATTCTGCTATATACTGATGAAGGCACTAGATGAAACATTTGTTTCTTATACGTTTCCCCTGGTATATTCTGGACCTTGAAGCAGGTTGTGCTACGGATAATATGGGTCCATCTAATCTCATGGACATCAAGGGCAGTACTGACCTCTGAGTCAGACACCAGTTCAGAACATATGTTCAGGGCCATATGATGGCGACACACCAACAGTGGAGAAGCGGAAAAGGTCAATGGCACTACACGACCGTCGCTGCCAGCCAAACGCTACTTATTAACTAAGTGAGCCACGTGCACTGCGTTCAGTGCTTACTGGGGCAAAGTAAAGGCAGTGGTGCACCAGCAACACTGAATAACAAGAGTAATCAATGTTTAGTAATTATGTTCTGGAACCTGTTTTTGCAAGTACAATGAAACCTCGCTATTAAGGGTCAGTTATGCTATGCATTTACCATAGTTTACCCTGGTTTGCCATGTTTTTAATATGTTTTACCATACTTCTCTGTGCTTTACAATGCTTTCACTGTGCTTTTTAACACCTTGCTATGCTTTTACTGTGGGACACTTTTATAAGGGTACTATTGAAGTTCCACTAGAGGATTTGGATCTTTTAATTATTTAACTTGTTAACCATGTTTCTTCATATTTGATTTGATTTATTTTAGTGTTTGCAGGCAAGCATGCTTTACGGTTTAAGTTTCTAAAAACCTTATTTTAGTTGTATTTTTTTTTTTTTTCATCAGATGAATTACATCATGCTTCACCCATGCTTATAGATTTATTTATTATTGGTAATTTACTGCAAGTTGGTTTTGTTAGAGAGGTCATTCAACAAATTCACTTGCACATAGTACTCTTAATAGTGACAAGCAGCCAGTGATGGAAATAAAGACCCCTATTACATAGCAGTTTCACCCATTCCAGGTTAATACATGTTTGATTAGCCACAGTGTGCAGGTAACAAGTTCAGCTGAGTCTTATTAAACTCATAGTAAAACCAGGAATGGATCAAAGTGCTATACAATGGGAGTCTTATTTCCATCCCTGTAGACCTACAGAAAGTGACTTTATATATCAGGACTGTATAAAAAAAAAAAAAAAAAAAAGTGGCCTTTATTAAGTTGGCCTTAAAGCAAGGTTTTACTGGAACACAAGAACATTAATGTTAGTAAGTTTAAAAAAAAAAAAAACATTTTACTTACAGTATGCATATTTATACCTACACAAAATTAACCCTTAATTGCTGGGATGGGTCAAAGACTATGACACATTTACCTTTGCTATGCAGTACAGTGCTTGTTGTGCCTTTTCACGAAACATGAAACATGCTCTAAAAGCCCATTTTCATGTGTAGTTATTGGCTCATTTCACCACAGTAGTTAAGGGTTAAGCAATAAGGAATATGAAATCAGAAAAAACTGGAGTAATAGTGGCTGGCTTCTCGGTTATCTTTCTACTTCTCTTTGTTGAATTTGCCGTTTGTTTGTTTAGTTGTGTTCTTTCTATCTATCATGCTGTACAGATGCCACCTGACTTTAAAAACAAGAATTGCAGCTTGATTATCTTGCAGCCCGGAATTCAAAGGACTTTGGCCATATTGTGCTTTTCCACTAGAAGGCGATGTTTAAGCCAGAGTACTTTGCTAGTCCAGTTTTTACATATTGACCAACTGTATGTTTATTGAAATAAAGAAGCACCAAAGGGAAGCCTACCTGTACCTATCGTTCTTGCGATATATCCTAAAAGAAAGTTTGCATTTTTCAGTTATCTTTCCAATAACTATGTTTAATTAGATTTTTTTTTCTGTTGATATTCATGTGCCGTTATTATCTAATTTTAGTTTGAGTTACATTCTATTCTGATCAAGTTGACTATTTTAAAGTAAATGTACAAATAATAATAAAATAAGGATGCCTAAAATGACCCGCCCATCAACATTTTAAATTTACAATCATTTTAATGGATTTTTTACATGGCAAATATCTATTTGATTGACCTACATAGCAGTGGATCTTAATAAAGATGCCATTTAAATGGTAAAAGATTTACATAGGTTTAACAGCGACAAACTAAAGAGACTATGAAGCTCTATTGGGTGTTTGACTTTCACACCCTTCACTCATTTTACTAAGTGGTGTCATTAGATCCACACACAGGGCTAATATTTCACATGTTACATTAATGTCCAAGTTTCATATAACTTTTATTATTCATACAGTTAAGTGCTTATGTTTATGACTATTTGTGTTAAGGTGCTTGCAACTGATATGAAGTCACTGTACATATCTGGTTTGGAACAGACAAAGATACATTATGCAAAGCGCTGTATTTAAAACTCAGTAGATCAAGATCAAAGATGAGACAAGTCCCCCAGGCATCATGACATTTCTCTGTGACTGTGTTTTAATGGTTAGAGCAACAAGAGACCCTGCAGTGAAACTCCAGCTCGCTCTCACAATTGATTTGTGAAGCCGAATCAAGTTACTTCACCTTGCTTCAGCAACTGGAAAACTGGGTCTAAAACCTGTTACTTTTACATTTTTTCATTTATAAAAAAAAAAACCCAAAACATGTTGTTAGGAGACCTGAAATAAAATCAGGAATGATAGAATGGTTACCAATCTGTTTTTTGTTTTTTTTTGCGGTTAAGTCATGGGAACGTCCACAAAAGTAGACGGGATCCATTTTATTCCAAAAAGCCAACCCATTAACAGTACAGTGCCCACAGCAGCAATGCTGGGACAGGAGTGGAGTTCACATGGGAAAGTGCCCACAACCAAACTGCTAGAGCTCCGGTTTACTGCCTGGTGTTGTCGTTCTCAGGTGCATGCAGAGATGCCTTCACATTGAGAATCGTGTTCTTGAGACTCGTCATAGTTTCCAATAACATTAAGGATCAAACTCTATGTAGAACTGGGGTTTACATGTGAGTTTAAAAAAGTTGAGTTTAAAAAAATATATATTATTGATTTTAAACATAAGAAGAATCAGTAACATAAAACAAAATACAAATCAAAAGTTAGATTTCTGTGTTTGTTTAAATCCTAATATTGATTCTCCAAGAGGTGCACATTTAAAATCTCAGCTTTTCAAAAGTAGTGTATGATTCTGACCCTCAATGTTTACCTTGTTTTGAACCGTGCTGTGTGCTCACTGCACCTACTCTGAGAATGCACTACTACACATTCTTCACACAGAGACATGAATAAACCTGCTTACAGGAGGGAGAGGAGGGCAATTATTAAAACAGCACAGTGCTTCAGAATGGTGCTTGGAACAGGGTTCATGACAGCTGAAATACAGCTGAACACCACACACTTCCGCAGTTAAGGGTTCTCCTAAAGTCTCCCCTACAAGCACAACCCTGCTAAGTAAATTAAAAAAAAAAAAAAAAAAAAAAAAAAAAAAAACACACAATGGGGACGTTGCACTAATAAAAAAATCACGTTAAGATTTAGATTTATTTTTATTGCATTTTCTCTACACTTACCTTTTGTATTCATCATGGTAGAACTCAGATTTGCAGGTCAACATCTCAGTAGTTTGGGGGTGGTCTGTCTCCCGGCTGCGTACCCCTCCAAACACATAAAGCTCCTGTCCCACACCACAGGCTACGGCTCCAAATCTGATGGGAGCAGGGGGTTTAATAAACAGGTTTATTAAAAGGGCAACTTGTCCACAACAAGCTTGTTGTACAAGACAATTTTGTGATAAGGAAATGCCCATTTCCTTATCACAATGATACAATGCTCAACCACCTCTCTAAGATTATTTTTTAAATGCAGCCTCACAAGCCAGAATAGTTAATATGCAGTACATTGTGTATTGCCAGACAGGAATCTAGTTACATAAATAAAGTAGCTTTTCTCATTTAAAAAAAAATGTTTGGGCATTACAGGGTTAAGGACTCAAGAAATCATTCCTTATGAGTTTTTATCATTTGAATCAAGAAAATGTTTGTTTAGGAAGCTTTTGGCTATATAACTTTAATATGTGTTACACTTAAGTTTTCAGCCTACATGACAATGATGGAGGGTGTGCTCCAAACTGAAACACATGTAACATAGAATAGGCCTTATCCAAAAATGGTGTATTTAGTTTATTAAAACAAATAAAATAATGCAATCTCATTACTGCTTTATCCCAGAGTTCAACATTGCGTGCAACCTGAGGATTCTTTTCAATGCTTTACCTCCTTTCCTTCAGAGGGCAGATAGCTGTCCACTGCTGCGTCTTTGGGTCATAGCACTCCACCGATTCATAGAGCTTCCCATAAGAGCCTCCACCCATTGCATAGATCTTCTTGTTCATGGTTGCATAACATCCAATCTGTAAAGAGAGCACGTTGTCATATTATATTCCCTTGCCAACACAGGAAAACCTTGTCTGCCATTCTCCAGCTTGTAGTGACACAGCTTTTCTCTAAGGTTCTTCGTTTTAAGTGTTTATTTTTAAGAACAGCACAAAATACGTATTTCTTTTTTCAGCCGGAACTGGTTTATGGAAACATCAGTAAAACCTGTTAATTGTGCAAGAGGTACTGGTACAGGCCTTACTGCTTCCTGCATTCATATTCGATTTATTTGTTGTTTCTGACCAGCTGAAAAACAAAGCCTGGCCTGTTTAACACACGCCTTGGCGGACTTGCAGTAAATCGAAAAGACATGTATTGTACTAAAAGCAGGGACTGTATTTGTAACACACTTACATATTGAAGCTACATTTTTTAGATTCTATACAAAAAGATAAACATATACAAATATCAAATAATAACATTAAAATAATATGCAAAGGGCTGAATATGAAAGCTGATATATGTTTTCCATCCAATTAATTCCCTTTTTATTGTTTACCTGATACAACTGTCCATTGTCATAAAATCTGACAATTAGCAGGTTTTGTGATGTTTCAATGAAGATCAAAAGATTAACAAATTATTACAGCACTGTGTTATTACAGCATTGTGCGCTCCTCACAGATAATGAAGAACCCTTGTTATATCTAAACTATATTTCTACTACGCAGACCCAACTGTAGTAAATATTACTAGTAAATACCAGCATGGTGTAACATGCTACACACCTTTCGAACCATGGTCATGTCAGACTGAGTCTTCCAGACGTTGGTGTGGATGTCGTACACCTCTATTGAGACCATCTCTTTCTCTCCATCCTCCCCTCCCAGGACGTAAATCAATCCGTCAATCTCCACTATCCCAAAGTTATGCCTGGCCTAAAAATAAATCAAGAAATAAAAAGTAGGACACATGAATATGCGTACGTAGAAACTAACCACAAGACTAGTTCAGGCAACACCTGAAAATACAAATTCCATTCACCTCTGTGTCTAGCAAATTAGTGCTGGGGCAAACATGGGCCTCTCATGTTCCAACTTCCATTTAAAATGTACATATACATACAGTATATAAAAAAATATATATATAGATATACTGTATATATAAATATTATTTTTTTTTTAATTTTGAATCAGCTGCCATATAACATTGCAAAAAAAACAAACCTCTTGGGAGTAAAATAAATCCATTACCTCATCTATTAAAGAACAATGAAAAACACTCTACCGTGCAGTAGAATGTGTGTTATTTATTTCAGATGTCACCTTTTTGAAACAGCCATTTACGTCATTTATAAATTGTATTGCATGAACAAAGCTGAACAGTCATTTTCAAGTAGGTTGTTTGAATATTCGATTATTTGTCCCAGTACTAATATAAACAGTTCCTAGAATGTTATAAACATTTCTAGCCAGGTTTCCGATTCCAAGCAAAAAGCGTAGCCCAACATTCTTTAAGAACTATTCACATTTTGACAAGATGCCAAGAGTGTCACTGATGATGGAATACTCTGTGAGCATGCAGCCCCTTCGACACAGTATAGAACATGATACTGCTTATATCAACAACAAATACAGAGTGGATTAGCACACGGAACAATGCATGTTGAAATCTGTTGCGGCTGGTCTGCTGTACCAGCCTCAGACGTGCCTGAGCAAACAGAACTGGTAGCTATTGAATAGCTTTACAGAGCCCACAGCTTCCCTTTGTTGCAGTGAAAGCCTTCACTGACCTCAAGCATAGGTGAAATGGCACTCCAGGTGTTGGTATCAGGGTCATACTTTTCCCCTGAGTTGAGAGAAGTTTTATTTTCATCCAATCCTCCAACCACAAACAGTAAGCCCTCTAGAAAGAGAACGCAAAGATTACTGGTTTTACTCTGTGAAATCTCCTAAGCCCTCAGCTTAATACAATAGCTGGACTCAGTAACAAGATGCATGAACAAAAGGAATGATGGAAACTGGTTATAAACATGCAGCCGAAATTACAAAAATGTGTTTGTCACCGTGCAATGTTGTGATTGCTCTCATAACTTGCTCCTGACAGAGTTTTCTCTAACAATTAAGTTTCCCAAAAGGCAAGCAAGATACGGGTTCACTGCCACCTTCTGGTAGAACAGAGAACAACACAGAGCATTGGCATTCTGATCTCATGTTGAATTTGTATAGACACCAACAGGGAAACAGGAGTAAAATTGTTAAATCAACTCATAGGCGTAAGAGACAATATTGAGAACTAGAAACAATCAACACATTCCATACTTTATACAAGACTTTTGTTTTTTTGCTATTTGGGTCTAACCAAAATTGAGTGAGCAATGCTACTGGCGAAACACTGTTTAGTTTAAAGGAGAGCCACACATTCACAAAAACATACCTTAATGAAAGCTTTTGCTCTCTACTTTATGAGGTGGCTTGCTGTGATGTAGTTTTCAAGTGATTTAGCAATTATTTTAAAGTGGTAAATGTTGCTTTGTAACATTCTATAATTATTATGGTTGTGTCGCAGTTGTACTTGGTACTGGGTGGGTAAAAACAGGAAGGACCCATGTCACAATATTTTTACACCACCACCCTGTTTGTGCCCACCCAAATCCAGATTAGCCCCCTCCCTAAAAGCAAAACATACTACATTGAAAAAATTCAGGAGAAGTGTTTTTGAGGAAGAACCATTTGCAGTTTGTCAGAAATCATGCAGCTTTAATTAATGGCATCTGTAGCAATATAAAAAACGGATCTGGGACACCCAAAAAACTCCCAGGGATGTGAGGAAGGCTCACCTGCAGCCAGCACTCCATGGCTGAACCTTGCAATGCTCATGGGCATCAGCTCTATCCAGAGCTGTCTGTTTGGATCATACAGCGGGCACATGCAGCGCATGACTTTAGATGGCTTGCGAGTGCTGAAATGAAAGAGGAAGATTTTACTATTCCAGCTACCCCCCTCCTCCCCAGTTCACAGTTAGCCAAGAATAGGAAGTACAATCATTCTGTGCTCTGGGCCCCCTCCTCACTCATCTCTTACAGACTGCTGCCCCTGCTCTACTCACTTTCATCTCCTCTCTTCTCAACACCTCTTTGCTCTCTGGCTGCTTCCCCCCTGCCTTCAAAACAGACCTGCATCACCCAATCTTAAAAAAATAAAATTAAAAAAAGCTGTCCCATCTTGACTACTGCAACTCCCTCCTGGCCGGCCTCCCTGCCTCTGCCCAGCTCATCCAAAACTCTGCTGCTCACCTCCTATCTCCAGACTATCATTTTTCCCTACACCCCCTCTCGCCCCTCTGCTCCTCCGTCACCGGCAGATTGGCTGTACCCATCCCTCCGCTCCTAGAGCCCACTCCTTCTCCAGCCTTGCCCCTCAGCGGTGGAACGACCTACCCACGGATATCAGGACTGCTCAGTCCCTGACCACCTTGCGGTGCCTCCTCAAGACACACCTGTTCAGACGGCATCTGTAAACCTTACAACTCGGGACTATACTGGGCTATGTGGCACCCAATTGTACCAGTACTTGCATCAGCTTGTACTTGTACGGAACTGTTCCATACTTTGCCATATTCTATTACTGCTCTTAATTATAACTACTTCCTGTATCTTGTATTCGACTTTACTATTATAGGCATGGGTCATTCCATACCAACTCAACCAGTGCTGTTGCCCGACTGTCTCCGCTAGAAATATTCACCTGGGGATTTTCAGGCCCGCTGAGTTCAGAAATACCAATCTTTTTTTCTTTTTAATTTCCCCTTCGAGCTGTCACCTGGCAACCTAAAGTGAAAAATCACCCTGGGCTCAACTTAGACGCTACCATCATGTGTAGCAACTCATTCGACCCTTAAAGAATAGGGTTTTCGATAAAAACATATCAGGAGCACCTAATTCACTTTTGGCAAGTTGCCAGACGAGGTGTAAGTGACGGGTTTTATTTGAATTTCAGCCCAACCCTTTACCCTGTAGGGGATGCAGGTCCTAAAATGTTAGTATTTCTGTAAGAACTCTTCCAAATTCTGTGAAACACTTTTGTTTTCAAGTCCCCCCACTGGTCATAACCCCTTCCTGAAATTTGAATTTTTGGTATTTCCACCAATTTGATGAGATCTACAAGAATCAAGAAAAACATTTTGGTATCTGCAGATTTTGGATTTTTGAATTTGTGTTTGTTGCTTATGGCCACTTTGGTGAAGCTAAAGTACCACATAGTCCTAACCGAACTGGTGTTATTCAATTTTGCATTGTCTGGGGTTAGATCTATAGTAAAAGGTGACAGGGTGTGTTTCCAGTGGCACTAGCTTGAAGCTGAAGGGTTATGAACTTGCATGTGGAACTTGGATTTCTTTGTTACAGTGACACATTTGAAACTACCAAAACATCATTTAGGTGTGTTTTAAAAACTACAAACTGATCGAAAACACAAAAAATAGATAATCTTGTCAGACTTTAGGTGCTTGAGGGGTTAACCATTTAATGATCTATGCTTACCGTACTGTATGTGGCTTCCAATCTTAATATCCTTTGGCTGTGAGGTCTGGTGTTGAAAAAAAATGGGAAATTCACTGTTTTTCAAAAAAAAAAAAACCCTACACCTATTACCCCACCGTTTGCATAATATGCATGTCTTCAGCCATCTTGACAATGCAACGTGGTTGCCATGTGGTTTTTAACACTACTCCGTGCGGCGCTCCAGTGTCCTGGCGCCATGCATACTGGCAACTGGCACATCCTGAAGAAATAGGACTTGGCTTATTGTGGCAAGGTAGAGCTTTCCTGCCACTGAAGACTTAAACTCCAAAGACTTTCAGGTGCGCCTGCCTAGGATGCTTAAGAATGCTGCAAATGGCTCTCATGAATGGTTGGCCAATCAGTCAGTTATCCCCCTAGGTAGGCACCACGCCCTATAAAATAAAGAGTTTTCTTTTGTTGGAAAGAAACCACAAGGAAAGAGAAGAACATTGTGAAGAAAATCTCACTCCCCATTCGGGTTCACGCCCGCAATAATTTTAAATGTGATAATTACTTAACTATGTGATGTGTGGTTTCTACAGCAGTTGTTAACCAACCACATTTTGCATGCAACTTTTAAAATGTTTAAGATCCAATTCTTTATGCGTAGTTATATACTTATCACAAGAACTGAGAATTTTAGTTCAATTCCAGTAGGATTAGACGTGAAATTCTAGTGGCACCGGAAGTTGTTAACCCCTCAAGTTCCTTAAGTTTACCATGGTAATCTATTTTTTTGTGTTTTCGATCAGTTTGTAGTTTTTAAAAACACACCTAATTGAGGTTTTGGTAGTTTCAAATGTGTCATTGTAACAAAGAAATCTAAGTTCCACATGCAAGTTTGTAACTCCTCAACTCCAAGCTAGTGCCACTGGAAGCACACCCTGTTACTTTTTACTCTAGATCTAACCCCAGACAATGCAAAATTGAAGAATAACGCCAGTTCGGTTAGGACTATGTGGTACTTTAGCCTCACCAAAGTGGCCAAAATCGTGGATACCAAAATGTTTTGCTTGATTCTTGAAGATCTCATCAACATCTATCCAAAAATATCTTTAGGTGATTTTTTGGAGCCCCCCCATGTGAGTTATTTCATCCTAAACTTGGTAGAAATACCAAAAAATTCAAATTTCAGGCGATGTTAATGACCAGTGGGGGAACTTGAAACCAAAAATGTTTCACAAAATTTGGAAGACTGGTTCCTAAGGTTCTTACAGCAATACTAACATTTTAGGACCTGCATCCCCTACAGGGTAAAGGGTTGGGCTGAAGTTCGAATAAAACTCGTCACTTACCCCATGTCTGGCAACTTGCCAAAAGTGAGTTAAGTGCTCCTGGTATGTTTTTCTCTCAAGTCCTATTCATTAAGAGTTGAACGAGGTGATATACATAATGATAGAGTCTAAGTTGAGCCCAGGGTGATTTTTCTTGTCAGGGTCACTTTTTCACTTTAGGTTGACCTTTGCCAGGTCACAGCTCGAAGTGGAAATTTAAAAAATATATATTAAAAAAATAAATAAAAAAATAAAAAACAGATTAGCATTTCTAACTCAGCGGGCCCGAAACCCCCCAGGTGAATTTTTCTAGCTAAATCTGAGACGGCAGGGCAACAAAATGCCCCTTTTCTGGTTGAGCTGGCGTGGAATGACTTGTATCCGTATTCACGGTTTTTGTAATTGCTCTTATTTGAAATCATTCTCATCTATTCATCGTACTTACGTGCTCATACTGGACTTTACTCGTATAAGCAAATATTTTTAATATAAGTTAACTGCTCTCAGTCAAACACGCTCTTACATGTAATTATTTACTGTAATCTCTGTTTTTTTGCTCTTACTTGAATTTGATCTTTTTCTGCTGATTTTATTGTACTTTACTTACAACTGCTCTTATCTTTAATGTGACATTCTGAAATGTAATACTTTGTAATGTGATACTTTGTAACAATTGTATGTCGCCCTGGATAAGGGTGTCTAATAATTAAATACATTAATAAATAGATAAATAAATACTCAAGTCGCTGGAGAAGTCAGATAAGTTTGACACTCTGGCACCACCCTGAGGCCTTTTACTTGTATTACACCTCCGTTTTCAAATAAATTGTAGCCAGGGACAAGGGTATTCAATCTCAATGTGGGAAGTGGCTGGGGCCTTAACTGAATACTGGATGCTTAATTTGCTCCAGCCACTTGGGATACAAGGGAAGAAAATTATTTGTTTAGGGGAGAGTGTTTGGAGAGGAGTTAGGAGAGTCTAGCTGTGCATTTTTGTTTTGGTCGGTGAAGGCGAATGCCCAGCTGGACAGAGGTATTATTTAGTTTTGAGTAAACGTTATTTTAAACGTTTATTTTGGCCCTTGTGCCAGCTGCTTTGTTCCTGTGTTTGTTTTGTTTATTTTGTTAATAAACGTGTGACAGCGCTTTAACTACAGCTTCAGCCCAGTTTATTTAATTGTATAAAAACAAAATCTAACTTATACTCACTTTGAATACAGATAAGCTCTAGACCAGTAAACTTTCTTATTCAGTAACACCAAGTCTGTTTTGGTACCTATAGGTGAGTGTTTCATTCTAAAAACAGCACAACAATTGAGTGTTTTAAGCTGTTTTCCACAATAGTATATATATATATATATATATATATATATATATACCCTCAACACCACTGAATTGTTTTTACATTTCTACGTGAATCTGGGAGAGGTCATTTTGAAGTAATTGCATCTACAGATGGAAAACTTTCACCCATGCAGTTTCTAGCCTCTGAGTCTCATTCTTGACGCTATCCTGCTACAGTGACCATTTATACAGCTATGGCCAAACATTTTGCACATTTTTCAATTTCTCCGTTTTCCGTTAAGTATATCGAAAACTTCAAAGCGGTATGTAACTCAACATGTTAACGTGACATTATTCAGCAGGTTTCATTCGACTTTATGTAGTTAATTATTTAGGGTGATGCAAAAGTTTTGGCCACAGCTGTAGCTGATTTATAGTAAATAACTGAAAACGTCATTATCGTCCAAACCCTAAGAAAAGCACTGAAAGGGACAGAGTGACTCACGCCCTCTCCTCCCCTCCCAGTGTGATGATGCACTCGGAGTAGCCGCGGGGCTTGAAGGTGGCGAGCTGGTTCTCTCCGTGCTGTGTTGGGCTCAGGGGGATGTTGTTACACTCCCGGATGATGTCTCGCACCAAAGGGTCAGCCATCATCTGATCTCGCAGGTAGGTCGAGTCCAAACCGTGCACCCACACCTCTGACATCACATCTTTCATGAACACCTAGAGAATGCATTTGTGTAAAATTTTGAAGTAGACGCATAATTGACCAATAATAGTTCATGGCGACATTTTTTTTTTTTTTTCTAAATGTCTAAGCTAAAACAACCTCCACTGTAAACTATTTTTGGATGCCAAGTGTAGACAAAATTCCACACACTATTGAGGGTTTTATAGCAGTGGATCCTGTCCACTTACCCTCCTGGCATCCACATCGTCCGATATCCACCTGACCACTGCTTCGAAGATGTACTTCTCATTGCCCACGTTGAGTTTCTCCAAGGCGATGATCTCTTTGAGTCTCTCTGGGCTCAGCTCCAGGAACTCCTCGGTGCTGCTCACATCCCGGAAGTGCGTCTCCAGGAACTCCGTGGCCAGGTAGTGCACGTGATGAAGGCAGTAGTGCAGTGCAAACTGACGGATCCCGATGCAGTTCTCTGCCACGATGCAGCCCTCCAGGAACTCGCAGCACAGGGTCTTGAGGTCAGTGAGGAGCAGCAGGTCTGCTGCCTGCACGATGTCCTGGATGGTCTCTTCACTGAGTCGGATCTGCATGAAAAGAAAGCTCACCGACATAAGCTGACCAAGCACAGGATACAAATATAACATAAATGAGATCAAGGATGGTTCATCATAACCCTGGTATGGAAGTGTAACAAGGCAATGACAGCTTACAGTAAAGAAAGAAAGAAAGAAAGAAAGAAAGAAAGAAAGAAAGAAAAAACATCTTTTCACCCAAAATCAGACAGTTGGTTCTCCATTATCAATCCAAAAAGATATAAATTAATAGCAACCTAGAATGTAACTCTACAAAGACTTTCTTCTAGGATAGTGAAGATATATGTGTGATCTTCCTGGTGGTGTCATTTGGTTGTACTTGTTGCCTTGAGGAACACTCACCTAAAATTACATTTATCCAGAATGCTCTGCTACAACAAAACCTATACTTGTAGCTGGGCATACTTTAAAAGAGTAAGTAGCTTCAGATATCATTTTAATAGCTTTTTATGGTGTTTTCAATCATTGAGTGGTTTCGATGCTCTTTCTTATAAATTTGTCTTTACCTGGCTTTGAGCTGGTCCAAAGAATCCTATATATTGGGACTTAACAGCCTTCCTCATTCCATTCCAACTATTCAACTAGTCGCATTGCCACACTTTTAGGATATCCAGACAAGCTCAAATCCAAGAAAAGGCATAGTAAGAGGAGAATGATACCTCATATGGAAGCAACAGAACCCACAACCACTCAGGACTGTAAACTCCATAATAGTGAGGGGGGGATGCAAAAAAAAAACATTGAAGCTACATGCATAAGATTTTCAGCATTGCACCAAACATCTTCCTTAGTGGAAACAGTCATTTATTACTGTAATATGTAATGAATTGTGACGGTACAAATATGACGGTACATGTTGCTTAAAACCGTGACAAAGCAGAGTCACATAAGTTTAACGGAAGCAATTAAAAGAGAGAAAGAAAAGAGTTAAATTTGAATCCGTCAAAGATTTACTGCTGCATACAAACCCCACCTCGCCAGAGAAGATGTAGTCCAGAAGCTCATTCATCACACTGACAGAGATCCCCTGAAGCTCAATCCTATACACAGAGCCATCTTCCTTCGGAGGGTTGTAATTCAATTTAGTTCTGCAAAAAAAAAAAAAAAAAAATAAGACGCACTAATGGTGTGTGGTGCTCATACAATCTTTCAGACAACAAACTGTTTAAAATAGTCAATGTGTAGTTGACCAGCAGTTTCTAAATGGATTTTCTAGAAGCAAAAATGGAACCTGTTGATTTGCACATCTTTAAAATTGTTCTTTTTTTACTGTTACGGTCTGCTTTGTAAGATTTTTGTCTTTATTAAACTAAATATAACTTGAGCAACAGCTTTTAAAATGCTGCGAATTAATTTCATTTATATCTTGCTGCTGTCCAATGAAATTGTGCTTCGTTACTGAGGAATCTGGCTACAGCTTGTTACCATGACTCGCTGACCTAGTTCCAGGACCTGCAAGTCAGTTGGTCAGGTTCAATTTAATTAACACTCAATTGTAACATTCTAGATTCATGAAGCACCAATACCTCAAGCACCTTACAGCATACTTTCAGTGTTTAAATCAAATACCGGTTTGGTGTAAAACGTTTTCTTACATGTAACCTTTTTAGATGAAAAAGGGAAACTTAAAACTTTAAATAAAAAAGTGCTACAACCTTACAAAGATCAACTGAGGTACACCAGAGTGTAAACTTTACCTGCTCCCCCTGCAACACTCTGCCCCTGGGGTATATCAAATAAATCTGTAAGAAACCCCATATTGAACGAATGAGGTATTTCTTACATGCATGGTGTTGCAGGGAAAGAGATTTCTCCTGCATCGCAGTGTTTGTATGAAAGATAATTTGTTCAATGTGGGGTTTCTTGCCGATATATTTACTGGTTACGCTCTGGTGTACTCGCTATACTTTAAGATAAAACATGTTTTAAGGAGTTCTGTTGAGGCAAAAGGGGTGCTTTTAGAGGAAGGTGACCGATACAGAAAATGAGGTAAAGCGATTCAAACAAGAATACATTAGTTAATATAACTGTGGTTTTTCAGACCCGAACCAAGTTGGTCTTTTATGTCCTCTCGTGAAACTGTATTTCAGAACAAGGTTGGTCACTCAACCTATTCCGCTTTCAAACTTTATTCCCCAACAGATTGCACATGCAGATTGCTGTAAAACCAGTAGATAAAACACATGCTGGAACAAGTCTGCTCTAATGAGTTTTAGGAGGAGAATCTTGAAACCAGTCCAGGATGAGACAAGAAGCCAAGGAAGGGGTGTACAATTGTGACAATTAACAGATTAGTGCATTTGTCATCATATTAATCACTACTTGGTCATATAATACTAGAAGAAAGTAGAATAAGCTACCTATTGTAGCTCAAATACAAATGTTTTTACATGGCTCATCAACTTGTGTCCTAATCTAAAAGAATGGATACTCACTTTAAAACCAAACATGTGACACATGATCAAGTTATATTGACATTTGCTCAAAGAGTAGACCGCTTCACTCTGCTTTTAATTGTTTTTGCAATAACTGAGTGATTCTGAATGACTGCAGACACTAAAATAGAAAGAGAAACTTCCATTTGAAGCCACTTACTCTAATGTATGTATGAATAAGAACTTATTTAAAAGAAGGGGAAGTCTGAACACCTTGTGTTTTGATTTAGTCAATGTTTGGATAAATGTACGACTACATTTCTGATCTTGCCTCTATTAAATTCTACTGGGTGCATGGCAACTTTATTTCCGCCAAGGAAATAACCCATCTGTATTGAAGAAGAAAAACACTTTTCCTGGCATTCACTCAAGATGTAATGTTGCACAGATAACAAAACAAAAAAAAATATTTAACCCTGAGTGTAGCAGCCTAATAAACCCTGCGATGCCACTTAGAAGTTGCCATTAGAACAAACTCCTTCAAGACCCTTTATTTAAAATGTAATGGTTGTTAGATTAGACAGGTCATCAATACCAAACTGGCAAGTCTCACCCTTGCTGCAGATGCTCATCTGCATGATGTTATTGAGTGCATGCAGGGAAACCTGAGCAGTCTGTAAAACAGTCATGCAACTGGACTGGAATTGTTTAATGTGGCTGAGACAGGAAACAGTAGCCTGACATTTACAAATGTAGGGACCAGCAACCAATGGACTAAAGTGCTTGAAACTTGATCGTCCTTTGTTTAGGTATATTATTGAAATGAGTAAGTCACACCTCACTCTTAACTAATAGGAGTTTGTAAATACATAACGATGACGTATTTAACATGAAACTCCTAGCTCCTAATAGTTTAGATAATATACTAAACTGTAAATCCAGGACTGGGTGCAGGGTTAGTGCAAGTGTAAAGCCCTAGTACTGTGAAAAAAATAAAAAATAAAAAAAGAACAATCCCAAATGTGCAAGCCTGCACATGAAGCTGTCCTTTATTGCATGCAGCTGACTCAGCACTCAACATGACTCACACCTGAGCTGCTTTGCAGGTACAGAAACATCAGACAAAATTCGGCCGACTTGAACCTCAGTCCAAACTGGTATTGTACAGTGAAAAGCAGAACTTACCAGTCTATAGGCTGTTGTTCCTGTGCTAGTGTATGTATTATGCAAGTATAAAATGTTTTGCAGCTGCGGTTCTTTCAAAGCGATTTTGCAGTTTGGGATCAGACAGGATGATATTACTCATGAAAAACGTGGTTGACTTATTCATATGGTACTATAAATGTCCTAAACTTAAAAAGCCACAAAACGATACACAGTACATATTTTATATGCAGGAAGGAAGGATAGTTAGTTGTAGAAAGCATCATTAGCCACAAAAGCGTTATTTGAGTAATAATTGACATACGCAGCTTTTAGGAGAAATTGCATTAATAATAACAATATAAATATGTACCTTATGTAAGGGCTGGCGGCTGCCAAGATGTTTTTCTGGACCGGAATCTCTTCTCCATCAAGAACAAGTACCGCATCTTGGAAACAATTTTCCTCCCGGAATGAACGGAGGGCCCGGAGCACCTTGCACGAATGTTTTGGGTCCGAGACTACCGAACCACAGCTCACAGCCGAATCAGACATAACAGCACACTTTTCCGAGTCGCAAGACGTTCCCGGTAATGCATACAAGATTAAAAAAAAAAGGCAAGGTTAACAGACACAGTGCAGCTACTGTTTTCTGTATCCTTTTGGGGTTTAAAAAGCAGAGCTAAAAAAAAAACAATTGTCACCTGTTTTTTAGGTTTGTTTGTTTGTTTTGTTGTTGTTGTTTTTTTTTAAGTTTATCCAATGTGTAATGAAAGTTTCCACAGCAACGTAGCAATTGTCTGTATTTAAATACAATGCCGTTCCATTCCAACTGCGTTTCTTGTTAGCATTTTAAGTTATGTTTTTTTTTTCTTTTTACTTTTTTGTATTTATTAGTCAAAAATCTCTTTCTCAGTCTTTTGCCGTGGCAAGCTTACTGCGCTGTATACTACTCCCTTTTGCAAATTATGAACGACGTTGTTTCCTGGAAACGTCATTTTCCAGCGCCCAGACAATTCACTTTCCACATGCAGAGGGCGGGGAAAACAGGAACGTGTTGCTTCAGTAGCAAATCACAAAACAGCAGAGTGGCAACTGAGTGCAACGTCATACAATTTAGGTAAGGCATTGTTGCTCTCAAAAAAGAAACATCAGCATAGTTTATTATTTTCTTTAAAGAGAAAATGCTGCTTATTCATCAACTGTAAATGTTTTAAGTAACAGACACACTTGCCTGTAATGGCCAGGGTTAACAATGGTCAAGTTATAAAAACATTTAAAAACCTTCCCTGTCCATATGCTTTTATAATAGTATGCTTTCTGCCCATACTTCAGAGAGTGTGACACTTTTCTAATCTGGTAGGCGACCCAAGGATCCTTTTCTGGCTATTTGCACAAGTAACCTTAATATCGCTGCCCTGCTGGTCACTGTGGTACGCAAATAATGTAATTGTGTGACTTGTATTGTAACACTTGAATGTATTTGTATTTGCTTGCGATTGTAAGTCGCCCTGGATAAGGGCGTCTGCTAAGAAATAAATAATAATAATAATAATAATAATAATAATAATAATAATAATAATAATAATGTCTTAATTTTCTTGTGTTACTATTATTTTTCCTGTCTGAAGGGCACATGGTATGTTTTCAGGTTAGATTTAAATAATTGGGGATCATCTGATCTACGACACAGGACGTGATTAATTACCAGGAAGCAGCAGCAACATCTACAGCTTTTGAAATGTGTGCATGTTAGTTTATTAAAGTATAGTTAAAACCAAGAACCAAAACCATATTCAATTTATGAGTAGAGCACTCAGTATGATATTTCTATGCTAATTAGATCAGGGATGGAAATAAGACTCTTAATTCGGTTTCACCCACCATTCCAGGTTTTACTGCAAGCTTGTTTAACCACGGTGTATAGGCAACAAGCTCAGTTGTGTCTGATTAAACTCAGTGTGAAACCAGGAATGCATCGAGCAGCTGTGCAGCAGGAGTGTTATTTCCATCCCTGTAGATTTAAGAAAACACATTTTCAAGCCTTGATTGTTACCCTTCTCCAAGAAAACCAGGCACATGTTATTAACCATCACAGATTTGGAGAAATGATAAAACACACCTAGGTTTGCGAGATCCAATTTCTTTCAGTTTGCCCACAGGGTTGGTTACCCTTTTTTAAAACAATATAAACCAGGGGTGGGTAAAACATGTGTCTGAATTGTTTGATTGAACCAAGTAAACCTGGCGTGGAATGACCCTTCATGATTAGAATTGTGTAGCCGTACAATAAAGTGTGAATGTGAGTGACTTCTCTGAATACTGGCCTGTATATCACATAGCACACAATTGTTGTACCTTCAGACATATTTCAAATCTATTTGGAATTCTGGATCATTGTAGCAAACGTATACAGGTAAATATTAACCCCATGTAGGGAGCTTATATGTACACTGCTGTCATTGCTATTTGTTATGGAAACTCCTCAGTCAAAATCTAACTGTACCCTTTCACTTTAGCCTGTGACCAAGGATAGCTGCCATGTTGTGGTCATGTGACTTCAGGGTGATAAAGACCAAACACTTTGCGATACTGGCTTCATACTCGGTTCAGCAATGAATTATGTTCTTTAGGTACGATCATGGGTATCGTACAAGAGTGATTGCAGTTTTGGGGTCAGCACTACAACTCCCTTTTGATGGTAGCTTTCTGTTTCTTGTCTCTTGCTCGGAACTCAAGGCTTATCTTTGATCCTGTTGTGACTTTTCTCCTCACCTATACAGCTATATGGTCTATGGTCCCAGTTACTTCAGTCACTGAGCTGCTTACCCCCTGCATCCTGGCCCTTTCTTTGAAATCTAAGGGCCCAATTAACCCTTTCATGCATTGCGACCTCATATGGGGACGGATACAAAAAAAAACTCTCTTCTATGGAAGACGCAGATGTTGAGGACCTCATACGAGGATGTCATTTTTCCCCATATAGCAAATGATAACTTTTTTTTTAATGAAAATATATATTTATTATGTATGAAAACTATTTTTTTTTCATCTATTTTCAATATTTAATGCATGGAAGGGTTTAAAAAGCCACTGTGCTGAGGCAGTCAGATTTAGAAGCTCCTGTGACAAAGGGTATTTTGAAATTAGGCATAAAACATATTTTAGTTTATTTAATTGGAAAAGCTTGCTGGAATGCTTGTACATTAATATTTACAGGAATGTGTAAACATGGCATGCTAAAGGTGTTTGATGGAATACTGCTGCCCTGTCTCTTGTATTGTCTTAATATTTGGTACAGAGCTGTTTTCTATGAGTTTCCAGTTTGATTTCACTGCCATTTTGTTTAATCTTCTGGCCATATTAGTGATACTGACAGCACACTTGGTGATACTGCCACAGCTTTTCCTATGATTCTTTGAGTCACATTCCATTCCATTACAATACAAACCAGCTATTTCACTGTCACCTCATTTGAACATCTGGCCAAATCAAAAGAACATTTTTTTCTCCCCACAAATCCATTTTACTTCATGTTTACAAATTATTTCTCAACAGAGTTGACTTGCCCTTACACTATACTAAACAGATGCTTAGTTTTGTTCACAAAAATAAATAAATATATAAATTAAATCTATGTATATTTTTTCCTTGATAAATGACCAAACGTTTCCAAATTGCTGCAAGCCGCTGAATGACATACACATTATTAAAAATTCCTCTACACTGTGTTGGGTTATCAACTGGGTTATTAGCTGGGTTATCGTCACATAGGTAAAAGAGACAACTTCTTGAATATCCACTAGGTGGCAGCAGCAACACACAAGAAAACGCATTGCAAAAAGGAGACCTTCAGTGTTTTTTTTTCAGCGCTAGATGGGAGCATTGCCAATAAAATAAATGGAAAGAGTATCTTTATTTTTTTAGACTGCTTTTACTCTGCTTTAAGTGAGTGGATAGAATGGGTTATTCTCAAAATCTGCAGTATCATGTTGCTTCACAACTGTAAGCATCTAAAGTTCAAAAGTTCTGAATTCTGTATGTAAAGATAATGTTAAACGTGAGGCAGTACATGGTGGGTTTTGTTCCTGTATGTACTTCAAAACAAGGAACCGAGCTTCTAAAACAAGTATTTAAATCTATCTATATGTACAACAAAACAATATAAGCTTTGGTTTGTAAATTGCAAAAATTGTACAGAAAAGCCCAACTTCCCTAATGCAGGTCAAAGTCTTGCTGAGAAGGCATATCTGTATGTATAAACTTTACAAAGACAAATATATATATACATGTGTAATTTAGAAAGAAAAAAAAACGCTTTCGCTCCTTTACGTTAGTGGACTTTTTTTCCCCCTCAAGTGAAATGTTTTTGTTGCCACTGATCCGTGTGCGTTCAGTTGATTTTGACTTTCGCCTCGGCATTAATACAAATACAAGCAGCACTGAGTCGGGAAGCAGCATTTCGTTTTAGGTTTATAAGAAGATGTCAGTTTTGAGCAGACGTTTGACGTTTCTTTAAATAAAGAGACTCAAGTGGATACAAACGAATTAGGTATGACCTATATCAAGCGTTTAAATTTGCCGCAACACGAATTCTCAATATATTTATATTAATAGAAAAAGGAAATGTTATGTCCTGAAAAAAACTACTATGTTCATGTGTTAAAAACAATATGACGAATTTGACAGTTTTTTAAAAAAAAGTTTTAAAATAAAAGGGCATTTAAATACACAATTTACCTTTATCTTAAAAAAAAAAAAAATGTAGACCATAAACGCAAATAAATTTATCAGAATAATTTATACTTTTGTTTTACTGTTATGTTAATAGTAAAATCGGGACAGTTAAAACCCAAAAATGATTAGAATTTTGGTGAACAATTACATTCAAAAGTAACGGTAAAAAAAAGAAAAAAAGTGTTTTATGTTGTGGCATATATGTCTAAAAAAATGTGTTTCTTGTTGCAAAAGTAAAACGCGTATGCCTGTAATTAATCTCAATAGTTCAAATAATTACAATAAAATCAGTTGGCACAAGCAAACTCGGACATGAGAAATTGCACTTACACAAAGAGAATATATCTAACCTGTAAGCTGTATTTAACAAATGTTTTTTTAGCCATAAAAAATAATGTACCAGTCTTTTTTTTTTAAATAACAAAGATGTATAATTTCTCCAAAACCATAGGAGTTAAGCTACATGCATTAGTAAGACTAAATAAAATAGAACATTAAAATGATACACACACTCCGGCTTATTTGAAGTTTTCTCTTGAAAAAAAAAAGACAAAACAGTTTCCCTAACAGTTAATAGCCTATATATGTTTTGTATTATGCAAATCGAAATCCCTTAACTAAAACCTATGCGCTTTTTTTTAAAATTTGTGAAACCTAATTTGATTTGAAATAAAACGAATACTATTAAACAAGATAATCGTGTATGTTTCTAACATTAGTGTGACTTCATTTAGGTTACTGTTAAAACTTTTGTCGTTCTTTCCTAAAAGGGGAAAGATTACCCGATGTAACAGAATGGCGTTAAGCGGCTGATTGTAACACCTCTCTGCATGGTTCATTAATTAACGAAATCTGGTAAAGTTATACCTAACAAAAAGATAAATAAACAAAGACCCTCCTCTTCTACAATACACACATCATTTATTGGGGCAGACAGCTTATTCCCTTTAACAAAATACATATAAAACAAAGCGAATCAATATATTAAACGGACCAGATTCCGTTTACAATTCTGCGCAATTACACGACTCGAGATAGCATTGTATAAACATCGTTTTTAGGCTGTTGCAAATGTGCATTTACAAAACTGCTATAATACTCTATTTGGTTTATTTCTTCACAGAGCGTTTTGATTTTCATTGTAAAACTATTTTGCAGTACAGTTCTGATAATCACATAATATTTTGAAATGTAACCCTGGGTTACATGTATGTATTTTTAATATGTTGCGGTTAAATACTTGTAATTGATTTGAAAGTTGTTTAAGTAACTAAAATGGAAACCAGCTGAATGAATTACTTGTAATTGACAGTGTTCTCTGATAGTTTTGTGGAGGATCAAATAGAAACAGTACAGAGGTGCAGAATGAAAATAACATTTAGAGATACTATTTATATGTGCTAAACACCCTCAGTCGAAACAAATTAAATGGAAGTTTTAATACGTTTTGTTTTGTGCAGCTGGATACCCTCATAACTTTTTGAACACTGTAAAACAATCAGCTCTTATTCTGGGGTCCTAGCGCTCAAGGTTTGCAACGCTTCCCCTGATTCCATTGGCCAAGAAGTTTTCCAGCTCGATCCTGATTGGTCTACAGTTTGGAGGAGGGCTTTGGTGCTTCTGGAGTAAAAGCGCAACTCGCCTGAGAAGTTTTGAAACTTTCCCAAATCTTTTCCAGAGTTTAACTTACAGGCGCGCTGGCACCCAGTTCGCGTTGCTTATTGTTGATTATTTCAGCTTTTCAGTGGTGTGCGTTTACACATTGTTTAAAATCAGCGAAGAAATGATGCAGACTTGCGTTTATTACTGAGGCGCATATTGGGGGACAACTACAAGCATTTAAGACTTTTTTCTATTACCAATTCAGTATTATAACTTGGTTTACACTGTTTTGAACCATCAATGATGCAGGCACGCTACGCAGTGTCAGACCCCAACACTTTGGGCGTCGTTCCTTACCTGAGTGACCAGAACTACTACAGGACAGCGGGCAGCTATGGCAGCATGCCCACCCCGATGAGTGTATATTCGGGTCACGACCAGTACGCTGCTGGCATGGCCAGATCATATGGACCTTACCACCATCAACAGACAGCACCCAAGGACTTGGTAAAACCTCCTTACAGCTACATCGCGCTGATCACCATGGCAATCCAAAATGCGCCTGATAAGAAAATTACCCTCAATGGAATTTATCAGTTTATCATGGATCGCTTCCCTTTCTACCGTGAAAATAAACAAGGCTGGCAGAACAGCATACGTCACAACTTGTCCCTAAACGAGTGCTTTGTGAAAGTACCCCGGGATGATAAAAAGCCTGGCAAGGGCAGCTACTGGAGTTTGGACCCGGACTCGTATAACATGTTCGAAAACGGCAGCTTTCTCCGAAGACGGAGGCGATTCAAGAAGAAGGATTCTGGTCGGGAGAAGGAGGACAGGGCCAGTCAGATTAAAGAGCAAACGAAAATCCAGAGTCCGGGGTCCAAATGCGACGGCACGCCGAAAGAAATGCTTTCAGAAAAGAAGGTCGTGATCAAAAGTGAGGCATCATCTCCAGATATACCTGTCATCACCAAAGTGGAAAATATGAGCCCAGACAGCGGTAACGTCATGCAAGACAGCCCGAGGAGCATGGCATCAACCCCGTCAGTGTCCACCGAGAGCTCCATCCCCGACCACCACACTTCAAACAACGGCCTTTCGGGGTTCAGCGTGGAGAACATCATGACCTTAAGAACTTCCCCTCAAGGAGACCAGAGCCCGGTGTCTGCGCCGCCAAGCAGGCCAGGCATGGTGCCCTCTCTTTCGCTTAGCTACCCTCAATCACAATCGTCTATTTACAGCCAGGCTTGCAGCCAGGGCATGGACTCTAACGCTAGCTACCAGTGCAGCATGCGGGCAATGAGCTTGTATGCAGGGGACAGGACGGGACCCATGTGCGTCCCCACCACTCTGGAAGAAGCGATCTCAGATCACCACAGTAGCACAACGTCGCCGCTAAACTCTATGAACCTCGCCGCAAGTCAAGACAGCGTCCTTGCTTCCAGTCATCACCAACAGACTGGTGGCACCGGACAGACAGCTTCTTGGTATCTTAATCACGGAGCCGATCTGAATCATCTTTCGGGACATAGCTTTAGCAGCCAGCAGCAGACTTTCCCCAATGTTCGGGATATGTTCAGCTCACACCGACTCGGCATTGAGAGTTCAGCCCTCAGCGAGCACCAGGTGAGCGGCAACACAAGCTGTCAGATCCCGTATAGATCGACTTCTTCCATTTACCGCCATACGAGTCCGTATGCATATGACTGCACTAAATATTGATAAAAGACACCTCTTTTAAAATCGTATTGGAAATCTTAAAAACTGTAACCGTGAACTAAAGATACACATAGGAGATATGCAAACTGCCAGCGAATGGACACAAGGCCAAAGTTTAGGTGTAGAAAATGTAAATACTTTATTTTATGTTCGCGCACAACCTGTGCTTGGTGTTTAATACAACGAAAAACTACTTGAAATTTAAAAAAAAAAAAAAAAAAAAAAACTTTATTACGCAGAAAGGCAACTGTGCCAAAAGGTCTCAGAAGTAAGTTTTGGACCAATATTGTACAGTGCAGGTTGTATTTTTTTCTTTCAAAATTCTCTGTTGTTTTTCTTTCTTTTTTCAAATCCTGTCTTTTTGTAAATGCTATGAATCTTTAAATGGGTCCAGTAACAGAGCCATTAATATTATATTTAAAGTTGAGTTCACTGGATTATTTTGGTAAGCTGTTACCCAAACTCATTAAGTGCCAAAATTCAATCTGTTTTGTTTTATCCAAATTATTTCTTCAAGTCTGTATTTGTGGTTTTGTGAACCAAACTTATTTATTTGGGAAAACTTTTCTTCATCCATCATTTCCCTTTTTTTTTAACAATATGTGAGTGTTTTTTTTTTTGTTTTTGGGGGGGGGGGGGGGGGGGGGGGGGATTGGCTTTGCGTCTCACTATCCGAACTATTTTTTTGCTTTTGACCTCAGTTTGTTGAATTAGTATCTGACATACGTTGTACTTACGTTGAAAATAAATGTTTTTCTTTTGCTTAAAATGAATTTGATTTTTTGAACTATTAGAAGGTATATATAGGTATATATGTGTGTGCAACTAAAGTCGGACGCACCGTGCGTCCGTCAAATTATTGCTGCTTGTTTTGGGTTGTGTGAGCCCAAACGTTTTGTGAAAATTATTATGAAAAAAAAAAAATCGTGAATAACAACCCCATATGTGATCTATTTCTACAATTATGTACAGACTAAGTTTAGCTTATGCGTTTATATAAGAAATCACAACTAATAATAAAAAAACAAGGATATGTTTTAAGTGTATTATTATTATTATTATTATTTTGAGAGAGAGAGAGAGAAAGAAAGAGAGAGAGAGAGAGAGGTGAACATTATCCCTAATGTTGGGTGACAGGACATTTTGTAACAGTTGTTGTATTAACCGTAAACATTTACAAACACTTTAAATGTACACATAGAAGTCAAATTGAAACAACTGGTGTTACATTATTTGTTGTAGGCAAACCAGTTTAATTACACTTAAACATGAAGGCATTTAAATTGGATTACTTTTAAATGTAGTATACAAACATATTTCAGTTTAACGCTAAATCAATTGGGTCATTTTAAATTCTGTAGCCTATTGTAGAACTAAAACAACGTTAGGATTACATATGTTACTGCTGCACGCTATAGTTTACTGGTAGAACAAATAGTAATAACACACATATTGTTTCTGAACTAGAAGTTACTATAGTTCACATTCTGAGGACGGCAACATACAACGTACAAACCTGTATTTGGTTTCACTGAAATAGTGTAAATATTTTTGGGTTACGTAAACTAGCCTAATGGTTTGTAATAATACATGTGAAAAAAAAAAAACACACACACACACACACACACACACACACACACACACACACACACACACACACACACACACACACACACAGTTAAGTAGTCATGTTTATGGCGGGTCCCGAATACAAGACAGAATCTGTCAATTTGTCAACTCTTTTTAAAATACACGACTCAACTGAACAAGGTCTAACAAGGAAATACATGCTGTAGAATGGTAGTATGCCTGTGTGTGTGTGTGTGTGTGTGTGTGTGTGTGTGTGTGTGTGTGTTTGGTAGAAGACCATTTTTTTTTCGCAGTAAGCTTCAATAAAAAGAAAGAAAAATAATTTTCCAGTTTTCTACTTAAATAAAGAGTTTTAAATATTTCTAAAATATTATTAAAGATAATGTTATAAACAAGTGGTAGTATTACTCAAGGATTGCTTGAACCGATCCAAAAAAAAATTGCAATAGATGGACAAAACCTTTTTTTTTTTTCCAGGTGTAACTGAACATAAATGTAATAATCTTTTAAAACAAGGGGGCCAGTTTAACACAGTCCAGGTAATGTAACATAGCTTTCTGAATGCCAAGTGTGCATACAGCATGAGCTTTTTTTTATTTGTGATAATGAGCGATAGATGGGTAATTGCTATATTATTATATTGTTGTATTACTGGGTTTATCTGCAAACAAACAACTGCGATAAAATAAATAGCTTAATTCTAAAATTACAATCGCACCAAAAACACGCCGCTCTACTCAGACTCTTCCATATGAACTTCGTAAATATATTCTCGCACAGGAATCGAAGAAGCAGCACTGTGTGATTTAAAGAGAGTGCTCTATGGATCTTGTTTTGTCAGCATCTCTCTGTAGTAGCTGTGTCAAATCCATTAAGCTAGCTCGAATTACAGACCCTTCAAACAATTAACCCCCTCTCCACAATAGGTCCAAGGAGATATGTGCATAATAAAAAAGGCTTGCATGCATTTTTTTCCCACGTGGTTTAAAACAAATAAGACAAATGCCAACAACCTTTACAAGCATCATGTGAATGACTAAATTCAGGCTTGCTATCTCGTTCAGGCGCTTTTCAATTACCCGCACCTTTCTGTTTCTTGTACTCTTTCACTTACGATTTTTAAAATAAAATATTACCAGAGCTTATAATCTTTTAAATATGGCATTTGTGCCAATATTAGTCTACCGTTATCTAATATCAGTAGAACGCCTAGTTTATTACAAAAGTAGGCCTACAGCTCACAATAAAAAAAAAACAACATATTATTATTATTATTATTATTATTATTATTATTATTATTATTATTATTATTATTATTATTATTATTATTAGTTTTAGTAGTCTTAGTAGTTGTAGTAGTAATACACACACACACACACACACGCACACACACACGCACACACACACACACATACACATTAAGTGACCATTTGTCCCATGATTTTAGTGACCGTCTTTAAATTTACAGAAACAACAGAATTGTGTCAACCCCGGCTGCGTAAAACAGAGCCTCCTCCTCCCGTGTACCAAGGAAGTGAGTCCACATCAGCGCAAGTCCGTGCGGTTGAGTGAATTCCAGTATTGACGTTATATAGGCTAATGAGCAGGTTCGTTTTCCAGTAACTTTTACACACACACTAACCACATCTCAGAGTGCTTCCATTGTCGAATACTACATCTAATCTCAATTTTTCCACACAGAAATTTGGTCGGACCCTTGCAGATTTTCTGTTAAAGCGCCTGGGCTCAAAATCAACAGCATTCTGAACGAATTATTGCAAGCAATCTTAAAGCTGCAGAGCCCCGTTTGTGTCATTTCTGGTCTGGTCTTTGGTCATAAAGGTATTTGCTTGGAAATTCAATTGGAACCAGTTTTGGGAAAGACAAACACGTTACAAAAAGTGAGCTTATGTTAAAAGATAAAATATTTTCAAACCACCACACATTTACATGTTATTTGTAACACTGGGAAATCAGCCCTTTCTTCACTGTAATAGTGCCAGTCAAGTTTTCATACAGCAGTCACTCAATCTGTGTTTTTGAAAATGCAGCGCATTGCCATTCACAGACATGTATATTGTGACAGAAGTGGATTTCACAATTATTCCATAGTGGTTTGGGCCTTTTATCTTTAAAATGTCACCACTGAAAAATATTGCCACATTTACTTTTTTTAGCATAGTATTTCTTTCTTAAAAACTTATTGTATTGGCTGAGGCGCGTGGGTTTACCAGTCTCGTGCTCCCTGGCAGAACATTATGAAAATCTATTGTATGTAATAAAAATATATTTTAAAAAATGACAAAATGACAGAAGTAGTTGTATAGGCCACTTGGTGGTTAGAGGTTGGATTGTATTCCTTGAGTGACGCAAACATTGTATTGCCTTGCAGTGGCTATGCTAAGCATATAGCTGCGAGTATACGTCCGTGCCCTAGTGGGAAGTTAACCTCGACATTTTAGAGTCAGATACTTCTATGACACAGTATATAACATCATTATCACGGTGACAAGGATTGTTATTCATATACGTTACGTTGTTAGTAGGCCTACCACAGGTATGAAAATGTTTTGCCTGGTACATTTATTCGTTACTCATCTGGTCACGTGATATAACACACCAACAGAACCAAACGTATCTTGCCCCAGCTTTTTGAGAGCAGCCACATTCGTTTACTTGTTTCATTACACAGACCGATGTCTACGATGCACTGCTTGTCTGCTGTCTTTTTTGTTATACGTAATTCGATTTGAAAAAAAAGTTGCCCATTTCCACTGTTTTTTTTTT